>NW_016107819.1:1016842-1099516 GCF_001604975.1 Cebus imitator | reverse complement strand
GGTATCTCAATGTAATTTTGATTTGCATTTCTCTAATGACCAGTGATGATGAGCATTTTTTCATATGTTTGTTGGCCTCATGTATGTCTTCTTTTGTAAAGTGTCTGTTCATATCCATTGCCCACTTTTGAATGGGTTTGTTTGTTTTTTTCTTGTAAATCTGTTTTAGTTCTTTGTAAATTCTGAATATCAGCCCTTTGTCAGATGGGTAAACTGCAAAAATTTTTTCCCATTGTGTTGGTTGCTGATTCACTCTAATGACTGTTTCTTTTGCTGTGCAGAAGCTGTGGAGTTTGATTAGGTCCCATTTGTCTATTTTGGCTTTTGTTGGCAATGCTTTTGGTGTTTTGGTCATGAAGTCCTTGCGTATGCCTATGTCCTCAATGGTTTTGCCTAGATTTTTTTCTAGGGGTTTTATGGTGTTAGGTCTTATGTTTAAGTCTTTAATCCATGTGGAGTTAATTTTAGTGTAAGGTGTCAGGAAGGGGTCCAGCTTCTGCTTTCTGCACATGGCTAGCCAATTTTCCCAACACCATAACTTTATGAAGTTTATTTAGTGTCAATTTCTTTACTCATACAGAGTGATGAGTAAAAGAGTAACAGGCAATCCCAAATGGACTTTTCAACAAATGACAGGAATGTTTTCCTCTAGGGAGATTGGGTGTGATACTGCAGCATCAGGATTCTAGCAGACAGAAATAAAGCCATGAGAAGCAGTATAAAAAGTGCAAAAATAGGGCAGGACAATAACATCATAGTTTTATCTAATGGGACATTAAGAAGTACTTACTGTTAAAGGTAATGGAACAGGAAATGGAGGTCTATGCGTCTAATGTAACATTAGAAATGTAACCAAGACAATAAAACTACCAATATTTGGAAGAAAGATGGAATGAAAAGTTTCAAGTAGTATGAGTAAATATAGTCATTATTTTTTCAAGTTGATAAATCAAGAAATAGTGTTATAAACTTATCATTTAGTGTTATGGATGTAAGCATGAAAACCAAACAAATGCCCAACAGAGATCACTTCTGTGATGGGTCTGATAATAGTGGGGCACTGGAGTTACCATTACAAGTTATTCTATCTTAGTTTATTAATGTATTGCTTATTAGTGTATAAGTCAGTAAGTCAGTGCAGGGCACAGAAACCATTGTAGGTATTTAAAACAGGAATATATTTCATAAATGGAACTCCATACTTTTAAAATTATAGTAACAACTAGAAGAACGGGAGTTGAATTTTTGTCACTGTACTACCAATTTCAAGGATGCATCACCATAACTGCAGTCCAGAGGTCAAGGAGCAGAAGCTGATGCTCCTGTTACTACTGCTGCAGCCACTATGGTCTCTCATTCCTATAAAATTATTGACTGAACAGAGTGCCTTGGAAGTTTCTGGTGAAGAGAAATTACAGTTTGATGTGCTTTAGAACAAATACTTCTGGTTTTTGCGTGGAGAATGGATTTAAGAGTCACAGAGCCAACTTAAGAAATGGTTTAACTACCTCATTCAGAAAATCATTACATTTGGGGCGGTAATGTTTGCTCCATTCAATACATCTTTCTTGTTTCATTTTTTTCTCTTGTTTACTAGTACCGACACTACACAGGAAATATTTTTACCATGTGCTAAAATAATTAAGATTACCTCTGCCTCTTGTCCTATGTGGCAAACAGAGACAGATAAGTGAACAGATTCGGAGCTAGATTTTGGAGGCACTAAAAGCCCTCATTAATATTTTGGAAAGGATGGATGTTCAATAAAACATCGCAAAGAAGCACTGTTCAGAAAAGTCAGACACTTCAGGCACTTGTGAAGCTAATGATCAAGGCCTGTCATTTTGTTCCTTTACTACTATTCTCTCTCGCTCTCTTTCTCTCTCTCACTCTCTCTCTCCTATTTTTTTTTTTGTGTGTGTGTGCATGTGTATGTGCATGAATATGTGTGCTCACATGCCCATGTGCTTCCCCAAAGGGAGGAAGGTTGCCTGGCAGAAGAGGATTCAGACATGCCTGGATTCCTGACTGTAATACTACTTGAATGACATAAAAACACATGCTTTTATTTCTCATAATTGTAAAACCCTGATGAACAGTGCACGTTGCAGACAGGCAGGGATTTATTCCCCATATGTGGTAAAGACATATGGAGATAAAAAAGAGCAAGACTGCCCAATTTCTGAACTGTTTCTACATCAAAGAGAATAATCTTAAAACTGGAAAGAGTGGGTCAACATACATAAGAGGGAATTGAAGAACAAGTAAGAAATTTCTGAAGCAGCATCTAAACCCTTTAAAATATTTAAAGACTCTATATACAGATGCATTATAGAGTGCTATAGTTTGAATGCATCCACTGAAGTGCATATGCTGGAAACTTAGCCCCCGATGCAACAGTCTTGGTAAGTGGAACCTTTACGGGACGATTGGGTCCTGAGGGTTCTTTCCTCATGAATAGATTAATGCCTTTATATGTTGCAAGTGGGTTAGTTACTGTGGAGGTGAGCTTCTGATAATGAGATTGAGTTTGGCCCCCTTCACTTCCCTTCTCTTTTCTTCTGGCTTTCTTCTTGTCCTTTCGCCTTCTGCCATATGAAGATGCAGCAAAAATGCCCTTGCCAGATGTGAGCCTCTCAGCCTCCAGAATGATAAAAAAAAGTAAATCTCTGTTTTATAAATTACTCATTCTCAGGTATTCTGTTATATCAGCACATAATGGATTAAGAGAAAGAGGTGTGAATAGATAATTAATTTTACTCTTGAGGAGCTTAGAATATTAGAGAATAACCCGGAGACTGGAAGTAAAAAAGCACTGCTCCTTTTATTAAAAAGAGAAATATGATAGAGTCTGGAAAATAGAAATTAATCAGTATGAAAGCAACCCATTGCAAAATTGTAGAACAAATTGTTATATGGTTAAGTGCAGCAGTGTAACATAGCCATTAAAAACATAGATTCCGTAGACGATCACATTTCTAATCTCTGCTCTGCTATATACTAGCTGTGCGGCCCTGGCCATGTGACTTACTCCTTTCAATGCCTGCTTCCTCATCATTAAAATGATGATAATAATGCCCATCTCATAAAGTTATTATAAAAATTAGTATAAAATGCTTAAAACAGTGCCTTGGTTATAGTAAATGCTATGTACTTTTATATAATAATTATTTTTTTTAAAGTATAAATTTTTAAGAAAAAATAATCAGTGAATATCAGCTTGGGCTAAGAATAGTTTACTCAAATAGTTGTACTTTCTTTTTATAACATTATGAATTTGTTAACCAGAGAAATGTTATTTTAATAGGGCCTTTGGCCAAATGCCTCATTTCACCCTGAGTCCTGAACCAATTGCAGATTAAATGAATGTGAAATTTACAGAGAGTCAAATATCATGGAAAGAACATGTGTGTCTGGGTCAGATTATTTAAATGTGAAGCCTAAATCTACAAATTGTCAGTTAGGAGATTTGAGTAAATTACTTAAACTCTTTGGAGCTCGGCTCTATCATTTGTAAAATAGGAATGTTGATACCATTTTGTAGGAGTAATATAGGGACTTATTGTTCATAGATGCTACATTAAGTGAGAAATTGGTTGAGATAATTGAAAAAGCAGCTTTCTTCCCATATTTTGATTATGAGCTGTTACCATCATTTGTATTAACTGACATGAATTTAAGGGGTATATCTCAGGATATATAATTATTTCTATAGATAAATGATTTAGAAACCTTTGTGAGCCTACTATGTATATAATCTTCTCCCTTCCTCTAACTCAGAATTCTCTCTACTAAAGTGAGTATTAAAGAATACTTGAATTCTTCAACTTGTCACAATTCTCTGACTCTTTGGAACTATTGGAGCTGACTCTAGTGATAAGAAAGGATTATTTTACATGTTGAAAATCACTATAAGCAAATAATGTACAATAGCTGAGTAATTTTAGTGAGAAGCAAATTAAAAATCAATTTTCATAATTAGCCTATGATGTGTTATGGCTCAAAGATTTTCATGCAATGGACTTTGAAACTAGCAGGATATATTAAATTAATATCCTCTTAACACCATATATTAGGATTTTCAGATAAACACCAGTTTGACATACTTCAAAGAAGCTTTTCTACTTACTGTAATTAATTTATTTGGTACATTTTTAAGTACCAATGTGTAAACTATAGATTGGACCCTTGGTATTTGAAATGTGTGAGACATTTAGATGATATTTCTAAATGCCATGGCCTCCGACACATGGCAGCCATTGCTGATCACCTGACATGCACAGAAAGCCTGTGATAGGCAGGAATTATTCTCATTTTAGGTTCAAACCAGATGTTTTTCATTTGAAAGTGTGAAATGTCATTTTGGGCTGCCCAGTCAAAACCATGAAATACTGAAAAACTGATACAAAAGAACATATCTTTCAAGACAAAACCGATCATGCTGCTGAGATGGAAGGGCAAGCACTTTTTCTTTTTTTTGCCTGAAATTTTCAAATGAACTATCCCTATTGTCTGTTTTCACTGTGCCCAAATAGATATCTTGCTATAGCAACAGCAATTGCAGGAAAAGAGATTTTGGCTCTGATTTCTTTATGCACACTTTAAAATCACAAGCCAATTTTCTCTACAGCTTACTTCTTCAATAAATACTACCTTCATGTAGTTATTATCTGCATTTGCTATAACCTTACGCAGCCTCCTCTTCATATACTCTGAGAGTATTTGAGTATACTCTCAAATACTTTCATACCAAATTAGCAGTTTTTTATATAATCTTTGTTCTTTCATTGTCTTGTCTGCTCTTTGATTACACTGTTCACTCAAAGTCCCTTCATTTTTTCTCTTTATTGTGTCACTCCTCCTTCTAAAGGTGGCTTCATGATTTGGCACACAGATCTTATCCTCTGGGGCACTTTCTTTACACTATCTTGTCTAGCCTGAGTTTAGTGTCCCTTCCTCATTCATAGGAATCGCAGCATCTGTCTATTATTACATAAATCATACTATACATTAAGTCTTATCATTTACAAGTAAAGCATATCAGGACTTTTACCAATTCCTCAATAGCATGTAATTTTCCATTACAAAATATGCAGACTTTGCTATGAGGAAGAGAGGTGAATTTAGAAGGGTATGCTGGGCAGATGACTAGACTCACTAGCTAAGCAGATTGTCCCTTTACATAAGCCTAATAACACACTAAGTCATGTTCTGGCCTCATCAAAATTATACACAGGATAGATGAAAGAAAGGATGATAATTAAGAATTTTGGTGGAAAAGTTACATGAATTTCAGCCATATCTCGGGTGTAATCTCCCAATCTGCAACAGAGAAAAGGAAGTAAAGAGAATAACAAAATTTTGGAGAGAAAATAAAAGTAACCTTAGGAAAAACAAATGGAACCTACAGCCAGATGTTGACACAAGTCACATACATCTGCACATCTATTTGCAAATGAGTATGCAAATAAAATTAAGGAAACCCCTCTTGATACCTTATGAGTCATACCCCATTGTGCTCACCACACTCCCAGCAGACACATCGCTGCTGTCAGCTACTAGAGTTCTACCCAGAAACAATATTGAATGTCTCTTATCTCCACAAGCTCAAATTCATTACGGGACCACAAATATCTTTATTCTAACTGCAGAACTTTGACTTTATTCAGAACAAAAAGTGTAAGAGAAAATATAATTTTCCATATTACCTCAATTGTTGTTAATGTTGAGAGTATATATGATTCCCCTCACAAACAGAGGAAAGTCAGTCCTCCAGGAATTTTCTCTAGTGTGAGAGATAGGCAGGAAAGTAATAATATACAGAAAATTCAATTAATTATAATCTAGATTTCTGACTGCTAGGTATCTCCCTGTTCCCTAGCCTTATGGGTTATCTTTACCTTGAATATTTAATTAAAAATGCTTCAGATTCACTTATAAAGAAAAAAGAATTCTTTCCCCAACTGCAACACCTCAGTGTACTTACATATCTCCAAATTACTTCTGGCTACATTTTTCTTGCTGACACTGTATTCTATGTATTACCTATATTAATTTTTTCCTGTCTTTTCTCTACATGTAACTTAAATATTTGAGAGATTTAAAAATCTACCCAAAATGAATGGCAATTTGAATTTGAATTTGAAATTCAAGTTTAACGTAGCATCCTGTTTTCTTTCTATCAACCCTTAACATTCTTTCCTTGATTTACACAAACACCTCTCTCTCTCTCAAAGCAGATGTGTATATTATACAGAAGATTCATGGGTAATAGGAAGTTACAGAACAGAAAAGCAGTTAACTTAGAAGCTAGTATTAGCATCTCTGTTGTTTAAGTCTCATGGCCTTTCTGATCACAAGGAACATTTTACTGGTTGACTTTGCTTCTAAGGATCGCTGTCTTCCTGTCATGTTGCTGAGCTTTCTTTGTCCCTGTATGTCCTCTTAATTATCAGTAGTTTCACCCTAAAATATTTGTAAAGCCTTTAATAATATCCACAACTCCTCCCATTTCATTAGGCTGGATGTTTCAGCTCTTTTATTTGTCTCTGCCTAGTTCATTCTCAGTGCCTTAAAGTAGCTGGGGACTGTGGGCAGAGTCCGGGGGTGGCTATGGGACATTATCTTTTACATATTAAGTGACCATCAAGGTATTTTCCCGAATAAAAACAGTGCTCTCTCCAGAAGAGGGCAGATGACCAGCTTTAAAAGCATACTTTTTACTCTCCTCAGTTATACGATTAAATTACAAATGTAAAAACCTGCAACATCTGATGTGTGCAAACTATTGAATGAGCAATGAAACTGAATGGGCCTTCACAACAAAAGTAATATGACAATCTCAGCTAAACACTGACGGGTGCATAGGACCTTGCTAAATACAGGTTAGACAAGTGATGTCCCAAAGAGTTTTATTTTTTCTGTATTTAGTGTTCCTCATCGGACTAGATCCGAATTGCCAGAGGTACTACTCTTTTCATTTTATTCTGCTCATGTTGTATGTGAAATATGCATTTAACGATTCCTTGATTGACTCAAGGAATGGAAGAAATGCAAAGAAATTAAAAATGAAAGCCATGGTTAAAGTTGTGGAAATTTTGCACTTATGAAATCAGAGTCCTAAGGCAAAGCTATTCTGGCACGTGGCATTAGTATGTTAATTTAGGAGGCAAAGTAATACTCTTTGAGTATACACTCTCAATTTCACATGCAGCTATGGCAACACTGAATACCCAAAACTGATTCCAGATTGTTGAATTCAGTAATTATGAAGTCAATGTCGTAAATTTAAGCAAAATGTATGATTCTGTAAATCATTTGAAAAACTTGACTTAGAGGATACTTCATACAAATTTTGAGAACAATGTGGACTTTACCTGGGTCTAGAGAATTCCAGGCTTGGTAACCTAAAAGTTTCCTGTAATGGCCACCAACAAATCCATGGAAACAATGGTTCCCTAAACAATCTCCCTGATTCTTGCATGCAAGAAATGACTATCATTTTCTTCTGCTTTGATCTCCTAAATACTTAGAGCAAAATAGGCTGTAACAGAACATCATAATTCTGTACAAATACAGAGATAGATAATTCAAGGAAATCCCAAATAAATTAGCTTCATATAAAAAGCCCATTTACCAATTATCTGTGATCTAAAACTAAGCTCTGAAGGGAATTTGGAATCACATTACTTATTTTTGTTTTATTGGTGACATATTAGAGATAAATTCACACACAGTATCTCCTGTTTATTAGTTTTAAATTTGTATTTGATTTAATAAAGTTATCTCAAGATGTGAATTTCACCAACAAATAATTAAAACATATTAAACTAGATAAAGCAGCCATGATAAATATATCCGTAACATGCTAATTTAAAAACAGCTTTTGCCATGCCTTGAGGGCACCAGAAATTTGGTTTCAACTTCTTCATTCTGTTTTCCATAGAGGTTGTACTAATTTACATTCCCACAAGCAGTTTACAAGTATTCCCTTTTCAACATATTCATGACAACATCTATCATTTTTTGACATTTTAATAATGGCCATTTTGCAGAGGTAAGTAGAATCTCATTGTGGTTTTAATTTGCATTTCCCTGTTGATTGCTGATATTCAGTATGTTTTTATATTTGTTAGTCATTTGTATATCTTATTTTGAGAAATCTCTATTTACATCCTTTGCCTAGTTTTTGATAGGATTATTTCGTTTCTTATTGATTTAATTCCTTGTAGATTCCAGAAACGAGTCCCTTTTCAGATGCATACCTTGCGATATTTTCTCCCATTCTCTGTGTTGTCTGTTTATTGTTTCTTTGGCTTTTCTATTTGATTAGGTTTCATTAATTTATTTTTTGTTTTTGTTGTATTTATTTTGAGGTTTCATTCATGAATTATTTGCCTAGGTCAATGTCCAGAAGAGTTTTTCCAATGTTATCTTCTAAAATGTTTAGGGTTTCAGGTCTAAGGCCTAAGCTTTCAATCCATCCTGAGTTGATATTTATATAAGGTGAGACATACAAGTCCCATTTCACTCATCTACATGTGACGTCCCAGCTTTCCCAGTACCATTATAAATAGGATGTCCTTTCCTCAATTTCTGTTTTTGTATTGGTTATTGCAGATTAATTGGTTGTTAGAATTTGGCTTTATTCCTGGGTTCTCTATTGTGTTCCATTGGTCTATATGTCTGCCTATTTTTATATCACTACCATCTTGTTTTACTTACAATTGCCTTATAGTATAATTCAAAGTCTGGTAATGTGATGCCTCCAGGTTTTTTTTTTCTTCCTCTTAGAATTGCTTTGGCTATTCGGGTTCTTTTTTGATTCCATATGAATTTTAAGATTGTTTTTCCTAATTCTTTAAAAACTTATGTTGGTATTTTGATGGGAATTACATTAAATCTGTAGATTGCTTTAAGAGTATGATCATTTTGACAATATTTATTCTTTTAATCCATGAGCATAAAATGTGTTTTTGTTTGATGCATCTGTGATTTCTTTCAGCAGTGTTTTGTAATTTTCCTTGCAGAGATTTTTAACCTCTGTTTAGGTATATTTCTACATATTTTAGTCTTTTGCAGCCATTTTAAAAGGGATTGAATTATTGGTTTGATACTCAGCTTGGCCATTGCTCCTGTATAGCAGTACTATGAATTTGTGTACATTGATTTTGAAACCTGAGACTTTACTGAATTGAGGTGTCATTAGGGTTAGGAATCCTATCATATCGTTGTGGAACACCAGTAGTTTAACTTCTGCTATTCAAATTTAGATTCCCTTTATTTCTTTCGGTTGCCTGATTGCTCTGGCTAGAACTTCCAGCACTACATTGAATACAAGTGTTAAAAGTGGGCATCCTTGTCTTGTTTCATTTCTCACAGGGAATGCTTTTAACATTTGCCCATTCGGCATGATGTTGCCTGTGGGTTTGTCATAGATGTCTTTTATTATTGTGAGATAAGTCCCTTACCTTGTGAGGAAAGTGCCTAGTTTGTTGAGGGTTTTTACAACAAGGGATGCTGAATTTTATTGAAAGCTTTTTCTGCATCTATTGAGATGATATATGGTTTTTGTTTTTACTTTTAACTACCTTTATGTGATGAATCAGTTATTTACTTGCATATGTTAAACCATTCCTGCGTTCCTGGGATAAGACCCACTTGATCATGTTGTATTGTCTTTTTGATGTGCTGTTAGATTTGATTACCTAGTATTTTGCTGAGTATTTTTGCATTTATGTTCATCAGGGTTATTGAGCTATATCTTTTTCTTCTTCTGTTATGTTATTTTTCTGGTTTTGGTGTCAGAGTGATACTGGCTTCATAGAATGATTTAGGGAGAATTCCCTTCTCTCTGTTTTTTTGGAATAACTTTGTTAGGATTGGTACCAATTATTCTTTGAATATCTGGTAGAATTCAGCTGTGAAGTTAACTTGTCCTGAGATTTTTATGCTGGCAATATCTTTATTACTGTTTCAATCTTGTTGATTATTATTCATCTGTTCAAGGTTTTATTTCTGCCTGATTTGATGTAGAAAGATTTTATATTTCTAGGAATATATCCGTTTTCTTTAGGTTTTCTAGTTTGCAGACATAAAGGTGTTCACAGTAGTCTCAAATGATCTTTTGTATTTCTGTGGTGTTCATTGTAATGACTCCATTATAATTGCTAATGAACCTTATTTGAATCTTCTCTCTTCTTTTCTAGGTTAAACTAGCTAATGGTCTCCTAGTTTTGTTTTATCTTTTCAAAGAACCGGCTTTTTGTTTCATTGATTTTATTTTGTATCTTTTTGTTTGTTTGTTTGTTTCAATTTTATTAAGTTCTGCTCTGATCTGTGTTATTTATTTTCTTCTGCTAGCTTTAGGTTTAGTTTGTTCTTGTTTTTCTAATTTACTCAAGTGTAACATTAGGTTGTTTATTTGTGATCCTTCAGACTTTTTGATGTAGGCATTTAGCACTATAAATTTTCCTTTTTGCCCTGCTTTTGCTGTATCCCAGAGGTCTCAACAACTTTTGTTGCTGAATTAGTCCATTTTAATGCTGCTAATAAGGACATATGCCAGACTGGGTAATTTATAAATGAAAGAGGTTTAATTGACTCACAGATCAGCATGGCTTGGGAAGCCTCAGGAAACTTACAATTATGTAAAAAGGGGAAGAAAACGTGTCCTTCTTCACGTGGTGGCAGCAAGGAGAAATACCAAGCAAAAGGCAGAAAATCCCCTTTTAAAACCATCAAATCTCATGAGAATTCACTATTATGAGAACAGTATGAGGGTAACCACCCCCATGATTAAATTACTTCCTACAACACATGCAGATTATGGGAACTAAAATTCAATATCAAATTTGGGTGAGGACAAAGCCAAACCATATTATTCCACGCCTGGCCCCTCTCAAATCTCATGTCCTCATATTTTAAAACACAATCATATAATTCCAACAGTCCCTCAAAGTCTTAAATTATTCTGGCATTAACCCAAAAGTCCAAGTTCAAAGATTCATTTGAGATAAGGCAAGTCCCTTCTGCCTATCAGACCACAAAATTAGAAGCAAGTTAGTTACTTCCTCAATACAGTGGAGGTAAAGTAATTGAAACACCAGTTCCAAATGGGCTAAATTGGCCAAAACAAATGGGCTACATGTCCCATGAAAGTTTGAAATCCAGTAGGGCTGTTATTAAACTATAGTTCCAAAATAATCACCTTTGGCTTCATGTCTCACATCCAGGTCATGCTTATGAAAGAGGTGGTCTCCCATGGCTTTGGCAGCTCCATTCCTATTGCTTTGCAGGGTACAGCTGCCCTACTTACTGCTTTCATGGGCTGGCAATGAGTGTCTGCAGCTTTTCCAGGTGCGCAGTGCAACCTGTTGGTGGATTTACCATGGCGTGGCCTGGAAGACAATGGCTCTTTTCTCATAGCTCCGCTAGGAAATGCCACAGTGGGTACTCTGTGTGGGAGCCCAAACTCAACATTTTACTTCTACACTGCCCTGGCAAAGGTTTTCATGGGGGCTCTGCCTCTGTAGCAAAATTCTGCCTGGACATTCAGGCATTTCCATACATCTTCTGAAATTTAGGCAGAAATTCCCAAACCTCAGTTCTTAACTTCTGTGCACCCACAGGCTTAACACCATGTGGAAGTTGCTAAGGCTTGGGGCTTGCACCCTTTGAAACAATGACTGAGCTGTACCTTAACCCCTTTTAGCCATGTTTGGGGCAGCTGGGACACAGGGCACCAAGTCCCTAGGATGCACACAACCATTTTTTTTCTCCTACACCTCTGGGCTTATGGGCTGCCACAAAGGTCTCTTTCATGCCCTGGAGACATTTTCCCCATTGTCTTTTTGATTAACATATGACTCCAAATTAATTATGCAAATTTCTGCAGCTGGCTTACATTTCTCCTCAGAAAATGGGTTTTTCTTTTCTGTTGCATTGCCAGGCTGCATATTTTTCAAACTTTTATGCTGTGCTTCCCTTTTAAACATAAGTTCCAATTCCAAATTATATCTTTGTGAATACATACAACTGATGCTTTTAACAACACCCAAATCACCTCTTGAACACTTTGCTACTTGAACATTTCTTCTACCAGATAACCTAAATTATATCTGTCAAGTGCAAAGTTCTACATATCTCTAGGACAGGGGAAAAATGCCAACAGACTCTTTGCTGAAATATAGAGTTACCTTTATTCTAGCTTCCAACATTTTACTTATCTCCATCTGAGACAACCTCAGCCTAGACTTCATTGTCTAGATCACTATCAGCATTTTGGTCAAAGCCATTCAACAAGTCTCTAGGAAGTTCCAAACTTTCCCACATTTTCCTGTTTCCTTATGAGCCCTCCAAACTCTTCCAACCTCTGCCTGTTACCAAGTTCCACAGTCACTTCCACATTTTCAGGTATCTTTAGAGCAGTAGCCCACTACCTCACACCAATTTACTATATTAGTTTGTCCTCATGCTGCTACTAAGGACATATCTGAGACTAGGTCATTTATAAAAGAAAAAGTTTTAATTGACTCATGGTTCAGGATGGCTGGGAAGACCTCAGGAAACTTACAATCATGGTGGAAGAGGAAGCAAACATGTCCCTCTTTACATGGTGATAGCAAGAAAAAGTGCCAAGCAAAAGAGGCAAAAGTGCCATATAAAACCAACAGATCTTGTGAGAAAACTCACTCACAGCATGAGGGTAACCACCCCCATGATTCAATTAACTCTCACCAGGTCCCTCCTACAATAGGTAAAGATTATGGGAACTACAACATATCACGATGAGATTTTGGTGGGTACACAACCAAACAATATCAGTCACTATTATCATTTATTTTAAATATTTTCAAATTTCCATTCTTGATTTCACTGTTAATGCCAAAATTATTCAGGAGCATATTATCTGATTTCCATGTACATGTATAGTTGCAAAGGTTTCTTTTAGAGTTGATTTCTAGTTTTATTCCACTGCAGTCTGAGAACATTTTTGATAATGATTTTCAGTTTTTATAAAAATAATTGAGACATGTTTAGTGGCCTAGCATATGATTTATCTTGGAGAATGTTTCATGTGCTGATAAGAAAAATGTATATTCTTCAGTTTGTGGGTCAAATGTTATTTAAATATCTGTTAAGTCCATTTCTTTCCAAGAGTGTCATTTAAATGTATCATTTCCTTGTTGACTTTTGTCTTAATTACCTGTCTAGTGCTGTCAATGGCGTATTGATGCTCCCCATTATTATTGGGTTTACTGTCTATTTTATTCCTTAGGTTTAGTATTAATTGTTTTATGTATCTAGGAGCTACAATGTTAGGTGCCTATAATTTAGGATTGTAATATCTTCTTGTGAGTTTGTTATCATTATATAATGACCTTCTTTGTCTTTTTTCTCTTTATTTTTAATTTTTGTGGATACATAGTAGGTATGTATATTTATGGGGTACATGAGATGTTTTGATACAGGCATGCAATGTGAAATAAGCATTCATGAAGAATGGCAAACCATCTAATTATTCCCTTTATTTTAAAATGTACATTTATTATTGCCTCTAGTCAGCATGCTGTGCTATTCATTAGTAAGGTTTATTCATTATGTCTGACTTCTTTGTACCCAGTAACCATCCATAGGTCCACTGTCCAGCCCCCCATTACACTTAAAAGCCCTTGGTAAACATCCTTATATTCTCTATGTCTATGAGTTCACTGTTTTAATTTTTAGATCCCACAAATAAGTGAGAATATGTGAAGTTCTTCTTTCTGTGCCTGGCTTATTTAACTTAACATAATCATCTCCAGTTCTATTCATGTGGTTGCATATAACAGCATCTCATCATTTTTATGGCTGAATAGTACTCCATTATTTATATGAATCATATTTTCTTTATCCATTCCTCTGTGGGTGGACACTTAGGTTGCTTTCAAATCCCAGCTCTTATAAACAGTGCTACAACAAACACAGGAGTGCAGATATCTTTGTGAGATACTAATTCATTTTCTTTTGGGTACATACTCAGCAATGAGATTGCTGGATCATATAGTAGCTCAATTGTTAATTTTTGAGGAAACACGAAACTGTTCTCCATAGTGTTTATACTAAGTTACATTCCTACCTACAGTGTATAAGTGTTATTCACATTCTGCCAGCATTTTTTATTGTATGTATTTTGGATATAAGCCAATATAAACAGGTTGATATTATACATCATTGTTGTTTTGGTTTGCCTTTCTGTAATTAGCAATTATTTTAAGCATCTTTTCAGGTGCATCTTTGTCATTTGTATGTCTTCTTTTCAGAAATACCTATTCACATATTTTTTTCATTTTTTAATTGGATTTGTATATTTGTTTTCCTATGAAGTTTTCTGAGCTCCTTATGTATTCTGGTTATTAATGCCTTGTCAGAGGGGCACTGGGAAAATATTTTCTTCTAATCTGTGGGCTGTCTCTTCACTTTGTTGATTGTATCCATTGCTGCTCAGAAGTTTTTTAATGTTAGGTGATCCCATTTGTCCAGTTTTGCTTTTGTAGCCTTGTGCTTGCAGGGTATTATTCAAAAAAATTGTTACTTAGACCAATGTCTTTAAGATTTTTACCAAATTTTTCTTGCAGTAGTTTCATAATTTGAGGTCCTACATGTAAGTCTTTAATCCATTTTGTTTTGATTTTTGCATATGGTGATAGATAGGGGTCTAGTTTCTTTCTGCATATGGATATCCTGTCTTCTCAGCACCACTTTTTCCCAGTGTGTGTTATTGGCAACTTTAGTCAAAAATGAGTTCACTGTAGGTGTGTGGATTTTGTTCTGCATTCTTTATTCTGCTCTATTAGTCTATGTGTCTGCTTTTATGCCAGTACCATCCTGTTTTGGTTACTGTCACTCTGTAGTAAAAGTTGAAGTCACATAATGTGGTTTCTATAATTTTGTTCTTTTTGCTCAGGATAGCTTTGAACATTCTGGGTCTTTCATGGTGCCATATAAATTGTAGCATTATTCTTTCAATTTCTGTAAAAAAAAGTCACTGGTGTTTGAATCTGCAGATTACTTTGGGTAATATGAACATTTTAATAATATTAACTCTTGCAATTCTTTACCATAGAATATTTTACCATTTGTTGATGTCCTTTTCATTTCTTTTATAAGTGTTTTGTAGTTTACATTATAGAGATATTTTACTTCTTTCATTAAATTAATTTCTGTGTATTTAATGTTATATTTTGCTACTGTAAATGGGATTACTTTTTTATTTTCTATTTTACAGTATTCATTGTTGGTCTATAAAAATGCCACTGATTTTTGTATGCTGAATTTGTATCTTGCATCTTTACTGATTTTTTTTTTCTTAGATTTTCAATCTATATTATTACATTACTCATCTGTTCTTGTGTGTTGGCTACTTTTTCCATTAGATTCCTTAGAATATCATAGTTCTAGTCTGATAATTCCATCATCTTTGCCATATGTAAATCTGGTCCTGATGCTTACTCTGTTTCTTCCAGTTGTATCTTTTGTGTTATAGTATGCCTTGTAATTTTTGTTAAATGGCAAATATAATGTATTGGAAAAAAGAAACTGAGGTAAGTAAGCCTTTAAAGTGAGGATATATGTTTATCTAACTATGAATTAGGCTGTGTTTGCTGTTTTTCTAAGCTGTAGTTGTCAGAGGCTAGAATTTCCTCTGTTTTCCTTGTTTTTGTCTCTAATGTTGTCTTTGGGTTTCCCTAGAAATTTCTTAAATAAGGTCTGATACTAGCAGTTCTCTCTATTGTATTTCCCTTTTATTATATAGGAACCCTAGGAAAGTATTTTATAATCCCAAAATTAAGCCTCAGAATTTTAGTGAGCCTGTGGCTCTGGCTGTGAATTTCACCAGTACTTTTCAGTTTTCCTTTCCCATCTTAATTGAGACAGGAAGGCTACATGGGTCTTGAGTTTGGCATTCCACTCTCTCATATGGAGGCTAGAGCATGCAGGATTTGGTATTTTGCTTCCCCTGTATCAGTTATGCTCTGGTATAATCACAATAGTTTTAACTCTGTTAAAATACTTTATCTTGAAGATAGGCCTTGTTAAGAACAAAATGTTCAGAGACTATTTCAAAATGGCTACTTTTCTCTTTCCCCTTCCAGAAGCTGAAAGGGGTTTCTCTAATCTTCGTTGTGAGGATATGCTAAGAGCTTTTGGAGGCAAAACTGACAAATATGTGAGTGCCCCTTAAGACAGGAGCCTCCTGGAGTGTTTAACTCTCAGCCTTGTGCATGCTTGGTTGCTAGCAATTCATTACTTAAAGTTAATGTTTTTCTAACACAGTACTGGCTCCAGAGAGCAGCGTCTATTCATAGATTTATGCTCAGGTATACTGTGATTCTCTGAACTCACCTGTCTATCTTTCTAATGTGGGGAGCAACATTATCTAAAGAAAGTATCTAAAGAAAGTTGTGGGGTTTCAAACTGTTCAGCTTTTGCTGTTGTTTTGTAAGAATATGAATAATAAGTGCTAAGTTACCTAAATTCTAACTGCAAATGAAAAACACTTCATTCTTTCTATTAATATGTAAGTCCATGCTTTTTCCTTTGTGCATTTCTTTAGCTATATTTCTCCATGCTATTTTACATAGTAGTTTCATTCTACTCCAGACATTTTATAAGTTGACTGTCTTTTTTCCAATTTGACCCAATAAACTTCTTAATATATTTTTAAACATCCAGTAAATAGTATATATTTGCTACACAATTTTTGAATTTTAAAATTTTATGAGGTTTTATTTTTGAATAAAGTAAAATTTTGTGAATCATTCATACACATTTGAAAATAAAGTATGGTTTCTCTTTTTTAAAGTATTGATTTTAATTTAGTTCCATTTAATATTTATTATTGTGTTATTAAAAACTTTCTACATTTTTTCCTTTTGTCCAGTTTATCTTTCATGGACTGAGAGACAAGTTAAAGCTGTGGTTTCTAATGCATTTTTACTTCTTCTATATTTTTGGTAGGTGTTTTGAAATGAAAGTTAATTCTATGTTTGTTGTAGTTTTATTATATTTATTGTGTTTGCTCTGTAAATAAAAAGTGCTTTTCTTTTTCTCATATGACACATTTTTGCTGTGAATTTAACCTGGCCTACCATTAAAATTATGATCTCTGCTTTGCCTTCATCTTTTTTAAATTTTGCATTTGCCTGTTGTATATTTTCCTATTCTTTTCAAACCCTGTGAATCACTTGGCTTTGTATATGCCTTGTGCACCACACATAGATAGGTGTTAGTTTGTGATCCAGTCTAGATTCTAGGACCCTTTTAAAAATTATAGATGAGTTTTACCTACATTTATGTTTATTGGCAAGATAAATATGTTTGCTTCTTTTCTGTCATCATATTTTTTTTCTATTTTTATAAAATTTAAGACAAGTTCTACTCTAATACCTGTGTTTACTTTCATGTAGGTGTTTCTTCTATTAATTTATTGTAGTAGTTATCTCCAAAAGTATAAGGCATCATGTTTTTTACAATTATTCTATTTTTAGACAGTGTCTATTAACTGTTTAATTTCAATTTTTATATTTCATGTTTATTTCTATGAACAATGTCAAAATAGGTAAATTTTTCTTTCTTTTTTCATCACCACCTATTTTATTAGTATAATACTTTTGTAGCCAAATGGTAACTTTACTATATTTAAACCTCTGTTACTTTATTAATATGATGTAAGTAATCTCAAATTTTACTATGAAAATGTGGAAATTGGACAGTTCACTGTTTGCCAACATTCCTATACTTATATTCCCAACCTTTGTTTTATATGGAATTTGGCTCTCTAAAAACATGAATGGTTGAGTTTGTAACTGAACAGATCCAGACTTTTTTTCTTCTTGTCATTATTTCTTAAGCAATATAGTATAACAGCTATTTACATATTGTTTACATTTTATTCATTATTATAGGTAATCTAGAGATGATTTAACATATTTGGGAGGGTGTGCATAGGTTATAAGAAAGTAAAACACTATTTTATAAAGGGACTTGACCTGCTAATTTTAGGGTGGAGGGAGGTTCTTAAAGCAATTCGCCATGGATACCAAGTGGTGACTGTTTATATAAAGAGTTTATAAAATATACAGTTCTTCTAACCAATAGCAGTAATAAAATATACTCCATGATCACCTCTCCTATTGCCATAGTTTGTCCATTCATCTCTTATTTGGCTACAGTTTATCCTGAAGTATTTTCTTCAAGGAGAATTCATGGGATCTATATTTCTTTATTTTGCTTCCAAAGGTATTTTCTGTTGCTTTACTGTTAAAATAAAAGCTGTCAGCTTATGAAATTCTTATACTTAATTTTCTTTCTCCCAAATTCTGTTAAATCTACTATATTTCACTATCTTTGTGAAAAAACACTGTGGTCAACATGATATTTTCTCCTTATAAGTACTTTAAACTTTTGCCTACTTCCTAATGAATGATTGGAATCCATTAAATTATTAAAGATACACATTAAGATGTTAACTGCTGTTTGATTTTTCCTGAGTCATTGTGTTCCTTTTTAATTTATAGATTCAAGTCTTATCTTATTTGTTGTTGCTATTGCTGTTATTTTTGAGACAGGGTCTCTTTCTGTCGTCCAGGCCGGAGTGCAGTGGTGCGATATCAGCTCATTGCAACCTCTGCCTCCCTGGTTCAAGTGATTCTCCTGCCCTAGCCTCCCAAGTAGCTGGGACTACAGGAATGTGCCACCACACCTGAACTAATTTTTGCATTTTTAGTAGACATGAGATTTCATTGGCCTGGCTGGTCTCGAACACCTGACCTCAGGTGATCCACCTGCTTTGGCCTCCCAAAGTGCAGGAATTATAGGTATAAGCTACCATGCCTGGCCTCTTGTTTTATATTTGGAAAGTTGTGCTATTTTTAATTTTTATAATAATCCATTATAAAAATACAGATTTTGCATATTGGGGTGGTTTTAAATATGCCCTCAACTTCTTTGACAGGTCTCTCTTTGAAGATGTATCCTCTCTAATTCTATTTCCCTTGATTTGGGGAAGGACTTCATTTCTCAATTTTAGTGAACAAAATTTGGCAGAAGTAACTGTGTACAACTTCCAAGAGTAGGTCATAATAGGAATAACTTTTTGTGGCTTGATATCTTAAATCACTACCTCTGGGACTGGAAGCTAACATGTTGTGAGGACACTGAAGCAATTCATGGAGAATACCACATAGGGATTAACTAAGACCTCCCAACAACAGCTAAAACCAATTTTCCATCAATGTGAGTGATTAACTTTGAAAGTGGATATTCCCGACCCTTTCAAGTTTTAGATAATGACAGTCCCCAATGACATCATGACTGCTAACTCCTTAGAAACCTTGCTAAGATACTCCTGAACTCAACACACATAAGCTGAGTAAAATAAATGTTTATTGCTGTTATAGGTTTCCGGATTTGAGAAAATATGTTACACAGCAAGATAAAATGAAAATATACATGCTAGATCATTTTTCTATCCTGCTTATATGTTTCTCTTTGTTCACTGAACACTTTTATTTGCATTCTATTTTCTATGTTTTCTATTCTATTTTTATTTACATTCTATTTTTGAGCACTTTGATTTGCATTCTATTCATCTCTTACATTATTTTCACTAACATCCTTTGAGCTGCTTCTAATTTCACATTTTATTTTTTCTATGGTTTGCATGTTTGTGTCCCTCCAAAATTCATGTTGAAACTTAATTCACATTGTGGTGATATTAAGAGATGGGACCTTTTGGATAGTGATTAAGTCATTAGGGCCCTGCCTTTGTGAATGGAATTAATTTCCTTATAAAAGGGGCTTTAGAGAGCTGCCTGGCTCTTCCGTCTATTCTGCCACATGAGGATTCCTAGATAGTGTATCTGGAAGGAATAAGCTCTTGCCAGATACCAGAATCTGCTAGTGTCTGAATGTTAGACTTCCCAGCCACTAGAACTGTAAGAAACACATTTCTGTTGTATATAAATTATGTAGTCTAATGTATTTGTTATAGAAGCCTGGAATAACCTAGAAAAATATTTAATACTATTTTAGGGTCTTTTTTTTTTCAATTTCTTTCCTGAATTCCACAACTCCATCTTTTAGTTTTTGTTATTATTATTATTACCTAACTATATTTTTTGAAAATTTTTATTGTGTTTACTCTCTGAGGTTTTTTATATAGAGATACTTTCACCAGTATTTAAAAAAAAAAATTCATTGTATTATACTTAGTCACAATTTGGTTGACTCCATAGCAACATTTCTTTCAGTGAGCATTTTTCACCTAATATTTGTTCCTTCTTTAGTGCTGTATCTTTGTACAGATACAAGGTTATATTCTGGAGATTTGTATACAAAAAGGAGCAGGATATATTTTATTCACATGAGGAAAGTTTCTCTTTCTCACAGTTTTGTTTTGTGAGTGAATTCCTTAAGCTTTTACTTGTCTCCACATTTTGCACTAAAAAGCACCTGAAAATAGAGTCTCCTCTTTGTCCGTTACCTTACTAATTGAATGCTTTTTGTTAGTATGACATTCCTTGTTTGATTTCTCATTTACTCCCACTTTTAATTCGTAGAACCAAATACAGTCTACAGAAACTACCATTGCCAACCTTTGATTCCATTCCAGTTTTGCAAACAAGAATATGTGTGTATTTTTTTTAACCTATGGGTATAGTACACCCAAAGGAGAAATGTGCTCTGCATTTTTTTCTTTGAGATCAGCATTCATGGACTTACTTGTCTGCATCTTCCTGCATACTGTTTGTCCTTCACTATTTTTGTCAGTTTTTTTCTTGTATTTTGTGTTCTGAAGTTTCAAATATTTCTTCATTTTTTCAGCATGTATATTGTATTGCTATTTTGCTTTTATATTTTGGCTTTAGTGTGATTTTTTAAATGACTGAGGAATACCTACATTTAATTTGCTGCATTAAATCTGGAGTCACTCAGTTGAGGATTTTATTTGAGCCTGTCGTGGCATAAATTGTTTCTTTTTACTGACTACAATTTTGATGTTCTAAGAATTCCTATAAAGCACAATTAAATAAACAAGCTGCTAAGTTGACATAGCTCCAACTACATATTTTGCAAGGCCTAATGCAAAATAAAAATGTACTGTCCTTTGTTCAAAAAGCAGAAAAAATACTTTTCCTTTATTTGGTTCTCTCTCTCTTAGCCCTTTCATGGAGCTTTTTATTTTATGTTTTATGGTGTGGTACCTTGGATACGGTGGTCTTCACAGATCAAGTGAGACTCTCATAGGTGTCTAGGGCCCTTCCCTGTGACTTAATGCACAGGGCATGTGTACCCATACTTAACCCACCTATGCCTGTGCCTCTGATAAAGGCAAAGTTTGGCAGCGGTGCTGGGTATGATAGAGGAGAAAACAGTTGAGAACCTACCCTGTGCCAGTGGGCTGCTGGAACCGCATTTAATCTGAAACTTCAATCCCAGGAACATGCTCCACTGTCCTAACAGACTTCATTTGCAAAAAAACAAGTTCAAATATAAAAATATTAAGAATTTCATACTGTAGATTTCAAAGTATTAAACCCCAAGCATAAGACTGCTTCTGAGCAACATTGCTATGTGACTATACTGGTTGTGTGCCCATGAAGTCAGCCTTGTGTTGACAAAAGAAAGTTTCAGTATGGGCATAATGTGTAATTTACTGGGTCTCATGGACATTAGCTACATGTCATTACCCATTGCTAACACTTGAAAACTCTTCCTGACAGTATTGTTTTTAAAAGATCATTTTATTTTGGCCCTGCCTTCCTAGCTCATTCTTGTACAATTTTTTCTATTGTCTTTGCTTTTTACAAAGCCCATGAGTTGATTGAGCATATTCAAAATCCCCAGGGTTGCCCAGTCATCTCCCAAAGTCTCACCTCTAGACCTGTGTTCAAACCAACTTTAATAGGCTCTGTTAAAAGGCATGATTTGTTATTGGTCAAACTTGGAAAAATAAATATCCCGAGCCCCTATTCCGGTTGAAAACAATTCCATTGACTCTAAGT
Source organism: Cebus imitator (assembly GCF_001604975.1). NCBI lineage: Eukaryota > Metazoa > Chordata > Mammalia > Primates > Cebidae > Cebus > Cebus imitator. Next base: position 1,077,467 of record NW_016107819.1, on the reverse strand, counting down.
GCAACTCTTGATTTTTAGAGGTAAAGGCTTATATTTGAAAAAGAAAATACACTAAAGAAACTTCAAAAAAGACAGTGGAACATAGCGATTCAAAGCATAAGTATTAGAATTAGCTGTATCATTCACTACTCGCTATGTGATCCTGGAAAAGTCACCATCTTTCTTAGCCAAAATTTCCTCATCTGTAAGATGAAGGCCATAATTGTCCTAACCTTATAAGGCTGTTGTGAACATTCCATGATGCAATGTTTGTAAGGTGCTTGCTAGTTTCTAATTCATAGTACATTTCTGATCCATTTCTTCTCCACCTGTCCGCAAGGCAGAGCAATGTATGAGTTGTTTCTAATTTGGTCTCTCTCTGTTCAGAGCCTTCTCCTGTGCTGGAGCTAAAATATATTAATTCCTCACTTTTTATCCCCTTTTTTATTTTACTATAATCACATTCTTTGGTCAGTTCAGGGATTCCATATATTGGTTATACCTTTTCCTTCCAATACTACCTTTGATGTCCGTGTTAAACACAGTAATTTGCACAAAAATATGTTCCATGAATAGGTGATAGGGGACTAAAAGATAATGGCTTATGATGGTCTAAAGCAGCTCTAGGAATTTATGAGGGGAAGATGAGAGACATAGATATGGAGAAAAGAAAAGGGGGCTACAAAGATAATTTTACACAGCAGATAAATTTATTAAAGCACAACACATATGCTGCCCTTATGGAGATGCAGGAACTAAACCCTGTGGAGGATTGTGCTCTCAAGAATCAATGTCTTTATAAATATGTGAAATTGATTTTGTGTCATACACAGAAAGGTTTCAGTTTGGGGTGTTCCATGTCAGTTCTCATCACTGAACTTTGATTGTCTTAATATTTTATAATGTTTCTCTATTCATCCATTCTTGCACTGCTGATAAAGTCATACTTCCAACTGGGTAATTTACAAAGAAAAGAAGTTTAATTGAGTCAAGTCCCCTCCAGGCTAGGGAGGCCTCAGGAAGCTTAAAATGATAGTGGAAAGGAAAACAACCATGACCTTCTTCACATGGCAGCATCACAGAGAAGAGTAAGAGCTGAGTAAAGGGGGAAGCCCCTTTTAGACAGCCTATCAAATCTCATGAGAACTTAATATTACAAGAATAGCATTGGGGAAATCAACCGCAAGATGCAATTTCCTCCAATGGGGTCGCATCCCACCACATGTGGGGATTATGAGAACTACAATTCAAGATGAGGTTTGGGTGTGGACATAGCCAAACCGTATCAATTTCTGATGAGCACCTTTGGAGAAAGTACTTTAGATGGTGAAATAATTGAGAACACATAATTTTTAAGTGATTCCTATTTCTTAGCATATCTCACCAAGATTTGTGTAAAGGGTAGGGGTAAGAGCACCTGATATTTGTGTCACAAGGCAAACCCCCAAATTTGGGATCAGCCCAGGAAGCCAAGTGGGTTCTGTGTTTCATGCGGGAAAGAATTATAAGGGTGAACCAATGGACAAAAGTGAAGGCAAATTTATTAAGAAAGTAAAGGAGATCCTGTCATTTGCAACAACATGGATAAAACTAGAGGTCATTATGTTAAGTAAAATAAGCCAAGCACAGAAAGACAACTTTATATGTTCTCACTTGTTCATGGGAGCTGAAAACTAAAATAATAGAACTCATGGAAATAGAAGAAGGATGGTTACCAGCAGCTTGGAAGGGTTTTGGGAGGGAGATGGAGAAGTGGGGATGGTTAATGGTTACAAACAAAAATAGCTAGAAAGAATAAACCTAGTGTTTGCTAGCACAACAAAGTGTCTATAGTCAGAACCAATTTAATTGTACATTTTAAAATAACTAAAATGGTATAGTTGGATTGTTTGTAACATAGAGAAAAAAAGTTTGAGGTGATGGATACTTCACTTAACCTGATGTGGTTATTACACATTGAATTGAATGCCTGTATCAGAATATCTTATTTATCGCGCGCGCGCGCGCACACACACACACACACACACACACACACACACACATAATTTTCAAAAGAAAGTAGAGGAATAAGAGGGTGGTACTCCAGAGGCATAATATCCATGAGGGGCCTGTTTGGCTATAATTATGGTTATTTCTTTATCATAGGCAAATTAAGTGGTGGAATATATATAAGTTTTCTAAGACAGAAGCAGAGGGCTCAAAGAACTGCTTTTTTTCCCCTCAGTCCAGACTGCACAGGGTAACTTTTGGGTGTTGCCCCATGGTATTTCTAAACTATCATGGTACTCGTAGCAGTGTCTATTAGCATGACAACATTATAATTTGTATACAATGAGCAGTGAAGGTAACCAGTGGTATCTTTTATTATTATCTTGGTTCTAGACGGTTTTGGCTTGTTTCCTTACTGTCTCCTGTCTTATCAGCTGGGTCTTGTGACCTGTTGTCTTGGAAACTAGTCCTGCCAAATTTCTATCTCTGTTGAATCTCCTTAAGATTTCAGTTTGTAAAAGCAACCATGCAAGTCTCTGACCTCCACCCCTAATTAGCTCACAAAGAACCCACAAATCCTGTCATAAAAAACTTGTGGAGTTCAGTGTGTCAGTCCAAAGAAAATGTCTGACCCAATTTATCTTCTTTGCTCTGCCTTTGATGTAATATGCACAGCTGAACAAATAAGGGATGATGTAAAAAGGAACACTTGTTAAAGAACACTCCAACTTGTAAGAAGGAAGTCTCAGAAATAAGCTGGTATTTTGACCTGAGGGGCTAAACCTATAATGCTGTTTCAGTCATGCTGCCAAACTGAATTTACCAGCTTAGACTTGCTCCAAAATATATTATTCCCAAGACAACATTTTATCAAGGCATTCTGGAACCTGAAAAATTCAAGGGAGCTAGATTAACATAAATAATTTTCTCCAGTGTTAAACGTAAAAGTTAGGAACCTGGAAATATCCTTCTCACATGTCGTTGAAGAATTAGCAATTTTAGAAAAGTCTTCAGGCTATGTTTGCATTAAGGTGGAGGGGAGAATGGATTGAGGATGTGTTTCTGGAAACTCATTTTATACTCATTTCTAAAACAGTGCTATCTAATATAGTAGCACTAGAAAAATGTAGCTGTTTAAATTTAAATATATATTTAAAATATCTATACATCTATCTACATATATATATATATCTTCAGTCTCACTAGCCCAACCTCAATAGCCATGTTGAAATAGTGGCTCCTACGCTGTACAGCACAGATACAGAACTTTTACATCACCATAGAAAGTTATCTTGGCTAAATTTAAACCACTATGCATTTATGCATGCCTACACTCAATTTCATAATATGTTTAGAGGGTTATAAGTTATATTTTATCTCATATATTATTTGACTTTCAAATTTGTAATCAGCTTTTAGGGCTTAGCCCCATACTACTTCCTCTTAGGAATATTCTCAGAATCTCCTTATCAGAACTGAAACTGTGTGATATGATTAAACTTTGTGTCCCCACCCAAATTTCATCTTAAATTGTAATCCTCATAATCCCCATGTGTTAAAGAGAGACCGGGTGGAAGTAAATGGATCATAGGGGCTGTATCTCTTATGCTGTTCTTGTGACTTTGATTGAGTTCTCAGGAGATCTGATGGTTTTGTAAGGGCTTCTCCCACCTTCACTGGGCACTTCTCCTTTTTGCTGCCTTGTGAAGAAGTTGCCTTGCTTCCTTTCACCTTCAGCCATGATCATGTTTTCTTAGACCTCCCAAGTCGTGCTGAACTGTGAATCAATTAAAACTTTATCCTTTATAAGTAACTCAGCCTTGAGTAGTTCTTTATAGCAGTGAGAAAATGGACTAATCCAGTAAATTGGTAGTGCAAAGAGTACGGTGTTTGCTATAAAGATATCAAAAAATGTGGAAGTGACTTTGGAACTGGGTAACAGGCAGAGGTTGGGACACTTTGGAGGGCTCAGAAGAAGACAGAAAGATGTGGGAAAGTTAAAACTTCCTAGAGACTTGTTGAATGATTTTGACCAAAATGCTGATAGTGATATGGACAATGAAGTTCAGGCTGAGGTGTTCTCACATAGAGATGAGGAACTCATTGGGAACTCGAGCCAAGGCCAAATTTGCAATGCCTTAGCAAAGAGACTGGTGGCATTTTGCCCCTGCCCTAGAGATCTGTGAAACATTGAACTTGAGAGAGATTATCTGAAATTGGAACTCATGCTTAAAAAGGAAACAGAGCATAAAAGTTTGGAAAATTTTCAGCCTGACCATGTGATAGAAAACAAAACAAAACATAACAAAAAACATTTTCTGAGGGTAAATTAAAGCCAGCTAGAGAAATTTTAATAAGTAGTGAGGAGCCAAATGTTAATCACCAAGACAATGGGCAAAATGTTTTCAGGGCATGTCAGAGGACTTCACAGGGGCCCCTCCCATAACAGGCCCTGAGGTCTCTGGGGAAATAGTGTCTTTGTGAGCCAGACCCAATGCTGTCCCCACCCCCAACCTCTGTGCAGCTTCAGAACTTGGCACCCTGTGTCCCAGGGGCTGCTACTCCAGCTCCAGCCATGGCTAAAAGGGGCCAATATAAAAATCAGTTTGTTGCTTCAGAGGGTGCAAACCCCAAGCTTTGCCAGCTTACACATGATGTTGGGCCTACAGGTGCACAGAACTTACAAATAAAATTTTGGGGACCTCCACTTAGATTTCAGAGCATGTATGGAAATGCCTGGATGTTCAGGCCGAAGTTTGCTATAGGAGTGGAGAGGGATTTTATTAAGCATTAACTCACACGATCACAAGGTCCCACAATAGGCCATTGGCAGGCTGAGGAGCAAAGAGAGCCATCCGAGTTCCAAAACTGAAGAACTTGGAGTCTAATGTTCAAGGGCAAGAAGCGTCCAGCACCAGAGAAAGATGTAGGCTCGGAGGCTATGCAGGTATCCCTTTTCACATTTTTCTGCCTGTTCATATTCTAGTTCTGCCCACTAGGAAGATTTTCCTTCACTGCTGTCCTTCAGGGATGTCGTAGAAAGGGGCTATAGTGCTGCACCTGTCCACTTTTGAATGGTGCCTGCATATTGTGCAGAAGCATCTGTGAACCGCGCCCTAGTCTTCTCTTCCTTTGCCAACTGGTTATAAGGAACTCCCCATGAAGCCATTGGTGCAGGCTGGGGAAGAGAAGGCAGGGTGGCAGGAATGGAAAACATGGACATTTGAGCCATTTGCGTATGTAACTTACTTGGGTTTTCAGGACCTGCTTGAGCCCAGTCAAGTATATACCACTTTCATTTCATGATGAAATGCTGCTGTGCATTGTCCCACTTTATGGCTAGGTGGGTTGGAAGCACCCAGTTCATAATAGGCAGTTCAAGTCACACGGTGACTTGATTATCCATAGTCAAATGTTCCATTTCCATCAAAGCCCAGTAACAGTCCAAGAACTGTCTCTCATAAGGAGAGTAGTTATCTGCAGAAGATTGCAGGGCCTTGCTCCAAAATCCTAGAGACCTCCACAGTGATTCACCTATGGGGGCCTGCAGAGAGGTCTAAACAGCATTCCTATCTGCTGGCAGCTGATTAGATTGTGCCCACCCATATTAAGAATAGGTCTGCCTCTCCCAGTCCATGGACTTAAATGTTATTATCCTTTGACAACACCCCCAGAGACACACCCAGGATCAATACTTTGCATCCTTCAACCCAATCAACTTGACACTCAGTATTAACCATCACAGGGGTCCTGTCTCAATTAAAAATGACATTCCATGGTGTTTCACCTGTGAAGGTAATGGTAGGGTGATCAGCTGTTCTAGTCTGCCCTCCACTGGATAGTTTCCTGGGTCATGTGATTCCTAGTGCCAAAATTGATACAGTCTCAGTCAAACTGGGGCAGGTGGTCACTTTAGCGGTAGAGTCAAGGTCAATTTGATGAATAACCTGTTTTCTCTGTCTTGTGGAGGGCAGTAATAAAGTATATCTTGACATTATTTTGCCTGTGACTAAAACAAGGTGTGAGCATTCAATAACTAGTTGATATAATTCATCTAATATTACAGGTAGAGAAGTATCTTTCTTCATGTTATAAGAATGGGGCTTTAGAGCTAATCTACTGATGCATGGAAAGAACACATTATTTGGATTTGGATAAGGTTGGGCTAAATGGTGGTTCTTCCATGAATTGCTTATGCAACTTTGGGCAAGGTACTTAACGTATTTAAGACTGTTTTTTTCTCGTGCAAAGTGAGGAAATAATTCATGGACATGTGTCTTTTATTACGAATATGTCTAGTACTGTGTCTAGTATTTGTAAAGTCTCAGTAAATATTAGAGTGCATATTTGTGTGTTTATTTCCTTCTTCACAGAAGGTGACAACATAAATGTGCCAAAGCTTTTAGGGATGAATATTATTTTTACAGTTGGGGAAAAGTATTCCTAGGTAAAGGTCTAGTATGAACAAAGACCCATCGCTCTAAAATGACATTTTTTTTGGGAGGTGAGGAAGTACAGTAGAGTAATGCCATGTGCATATAATTAAAGGTAATATGTAGTTTTTAAATAGCACCTCAGGGAACTGTGCTAATCTGTTATGAAATTTTTAATTTCATTTTGAAAATTACAATATAAACCACAGCAGTGATTTTAGGAATGTAGGGGCAACATTTACCTAATATAAAAATTACTTCAAATTAAGGGATACTACTAATAGACTATAAAAAATATACTACACCTATCCAAAGTAAAACCATTTGGTAAAAATAAATTTAACATTCTTTCCGATATATGAAAACTACAAATTATAAATCTTGTATATAATTATATATCTTTTTATGAATAACTTTTGTTTCTTACAGTGACAAATACTCTCATTTGAAAAAAATATCAAAACATCATATTGAACCCCTAGAATATGTGCAATCAAATTCTTTGTCAAGTAAAAGGTTTTTTTACGAGCTTAAAAAGCAACATCACTAAAGAATTATTAAGGTTCTGCAACCAGCTATTATATATAAAGAAATAGAAAATAGCCTGATTATTGTGTTTCCAGTAATTGGATGTTAGTAGAGTGAATGCCCAGTTTTCTCTGTTTCATAAAATATCTCAGATATTATGTAGAAATTACGGTATTTTCAGTTCTCTTCAGAACAAGAAAACCAACACAATGAAAGTTAATTTGTGTGGTGAACACAGACACGCCTGTAAGGTAGAGGAGGTGGAGAGGGTCGTGATCAGAGGTCAGGTCATTTGATGTGTTCTCTGTCTTTATGTGTGCAAGAAAAGATACAAAAATAACTTAGGAACATAGGCAAGCACAGAAAGCAAGCAAAAGGAAGGAAATGAGGTCAAGAAAAGTTTGGATTCTAGCCATAAAAAAGAAGAAAGAGAATTCAACAGTGGGAATCCATGTTTAAGTAATTGTTAGGAAAGGTGAATAGAGAAGTTGGAAACTGTAGCCCTTACAAATCCACAAGAGTTCTAATTAACTCCAGGAAACAAACCAAACAAGAAACTGAATTCCAGATGTTTCATGAGGAAGTAAAGTAACCACATTTGAAGTTTAGTTGATTTTGGTCACCATGTTGGTAATATGACATTCTAATCAATGGGGTGGAAAATCTAGCTAGAAGTTACAAACTCTGGAAAGTCTTATTCTGGTCTTATTCTGATCTCTGGTGCTCTCACTAGACAGTTAATTGGTAAGAAAGAGTCAAGATGAAATAATGTTCTTCGAAGATTTCAATTAAGAAAACTCCACTATATGGCTTATTCATTCTTTAAATATTGGAATGTTTATTCTTTATCTTGTAGTCACTGTCCTCATCCCCAGTGGTAAGTTTGTAAGGCAGAAAATCCTGATATCCTATTAGCAGCCCTAAAGAAATGGAGCCTCAGAAGACATCTTCCCAAAGAAGCAATCTTCTGCGTGGTAGAAGAGATTCATATAATGTGATAAAGAGATCTAAAATTTAACTTTATTAAGGTGTAAAGAGAGCTTACTATGTGTATTAATTTATTGAGGCTGCAGTAAAAAATGTGCCCAAAATGTAATTGCTTAAAGTAAACCCAGAAATTTATTCTGTCATATTTCTGAAGTTTTGAAGTACAAAATCAGTGTCCTTGCATGATTACAATCTCTCTCTGAGGCCTCAGTGGAAGCTCCTTCCTTGCTTCTTCCAGCTTCTTATTGTTCCAGGTGTTTGCTGGTTTGTGAAAACATAACTCTCTAAAAGTCTCTGTGTCTGTGTCTCTTTTTTCCCTTTCTACAAGAACACAAATCATATAAGATTATGGGCAACCAGGTTCATCCATGTCCCTACAAAGGACAGGAACTCATCATTTTTTATGGCTGCATAGTATTCCATGGTGTATATGTGCCACATTTTCCCTGTCCAGTAAAATGCAATAATATATATAATGATTAGGGGCTACCCTAATTAGTTCATTTTAATGAATTATATCTGCAAGGAGCCAGTACTCCAATGTAAACATACTTATGGAAACCAGAGGTTAGGTCTTCAATATTAAAGACTGATCATCATTGCTAAGTAGAGTAATAATTAAAAGTCATTTATGTCTGATAATAGTATGAATATTGATTTAATTTCAATGATTGTTAAGAAACATTTCCTGCTTGAAAAAAGTAGTTATATTTTTATCAGGGCAGTTTCCAAATCCTTTTTTTCTTTTTTTAAAATTTATTTATTTTTAATTTTTGTGGGTACATAATAGTTACATATATTTATGGGGTATGTGAAATATTTTGATACAGTGTTGCAATGTGAAATAAGCATGTCATGGACAATGGGGTATCTATTCCTTTAACCATTTATCCTTTGTGTTACAAACAATCCAATTATACTATTAATTTTTAAATGTATAATGAAGTTATTATTGACTGTAGTCACCCTATTGTGCTATCAAATACTAGGTCTTATTTATTCTTCTATTTTTTCATTGATCATTTGTAGTGCTTTTTAATGTCAATTTTATTTCTGCTTAGATTTTTGTTATTTATTTTCTTCTAATAATTTTGAGTTTAATTTGTTCTTGCTTTTCTAGTTCTTTAAGTTGCTTCCTTAGAATGTTTGTTTGAAGTGTTTTCTGTTTTTAATGTAGGTACTTACAGCTATAAACTTCTCTCTTACTACTGCTTTGCTGTATCCCATAGGTTTTGGTATGTCCTGTGTCTATTATTATTTATTTGAAGATAATAGATTGTCAAATTGGGAAATATGTAAGTTTAAAAATGCATTACATTATCAAGATTCCAGGGAATGTAAATTGGCATAACTCCTGTGAATGTCATTTTTAGAATATCCATTAAAATTACGAATATACATATATGCATCCCGTATCAATGCCCTCCTCCTGTCTATTCCTCTTTCAAAGATTTATACTACAAACATACTTTCATGTATGCTAATGAAATCTGTATGAGGCAATTTAATATAGCCTTGTTTCCAATAGTAACACATTTGAAACAAACTGAATGCTAATCAATAGGGTTTCAATTAAATATTTTCTGGCACATCCAACAATAAAATGTGATGATGCTATAAAAAAAATAAGATAGTTCTTTATAGTCAAAAATAGAGTGGTTGCCAATATATACTGAGTAAAAAAAGTGAATAATAGTGTATAAAGAATTCACCATTTGTGTAAAAATAAGATATATATGCATACATAGTTGTCTGTGCATATAATAGCTTTGTATAATACAGAAGGAACTAATAGTAGTTCTCATATCACAGGCAGTGTAAATAAGCGGGAGATATAGAAACATTTTACTGTACAGACTTTTAAACTTTTTGCATTTTAAACCATGGTGATTGCTATTGATTGAAATATATCCTTCCAAAATTCACATGATGAAATCTTAACTTGCAATATGATGGCATTTGGAGATGGGGACTTTGGGAGGTAATTAGAGTTAGATGATATTATGAGGGTGGCATCTTCATTCTCAGCTTAATAGCTTTATAGGGAAAGAAAGAGTAAAAGATCTTTTTTTTTCCTCTGCCATATGAGGACACAGGTGGCTATCTGCAAGCCAGGAAGAGGACTCTTACCAGGAAGTTAGTTGGATACCAACTTAACCATAGACTCCCCAGCCCCCAGAACTGTGAGAAATAAATGTCTGTTGTTTGAGCTATACAGTCTATGATATTTTGTTTTGGCAGCCTGTACAGACTAATACAGGGATGTATTAAAATTTCAAAAAATTCAATTAGAAAAATGATTCCACTGACAACATAATCTTCTTCATGTGGAATTCCAAGGTATACTAACAAAATATACCCAGACAACTTAAATCTTACCCGAAAACTGCTGGAACAAAAAAATGTAACTATGATATACCTTGTGTTCAGCAATTACTGCTGACATCTTTCTTAGGCTTTAGACAGTTTTTCAAATTTTGTCACATTTGTCAGCAGTGCAATTTAACTGCAGCAGACATAGTGATGTATTGAAAACCTATATATTAGTTTTTGTTTTTATAGTGTCACACACAACTCTCTAGTTGTCTAAAAATTGAAAGTTAGTAGCAGAGCAAATAGGAGTCAGGAAGCGCCTGGTAATTGTAGCAGAAATTAGGGAGGGCCTCACTTATGGGCTTTCAGTCAATGCAGCTGATTCATATAGGTACTATATCTGCCTCATCCATTTCATTTAAATATCTTACATCTTTCAATTTGCTGGTTATAATTATTTTAAAAATAGAAATTAGTGATTGATAAAGGAGAATAAGGATAAGTAGACATGGATCTAGAATTGATGTTTTACTAATATGACACAGAAAAATATTGAGGATTTACATTATGCTGGTACAGAGGTGGGAAATAAACAATGAGTGAGGGGGCTGAGAAAACTAGGTCAGAGAGCTCTGCTATACTTTGGCAGGATATTTAAGGAAGAAACTAAGGCATATTATCTTTTGAATTTGCAAAATCATTAGACAAACACAACTGGGTATCATGCCAAGCAAAGTAACATAAATACTTCTCCAAGTTTCCTAATTCAAGTATACATGACACTTAATATATGAAGCTATAGTTAGACTGAGAATGGGAATACACAGATTAAATCAGGTGCTTTATTGGAGATAAAATACTGTTGAGGACAACTTAAGTTCATGACAGCCCTTACATAATAACACAGGGGGCCTCTAATAATGACAGATGAATTAATATGCTACTAGAAAGATCAAGAAAGATTTCATAGAGTAGGTTAACTTGAGTTGAGTTATGTAAGAAAAATGAGTGTTTTTCAATCATATTGAGGGTGGGAAGGGTTGATATGGGAAGGAGAAACATTATAGAAAAATAATATTTTATAGGAGGTGTCATTGTACAATGAGATTTCAAACAGATAATTCTAGACAGGGCAGGTATTTCTGTATGGTTGACATCAGAATTTGTGATGAAAGCAAAGTTTAAGATAAGAAAGAAGGCATAAGAGTAAAGGCATAGGTAAAATCATGCATGGCTTCACATATTAGTCTTAGAAGTTTTTAGTATAACATGTAATGTTGGAGTCTGACAGGCAGACCCTGATCCCACAATGGATGAATAAATTCAGTCAGACACAGAATACAGTGAAGGAGCTGGCTAAGAGTGTCTGTGGCCACTCACCCGAAAACGTTAATGGACACCAGACCCAACTCCCTGGCCTTGCCCGCCTTTATTCAGCACACGTCAAATGACAAAGGCTTTGAGTCAACACCACTAGAGAGTAAAGATTAAAGGTCAGGTTGTGAGGACTAAAGCAAACACCATTTGCATGTGATAAATCGGAGAAAGCCATCCAGTCCCTGAAAGATTAAAGGTTAGTTTTAGGACCACATGAGTAAACAAGTTATTCAGATAAACTCCATATTCCCTAGCTATTTGCTTTCTTATCAGCTAAAGGTAAAGGGGATAAGGCTGCCTTCAGCCAAAACTTCTACGGAAACTATACAAACTTCTTGGCCTTCCAAGAAGGTTTGTGACTATTTCCTAAAGCTATCTCTAATATTTTTCCTTCAATATTTTTGCCACCACCCTGAGTGAACCCCCACAATGTAAGAAACTAGGAATTATGCAATATAATAAAAAGAGCATTTGAGAATCAGTACCTCATCAAATAGAGAGAATGAATATCTGAAGTAAAAATTTTGCAGTGAAGGGAAAGAAGAGTTGGTCAGCAGAAGACATATAAGATATCATCCTTAGGAGTAAAAGGGAATGTCAAGGATACATTACAAGACAAGATACTATATTTGAATTATCTTAATGTTACTGCTTCCAATGAGTTACCATAATTTGAATTCAATCATTATCAATAAAAATAAAACTAAATTTTAAAGTAATATACTAGCTCATTTTTACAGCACTTGACAAAAGGATGACTACAAACTGATTCTGTAAGCAATAGTCCATTAACCATATATAAGATTTTGAAGAAAATGTGAAAAAATTGCATAAGGTTGAAGAAACTAAGGATTCATATTTATTTACAGAGAAATGTGAATGTGCTCTGCATCCCATGGGTGAGGAGAAGATTGGTCTTCTACCTACCTCAAATCAAGTGAGTGGATGCTTCAAGATGAGTTTGATATGTGCTCCTGGTAGTGTTAAGAGATGCAAAGACTGATCTGACTCATACTGAAAAAATTTGAATGTAAAAGATCTATGACTTAAATTCGTCTGCATTTCTGCAAAATAAAAATAAGGCTACACAGTGATTGGCCTGTACTTCTAGAGTTTGTTGGTTAAAAAATTGGAAATTTGTTTCCTATGGATTAGATAGAGAGCCCATAGGAAGGGAGACAAAATCTTCTTAGAAAAGGACTCTGTCCAAAAGGACTACTGATGAATAAAGTGATCCCAGGAGAAGAGTAGTCTACTAGACAGTAAAGAGATGAGAGAAAGCTTGTAAGCCACTGAAAAGGAAAGTCACTGATTATGTCAAAGGTTCTGTAGTTGATAGGTTAGTAAATATCTCACAAAAATACTCTGCAAGAAAAAAAATGCAGAAATTATGCAACCCCCTTGAGTTTACCAAAATACTTACAATTATGTCCAGCAAGTACAGCTTTGTCTCTCACTGTCTTCCATTCTCCCCCGTTATAACCCACAGATGAGAAGGGAAGACTTGGAATAACAGCATTGAGTCACTTAATTCCCCAATATCTCTTCAGTGTGTACTGTATAACAAAACCAGTTTTAGGTTCTGGGACACAAAGGCTAACAAAATAACCAAAACAACAACAACAAAAATGATCCTGTGCTTACTAGAGTTTGAAAATGAATGGAAAAAAAAAGTGTCGCTTCCCACTACTGCTATCATAAATGTGAAAAAAAGAATTTACAAGAGCGAGTGTAGAGGAAAGTGACAAAAAATAATGAAGCTTTTAACTGCTTGCACTCTATGAAGTTTACCTCCTTGAATAAAGGTCTAGATTTCTGACTTAATCTAGACCTTTAAGTAATTAAGTGTTTTATGATACACATAATGTATCATAAAAGTGTGTGTGTGTATGTGTGTGTGTGTGTGTGTGTGTGTGTGTCTGTCTGTCTGTCTGTTGCTAATGAGTTCAGTTTTATACCTCTTGACTTAAGAAGGCTATGGGCCATCCATATGGAGATTCCAAGTACACAGTTAAAGATACAGATGTGGAAATTAGGTGAGAGATTTGGCAACATAATTTAGATTGTGTCATAACCATATAGATCATAATTGAGGCATTAGGAGCAGATGGATTTACCCACAGAAAGTACAAGAAGTAATAAAATGAAGAGAAATGGGGGAAAAATTGTTAGAAGCTTAAATATCTTTTGGACAGGCAGAGGAATAATAATTCCAGAAGGAGACTAAGAGAGAGTGGCCAGAGACACCGAAGAAAAGGTAATAATGAGTTGTAGAGGTCAGAAGAAAAAATAGTTTCAAAAAGAAAGAAATGAAAAACAGCTTCAAACACATCAGAAGAGTCAATTAATCTGAGGACTTGTAAGAAGCCATAAATCTGGAACATTGGGAGATCAACACTACTAATGATCTTTTTCAGAACAGCTAAGGGTAGAGGCAGGATGAATCATAGCATATGACATTTATAATAGTGAGTCTCAATCTTAGGTAATATGTGGATCATTTTAAAAGGAAAAAAAAATATGTGACTTAAATAATTTTGATCATGTTACTTAAATATTTACAAACCTAAAATTATGTACAGTTTCCAAAAAGTACATATTAAACACATAAATATAAAATTTAAATAAATTAATGTGATATTTTACTGAAGTCAAATTACAGCTCAGAACTTGAATATAATTATATGAAATATCTTGACAAATTTTCTGAGCTTTGTAATGATTCAATTCTCCTGCTCCTTTCTTCCTTTAACACTTTTGTTTGCACAGCACATCACATTATCATTTGGCCTTCACAGAGCTTGCACTCATTATATGTATCATAAAACTGTCCCTTGCATTTGTATTAAACAATAAAAGAAGTACTAATTGGCATCAACCTACTAAAAACACAAACACAAACCTGGCACTGACATCGTTCAAAACAGAAACAAAAATCTGGGCTCTGAAATGTCAAGTTAAAATCTTGCAACATATGTCACAAAAAAGTAATATTTTAGATGATCCACAATAGACTGATAGTATTATTAAGTCTCTGAGGAAATAACACAAATATCAATACTCACAATCTCACAGAATAAGCTCAGAACATTGAGACTATGTCCCGAGACCCTAGTTTGAGAAATAAAGCATTAAACTATTACAGCAAGATATACCTTTTCTTTATAAGCTGTAATTTGTGATCAACATAGATGCTATCATATTAATTTCTATGTGTTGCTCTCACTGATTACCACTATTTTTGAAACATAGAGATGCAATAAAATGTTTCAAAAATGCAAGAATAAATGAATGAATGTAATATTCTCTATTTCCTAATATGAAGCATTGGGTTTTAAAAAATATATTTATAGGAACCAATTGATATTAATAACATTTTCCCCAATAATTTTGGTCCTGAATCAACTCATTAAGGCATGCCATGAAATACAAAATAGGGACATAAAGTGAGAGCCTTAGAATACAAGCAGATCCCTATGAAGTTCAGTCCTAGGACTGGACTTCTCCCAGTGGGCATTGTGATTCACGATTCACGTAACCTCCTGACATGAGATGCCACAGTTGTTTGCTGACACACATATCTACAGCAGCAGCATTCCAGCAGAGCTTCAAAATTGCAATGTCCTCATCAACAAGCTGAAAACAAGCTGCCCACTGAGTAACCTTTTCACAGCAGGAAGCTGCTTTTACATATATTATGCTTCAGCCTGTTAACAGGTTCACAGATTTCTAGGAGCATTCAGCTAATTAAAACTTGGGCAGAGGTGGAAGTTCAGAGTGGAAGCAACAAATCAACCACACGACGATAACACGCTAGCTAAGATTGCTGGAGGTTGTTCATTGACTGAAGTTGAGTCAGTATTCAGGAAATTAGAAGTCCTGCGTGTCTTCATTATGGTGGTGGGTTCCAAATAACCAGGTCTCTCTGGGCTGCTTTATTGTTTGCTGTTTCCTAATTCAGGGCTTTTGCTGACACTGTCTGCACCCTCTCCCTTTCTCTTTCTTCTACTTCTTCCCACTCACATAGGTCCACCTGGAATGGCTTCTGCCAATTCATGTTTCCTGCTTTCTTCCACACTTCAGGTCCATCCTTTCCCAAAACTTTCTCACACTACTATCTATGATGCCTAACGTTCTTTCCTCAGTCTTTCTTACATAGAAGCTTCCTGACTGATAACCTGAGGTCAAAGCAGAATGTAGACTTTGAAATAAAAGAGACTCACTTTCCATTTCTAGCTACATTTTGCAATCTTGAGAAAATATCTTAAATTCATATTCTACCTATTCACCTAAAATTTTTGAATAACAGTCTCTATCTCATATGATCGTTGTGAGAATTATGTGGAATGATAAATGTAAACTACCCAGCTCAGTATGTGGCAAATAGTAGGTGTTCAATCAAGACAATCTACAGTTTTTGTTATTTTGTTATTGCATTTATCCCGTCTTTAGAAATGGACGGTAAACTTAATTGCTAAGCTGCTCTCAGTTCTAATCTTCTAGATTGTCATATCTTTAATTAGGTAATAATATGCCTGACAGCACAAAAGTCGTATTTTGTATCACAAATACACAGTATAGCATCTATGACATAGTAAATGCGTAGTGAATACTTACTGAATAAATGGATGCAGGCATGCATGAACTGTGAAAAGTGATTATATGATTAATATCAGTGTTTAAACAACTAGCTATCATTTTATTGAAACATCACTTAGTATCTGCTTCCTGTGTCATGTTACAGTTATTACATTCTCTACTCGTTTTTGAAAATTGGTTTCATAGGATATTGCCTCATTGGCAAATATTCCCATCTCTAGCTCCCAGCACTACTGCAAATATCTGAAATATGAAAAACATATTATTTTACTGGAGTGATGTTAATATATTTAAGATAAAACAATGTAAACTCTATGGTTGGTATATAAAGCTACTGACACCAACTTTGCCACCACGCTGTCACTGTTCTAATTTTATGAATGTTTGAACTGATTCAGCCTCACTGAATACCCAGGAAACTGTTCCATTTGGGTTGCCTCCATGCCTTCACAAGCTTTCTTGTCTTTCACCCCACCATTCCTTCATGGGTATTCCACATTCTACGCAACTAGGTCTCAAAGATCATGTAGAAGACTACAGCCATCCGAGCTGAGAACCTGGCTCCCCTACATTGAAATAATGACTCGTATGCTGGGGATTCAACACTTTCTTATTTCTCAAGGGGAGATGGACTCATTTTCTTTTCCAAAGTCATCATTTTTACTTACTTTCACACCGTATTTGAGAGTGTGTCTCTCTGTTTCTTTTCTATAAAGAGGAATGGGAATGCTCATTATCAGGCTTCTTTTTTTGTTGTTTTCAATCCACAAGCCATTTCTTATGTATGAAAGTATCTCTACAACACCATTGTTATAATTGTATTTTTTAGTTTTCTGTTCCCCAGCACATTATACTACCTAATTACCAATAGTAGACACTTCAGACTCATATTAGATTTTTTTTATACCCCTACTTACCACTTCCTCCTCTCCATCCAGTCAGTTAAATCTTGTTGATCCTGTTTGGAATGTCTTCCGTGTCAGTCCTAGTTGTTTCCCTTCTTTCTATTCACATTGCCACTACCTTGGTTCAGACACACATCTCCCTTTAGGACTAACCAGCTTCATTGTCTTCAGTCTTTTGTCTCTTTAGCCTAATTTTAATACTGCTTCTAGCATTTTCTTTACAAAACATAGGTGATATCTCAAATTCTGCTTCTCAGAATATGTAAATAGCCCCTGATTTTCTTCAAAATAAATTCCAAACTTTTCAGCATGATATTCACAATTGAACCCCAAACTACCTTTTCAGTTTCAAATTTTAATTCACTCTTCCTGGAATATTAAACTCAAGCTTTAGCAGAATACTTACTCTCCACAGACCCTGAACGCTTTTCTGCCTCGGTATTTCTGCTCATACTTTCCTCTGCCTGGATGGCCATACACATTCATTTGATTTTTGCTTACTGGAATCCTTTTCTTCCCTCAGGCTTTGTTTTGGTGCCATGGTCTCTCTAGTCAGAATCAGCCATTTGCTGTTCTACATCCAGAGAACAATCTTTATATCTAGATTTAACACTTATTTTATTATGTCTCATGTAATATCATTTTCCTATATGCTTTCTCCTAGAGTTTAAGATCCAAGAAGTTGAGAATAATCTCTAGACTCTCATATCACATAGAAAAAATTGGTACATAGAATGAACACAATAAATATTTGTTACTTTAATCAGAAAACATGTAAAATTTTCAACTCTGAAGGCACGAACAGTTCTTTTATGCACACATTGAATACAAAATCTATTCAATTGTGTGAATCCTTTGTCTATCTAATCTGAGAATGAAGCTTCTGGCTAAATTTTACTGCAAGATCAAATTTCTTTTCAATAACAAAGGCTCTCTCTTGCTCTCATTGGAGTGAAAGCACTTGGAGTTATATATAAGAATCTGTATATTTTCTAAATTAATAACATCCTGACACCCTGTGGAAGTGCCGGAGGTGGATTTCCTTTAGACTGATAGACTGTCAGTGATTTAGTTTAGCTACTACTGTGCCAGAAAATAACAAATCCATTACTAAGCAGCATGTCCTGATTTCATAGTTTAAGAAATTGAAACAAAAAAGAATTTGGAGCAAGATAACTGAATTGGAATGAAAGAAAATAACATCTCAAACATCTCACCATATGATTGAAAGACAATGTATTTAACATGACATACTTGAAGAGACTGTAACAGAATTTTAAATTTTAGACATACATTTTAACTATAGGTGGTGATGTGTACTAGTTTCTTTAAGCTAAAAAAAACATACATAAAATGTTGGATTTTACTCTTTATATATTTATGCTAATATTGATATATCAGAATTTCCATAAGTTTTAGTTTTTTCAAATGCAGACCAGACTTTTGCTTTTAATAGGGAAACAGCTGTTAACGGATACATTTAAAGAAACTTGACTCATAGTTTTAGAAGAGAAAATTCAGAGTCCTTAAAGCATTTGAATAATTTAACTCAGTGTGTATTTTTGGTGCTTTGTTTCAATAACAGAATTGCCAAATCTTTTTCACATTTATCATTCCATTTGAATCTCAAAATAACCCTCTGAGAAAGTAACATTACTCCCATTTTCCAATGAGGTCACTGGGACTCAAAAGCATTAAAACGATCTTTCTGAGCCACTAACTGAGATTGTATATGCATAGAATACATATACAAGGTATATGCCTTATACCTTGCATTCCTGTATAATTTTTATTCTGGTCTGCTCTGTTTTGCTTCATACTATGTAGCTTGTTTTGCGTTGAGCACTGGGAATTATACAAAGATTAAAAACAAAAACAAACATACCATTGTATTTGGTTCATTTGACAAAATATATTTAAATGATTAATGTTTACAAATGTGCATATCAGTGCAGTGACTGTGGGGAGAAAATATTGGGTCGGTAAGAATATAAAGAAGATTATCCAACTAATTTTAATAGACCTGTCTTAAATTCTTAACCTCCGTATGTACAACTTGAGTAATAATTTGCTTCTTTAGAAATAAAGCAGAATAAATCAAGGTGGGTTTGGCCAAAAATAAAGGTCATTTACAATTATTTATTTATTTTAGAAAGGCAGATTGCCATCTGCAATACCTCATTTAGACGTGTCTGAAGTCTTAGAAGCCTGACTACCCTATGTTCTACTACAAATAAACCTTGATAACATGTTTGGAGGTTGTAGCAGGGGAGCACAGACATTCCTATACCCTTAACCAAAGAGCTGCCCTTCACTACTGGGAAAGGCTGTCTTTTTTGATTGAGGCTTCAGCAGGGACACAAATCAAGCAGTGAGTGAGGAAAGGGATACCTGCTTAGCCAGCTAGATCAGCCAAATCAGCTCTGGTGATTGATGAGGTGACAGATGCCATAGCCAGATTGTTATCACATTCTTAAAAATTATTAAAAAATGTACATAGACTTATCCCTGTTTCTTATCGATCTCTGACCAATATCCCATCTCTTGTCTATCCCTAAGCCTCACTCTACTCTCAACTTATTCCTGAGCCTCACATGAAATCTAGTCATCAGCCTATCCCTTATCTTATCGATCCTAACCATTAAGATAAGAACTGGCAATAGGAGTGTTTGACTTGTATAGTTCATATATTTTTTGGTTGTTTTTTTAAAATGTGAAACAAAACAGACTTGTCAAAATGTACTTACATAAAAATGCCTATGAGAAACAGTAGATTGCAAAATGTTATTGACATCAAGTCGACTATGTCAAAATTGTTAAAAGGTTGTCAGTTATTTGTCACTGTGTAATGAATTACCCCAAAACTTAACATGTTAGACACAATAAATAGTTATTTTCTCACAGTTTCTGTGGAAAATAAATTTCTCACAGTTTCTGTGGATACAGAATTTGCAAATGCTTTAGCTGAGTAGTTCCGGCAATTAAGCTGTCCTCTGGAATACGATCATCTGAAGGCTTGATTGAGGTGGGAGGATTCCTCTCCAAGATGACTTACTCAGATGGCTGTTAGCAGAAGGCCTCAGTTCCTTGCTTGATACAGGCAGAAGGTCTTTGTTTCTTATTATGAGGACCTCTCCATAGAACCACTTGAGTGTCTCACAATATGGTGGCTGTCTGCTCAGAACAGGTGATCCAAGCAATAGGGTAAAAGCAAGGCAGACACCACATCTTTTAGTCTTTTATAATCTAGCTTTGAGTGTCACAAACTTCTTCCACAATTAAAACAGTGTTGTTACAATGGTAATGAGTAGCCCAAAGCTATGAATACATGAAGGTGGAGAATCATTGGGCCTATTTTGGAAACTGGCCATCACAAGCTGTCATGTACTCTAAGAAGCACAGAAAAAATATGTTTGCCATTAGAGATAGTAATATTCTTCTATCAGAAAATCTTCAGTGAGTAGGAGGGGAAAACCTCTTTGAGAACACTTAAATCTTGTACTTCGGTTTGATGTTGAATTCTTCAGTGTGCTTTGAAACTGTCACCCTAGATCAGGGATCAAAAAACTATGGCTTGTGGGTCAACTGTGGCCTGAGGGCTGTTTTTGTATAATCAATGAGCTAAAAATATTTTTGATAAATTTAAAGAGCTATAGAAGAGGTAGATAGATGATAGCCATATGATAGATAGCTGTGTGATAGCTAGCTAATTAGCTAGATAGATGCAACAAAGATGATATGTAGGCTACAAAGTTTAAAACACTTAGTAGGTGACCCTAAAACAATTGCCAATCTTGTTAAAATCCATCAAAACACATACAAAATAACTAATAAAAAGAAGTTTTAATTCTGCTACATTGTGTGATAGGATATACAGAAATGGATAAAGATATTTCTCCCCTGCTAGAAGGTAGATCAACATGGTATACCAAACCCTTAGCTTCTCCACTTAATGATAATGAAAATTAAATATTTGGAGATGTCCTTATTCCAGCATATCCCAAACCACCAAAACTTAATCTTAGCTGCACACACACAAAAAATATTATCTGGTGAAATATATTCCAGAAATACCACATATCCTATGCTATTTTTGGAGATTCAGAACTTATTATAATAATAAATGATCTGATAAGTTCTTTAGTAATTCATTTTGATGACTTAATCCAGCATCTTCAAATTCCATTGTTCATGGACGATTTTTATTTTCATGTTAATATCTATTAACATCTATGTGTGTAACTGGAAAATATATGTCTTCATTGTTCCACTTCAGAGTACTCTAATGGGCTTCATTCAAACCCTAGTTATGCTAATATAAGTGTGAGAATCCTTTCCCATCATAATTGTAGATATCCACAGTTCTTTTGTGAGCTTGCAAGTGTCTCAGAAGTATTGTCTTGAGATAGCTTTACAGCAGAGCTGGATATCTGCTGAGTCTCTTAGAACAGGATGGTCTACCCTCTTATAGGAGATTGGCTCTTGAGGTCACTAAGGTCATACTAAGCCAAGTTCTTGTATGACTAAACCGATAGTTGTCTGGCACAGCTCTTGATAATGGGCAGTAGGCTGATAAAACCTCATTTGCCTCCTGGACACTTGTATAATGCTGTTTTACTGCATTCTCATGTTCTCAATTTCAGATAATTTTCCTGTCAACCCTATGTTTCAACAACTCTATGTTTCAACAAAACCCCAGTTGATTCAAATGCAGTGTTACTGACCAGCATATGAAAACATGAAGGTTTCAACAATCTGTTTCATAAGAATGCCAACTTTTGGTGATTTACAGAATTAAGTGCAGTTTTGGTATTTTTGTTTTATATTATACACACACATATATAGGTACATTATACACATGCATATTTTATATATTAAGCACAGATTAAAATGATACTTGATTATATGACAGATGCTCCTAGTGAAGGAAACATGTCAATTGCAAGTGAAATAATTGTGCTGATATTTTAGAGATAATCCTGAAACTACTCTAATGAACATAAAAGTGGAAACCATTCTTCAAACTTCAATGCTGTAGCTTCAAAAACTAGTGCTTTTGGGAGTATGCTGAAATTGACTTGTACAACTCACCAGAGCCGGTTGTAAACATCTCTTCCCAACTGCACCTTCAGAAGATTTACATGAGTAGCCCAAAACTGATCATAGGAGGAGTAGCTGCACAACAGAAATAACCAAATGATGTAAATGAGAACATTTTAAAACATGTATTAGCACACCACTGTTTGAGATGAGTATCAGCATTAATTGTGACACAATGATGTGCTATAACAACTGAGGCTGAGAATGGCCACTTCACTGTTGTTTGTTGTTTTGTTCTTGTTTTGGGAAAGGAATGCTATAGAAGATTAAGAATCACACCAACCTCAATACAAATTCTGTGGTTTTCACTTCCTGGCTTTGTGAGCTTTTGGAATTTATTTTGAGATTCAGTTTAACAATATAAAAAGGGCATGATAACATGAATTCCATGAAGAATCTGGGGGTACTGTAGATAGCTTTTGTAAATTGTGTTACATAGTACCGGGCACATGGTAGGCACTTCCATATGTGCTCACTACTATTATTATTCTCATCTCAACTCTAGTAGCAGTCAGCTCAAGTCCAAAGTAGGTTTTAATTTCTAGATTTCTGCATAGATGTCCTCATTGTTTCCCTTGCCTTCCTGCGTCAGCTGGCACAGTTCATTTTGTGCCCTCTTCATTGTGACTGTAGAGCTTCTCTAGGACTGCTGGCTCGAAGTCATATGTCCACGTGCTCTCAGATATCTGGAAGAGATCCTGCTCCAATGCAGTCTAGAACCAGGGATAAAGGTAGGAATGTAAGTAATTTTATGGTGAGAAACAACATTAGATTACTGCCTCACAATTTTATGCTGACCCCACTATGCCCACACAAACAGGTGCACTAATTCTTTCAATGGAAATATAAAATAAGGAGCAACGACAGATAAGGCACTTCAAATATGTTGAAGCAGCATATTGTCAAATATTTTGAAGGTTCTCTTGGGAAGGTTTAGAATTACATATTTACATAATTATAACTTCTATAAGAAAAAGTCACAGATCCTTAAGTTATAATCTGACCTTAGGCATGTCGAAAATCTAGAACAAAGTTTTCAGGGTTTTTTTCCACCAGAGGCTGCATTGTTGACCCACCTGTACTAGCTAACCTGAAGGTATTTGCTGTCAGTTGTAACAAGAATTGATTCCCCTCCAGTCAATAGACATTTCCTAATTGCCTGTGTGCATTTTAACTTCAATTTCCTTCTCTGAAAATGCAAATAAATTATTTTAGGCTTCAGGGAGATTATTTGAGATGTAATTGTTATTTTCCAGCCTGGCTGTGCTGCTGTTTATTTTTATGGAACTATACAAACACAGGTGTGTATTTGCTGATATTTTGCTTATTTGGATGAGAAAATAGGAATCATTTCCATAATAGCACAGTTTTGCAAGCTCTGGGGACCAGAACTGGATTTTAGTCACCTTTCTATTGCCTTTATATCTGAGCAGAGTGCCTTGTACGGGAAGGTGCTGAGTAAATATTGGCTGTATTGAATCATTATTTATGCCTCAGATGTCCTGAGAGAAGAGACTCCTGTTACATTGAAATCCATCATCTAAGATCCTAAGTGCATTGTCATCATTTGAAACACAATGAAATTTCATGATGAGGTTATTATTTTACAAGGTCATTAGACAATAAAGTAAATGTTTTTTTTGGTGTTCACAGTACTTGTCTGGATTCCCATACCTGCATACCTCTACTGTAGACAGATATGATGACTGTCTCCTACCTTGACCCTGATTCTGGCCCTTAGCATGAAGCATATCAGGAACATTTGTTTTAGTCAAGATGGCTTAGTGTTCATAGCCATTTTGGTTGATGTCTTAAATTTTCTGCCAAGACTCTGCCTGAGTTTTAATCCTCATTACTTATTATCTCTGAATCCCTGTTAATAAGTTTTTCTGAGTATGATGAATTCCTTCCCTCCCTCCTTCCTTCCTTCCTTTCTTCCTTCCTTCCTTCCTTCCCTCCTTCCTCTTTCCAGACCATATCAGAACACTTATAAATGCCCCAGCCTTATATGAAAAACTACACATTCAGTAAGAAATGATACAACATTGCCATCTTTAAAGAGCAATATGTCTTAAAAAATACAACAAAATGATTAGCTTGAATATAACATTGTGCGACATATTCCTGCTTTTACAGAAAGGTAAATATATTGGAAAAGTATTGGTGTTGCTACATTTTGACACATGAATTAGTTTGCTGGAGTTGCCATGACAAGATACCACAGACTGGGTAGCTTAAACAAAAGAAATTTATTTCTTAACAGTTCTGGAGGCTAGAAGGGCAAGATCAAGGTGTCAGCATAGTTGGTTTCTTATGGCGGTGCTTCTTGGCTTGTAGATGGCTAGCCCATGGTTTTACCTCTATTTGTGTCTGCCTTCTAATCTTCTCTTCTACCAGTCATATTGGATTAGGGCCCATCCTTATGAACTCATTTTACCTTCATTATCTCTTTAAAGGTCCTGTGTCCAAATGGAGTCATATTTTAAAATAGTGGGGGTTAGGACTTCAACATATGAATTTTAAGGGGACACAAGTCAGCTCATAATAACCTAAAATAAATTCAGCCTCAGAGATATTGTGTAACCTTCCAAGTCATTCTAGTAAGTAAATGGTAGAACTAGGATGTAACCTAATGCCTACATAATTCTAGAGTTCACATTCTTTCTACTCTGCTCTATTGCCTCTCCAAACTCCTACTACCGAACTATTGAATTTGGATTCTGTTTCTTATTCCCCACCATTTTCTCTTCACAAAAATGGTTTAGCCCCAGTGGTCCCTAAGCCTTCCACTTGATTTTCTGAGCCCATGAAAATCTGACTTTGTGTATCTGATTATATCTTAAATTTTTTACCAATATTATTGTGCTTGTACTAGTCTTCCTCTATTTCAGATCAGATCTGCTGTCAGAGATATCTACTGCTTACAAATACACATGTGCTCCTCCATATATTCTAGCTTCATTGTAGTTAGGCAGGGGCCATGTAGGTCTTTCTAGGCTGTAGGATATCAGAAATAATGTGTGATTCTTTTTGTGCCTATTAAGAACCTTTATGGCAAGCTCCCACTTTTGCTTTCTCTTCCCCTGCTCTGGAGACTTTAATCTACATGTTGAGATAATAACATTGTTGAGATCAAATATGCCTGGATTTTTGAATCACTGCATGGGGGACAACTGCTTTAATTTACGTGTCCTCCATTAAGATGAGGGAGAGCAAAAAATACAACACTGCTGCATTAAACTAGTAATATTTTTGGATTAATTTGTTACCACTGCATAGACTCATCTATCCTAATGTAGACCAGTCATATTGAAATTGTGTTGCCTTGCGATTCTCCCATGAATCACTGATCCCCAGAGTGTCTGAAGTTATCATCCTTACCTGTTATACTGGACCGAGCATAGAAAGTTAGCACCAAGACAAAAGTATGCCAGATTGCAGGGTCATTTATTATGCCGGCGACCACAGAGGACTCATGTCTCTCCAACCTGTGGTGTCAAAAGGAGGGTGCCAAGACTTTTTATACCCGAAAAACCACCTTGGGAGTGGGGATGAGGAGCGGGGATGGGGATGAAAAGGCTTCAGACATTCCGAGGGCTAGTGGATTCTGTAAATCACCTCCTGGGCGGAGACCAGGACTCCGGATATTCCAAGGGCCAGGGGACTTTTGTCATTCCGTTTGTTACTTAAGTGGTTTACAGAAGTCAAGATAAACATTTGTTTACACATTATCTGGGTAAGGTGGAAATCACAGACCTTAGTTACTTATTACAAGTCGCAGGAGCCAAGATGGCATGGGTTAGGACTGCTTGCCTGTCACATTAGGGCCACAGAGAGCAGTTACTGATAAGCAAAGTTTAAGCAGCTTCACATAGTGGGCATTTTTCAGAGCAAGCTAGCAGCTTTATTTACAGAAGCCAAAGACAGCTTTACCTTATAAAATGGCGTTGCTCAGGTTCTGGCACTAGGTCAGCACAATATCACATACCTAGAGAAAGAAAACAGTCGTATGTCTTCCCTGCCCATAAATTTTTGTTTTTCCCAACTGCAATGACCATCAGAACACTCTGATATAATTGGACTGCCACTTCCAGTCCTGCCTTGGTTTGCTGCCACCCAAACTCCCAAGTCTGAAAGTAGGGCACATCCCTATATCTGGGTGCTCTGTGTCCTGATTCCTCTACTATACTGGCGTTTCGAGTTGCTTTAAAACTCAGCCAAAACTGGTCTCGAAAAATACAGCTTTAAAAAAAAAATCCTCAGTTGTTAATTTAGTGGGACTGAAATTATGTTAGCTCATTGAAATTTCATTGCTAATGGGTTATAAGATCGTAGGAACTACAGATCCAGCATCTGTCTCTTTTTAGTGTCTCAATTATCACCACAATAATTTAATGACATCCTGTTGAAGAAGCATATTTGACATGCTAATGAATGGCATCCTGCTCATTTCCATGAACTTCACATTCCCTAGGTGATAATTTAAAGCCAGGCATTTTAGATTTGTATCATCCCATGGCCACACTGACTTAAAGGTTGACCAAAATGATACACTAAAAAATGCTTAACACTGAATTGCAAATGTCTTAAACTGTAGTCTCTTATAATTTTATAAATATGCTTCAAAATTGAGACAAGCCAAGAGAATCCTAATATTTACATTATTATCTAATTTAATCATGACCCTTTTGTATTCATGCTTGCCTGTTTGGCTATTTCATCTGTGCCTAATCAAGGACCCCATCTGTAATATTTTGCTTGTTTAATTAGCTTTTATTTTCTTTATGTTTTGTTTTTTCAGATTGTACTATATTATTTGCTTTCTTAAATTTTATGTAATCTATTTGACACACACTTACAATAACTTCTGATTTTATTTGTATTAAAATTTAAATAGCAACAGCCTAAATCTAATTTCTAGCCTCATAAAATTATTTTTAGAAAAAAGAAAATCTAAACAAATATGTACATATATTTAATGTTCAATTCATTAAATCAAATAACAAGAAATATGTTTTATTCTGAGATTTATAACTGAATTTAGATATACAAAATCATTTTGAGGTTTTTGCTTGTTTGATCAGTATTAAAAAAAGATTATTTGCTCACAAGACACTGGTATTATTTTTTTAAGCACAGTTCTATACCTAAGTCACCACTATGATTAATTTAATGTGGAATTTTTTAGTCTTTGCAAAATAAAGGTTTGTGTGGTCCAAAGAAAATGTAACCAAAAACCAGAAACCACAAAGTGAGAGAGTTAGGTTGGAAATAAGTAAGCATTTATTGATGATGAAGTTCAATCAGTTCTACTGTGATATTGTGCCAGAATTGCTAGCCTTTGCTTTAGTTATTTAGTAATAACTAAAATAAGCAGCCCAGGATAACTAAGATCTGTGTGTAAACAAATGCTTATCTTGACTTCTGTAAACCACTGAAGTAACAAACAGAATGACAAAAGTCCCCTGGCCCTTGGAATGTCCGGAGACCCCCGCCCTCATCTCCACCCAGGAGGTGAATTACAGAATCCCCTGGACCTTGGAATGTCCGGAGACCCCCGCCCTCGTCTCCGCCCAGGAGGTGAATCACAGAATCCCCTAGCCCTTGGAATGTCCAAAACCTTTTCATCCCCATCCCCACTCCTCACCCCCATTCCCAAGGTGGTTTTTCGGGTATAAAAAGTCTTGGCACCCTCCTTTTGACGCCACAGGTTGGAGAGATGTGAGTCCTCTGTGGTCGCCGGCATGATAAATGACCCTGCAATCTGGCATACTTTTGTCTTGGTGCTAACTTTCTACGCTCGCTCAAATACAACACTACTGTAAGGTGAAAAAGGTCGAAAATTTTATTCTCTGCAGACCTTAAAATAAAAGATAAGTACTAATTTATTTGGAAATATTTCCATGATATATGTCTGAATTTGGTCAATTAGCTGATTAGATATCTCTTTATGCTTGGGTGCAATTGCTAAATGGTAAACAAGAGAAAACTGGTATCCATTTAGGTTGTTTCAACAGCAATCAGGGAGCCCAATCTGAACCATGTAATGATTTTAAACTTCACACAGCAGTCTGAAACTTGCATATCTTGGCAAATTAGACTGGTGATGTGTGGAACATGAATCCTATTACCTGGACCGTTTCTAAACTGATGAAAATCCATTTATTCTGATTCTCTAATGCAAAGGAAAGTAAGAATCAGGCAATTGCCTGGAAAACTTTGGAGAGTTCCTGAAGAACCTCAAGCTGCTTCTCCTCCATGGGCAATAGAGCAATAGAGGCTGGAGGCAGAGAAGAGCTGGGTTCATGTGTTCTCAGCTAGCCCTCCTGACACCAACAATCCCTATGCCAATGTTGAATATTGCAGTTCAGTGCAAGCAACTGTACATGAGAGGCATAGCATTCAGCAGAAGTTTCTTGTCTCACAGGTAGCAGGTAAGAAGGCATGCAGACCCCTGTAACTGCTACCCAAATTGTAGTGCAGATTTCTCAGACATAGTCCCCTTTTCTGAGCAGAAACAAAATTTAATTAATTCTTCCTAGGCCTGGTGAAAAAAAGAACAGGGAGTCCCCCAGTTTCAATGGAGGAATCGAATGGATCATGTAGAAAATGCAATATACAAATGCATT
Source organism: Cebus imitator (assembly GCF_001604975.1). Taxonomy (NCBI): domain Eukaryota; kingdom Metazoa; phylum Chordata; class Mammalia; order Primates; family Cebidae; genus Cebus; species Cebus imitator. The sequence goes on along the minus strand of NW_016107819.1, from coordinate 1,048,628 downwards.
CATACTAGAAATTCAAAATAAAACTGTAGGCATTGAAAGTAGTTTTCAGCAAAATGGACTTTTTCCACAAAGTACCAGTTGACTAGTGATCAATGATATGAATAATAGCTATAAATAATTATATATGTAATTAACCTTACCTGACAATTACAATATGATTTGGGATCACCATTCATGGGGGTTAAAAACAAGTGCTTATTAAGTACTGATTTTATTTAATAAATATCCTACACATACTATATATAAGGTAATATAATGCATACCATGGGGCTACAGAAACAAAGTTTCTACTTAAAAGAGATTTACAATTTGGAAAGTAAAATGAAGGAACTAACATTTGTCGGAACTTAACTGTGTGTCACACATTGTGCTAGGCACCTTTCATGCATCACTTTGTTTAATCTTTGGTATTGAATAGCATTCTTTTTATTTTCCTATTTATTTTATAATTGAGAAAGCTGAGGCTCAAAGACATAAAACGATGTCTCAGATTAAATTTTTAGTACCTGATATAGTCAGGATAGCATGCATATTTTTATATCACAAAGGACAATATGTCTGATATATGGGAAAAATAATCAAAACAGGTTATTATGCATTCCATCCCCTTTAACATGGTTATTCAGCTTAGTGATCCAGTGCTTAGTTATCAGTGTATGATATTTTCTTTGCTTTTGTGTCTTGGATTTAAGCTAATTTCAATTTCCATCTCAAAACATTTTCTTCTATTCTAGTCTCCCCAATCTCACTAAATGACTATGACATCTTTTCTGCTCATCAGGCTATGATGCTTAGTCATCCCTGACTCTTCCCTTTCTTTCGTACCCTATATTCACTCAATTAACAATTCTCATCAGTTCCACCCTTAAAATACATTAAAATTTTAGGTTTTTCATCTATTGCTATCACTGTGCTTCAAATATTCACCATTTCTTGTTTGGTTTTTATATTTGGGTAGTCTCCTAACGAGCCTAACTACTTCTGCCCTTGTGTCCCTCATTCTCAACACTGCTGCCAGAATGACCTTGTTAAAATATGTTATATTGCATCTATTCTCTGCTCAAACATTCCATTGGCTCTCTATCTTATTCAGAGTCAAAGACAGAGTACTTACAATGGCCTGCAAAAGCCCCACCCCCGCCACCTCGCCCCAATCATCTGGTGACATGCTATCTTTATAATTTCATTTACTCCTCTTCCCTTTCATTCACTCAGTTGCAGCCATATTAGCCACCTTGTGTTTCTTGGAATACACCAGACACACACTTGCCTCATGGTCTCAGGTTCTATCTTCCAGGGATAGTCTTTCCTCAAATATTTTCATGGGAGGGTAGTATCTATGAGATGCCTTAAAATATTCATATTCACTGACCTATTAAGTTTACTTCTAAGGATTCCTCCAAGGGAAATAATCCAATGTGAAAATATTTATTGACAGATATATAAGTAGTTGAATATATTTGTGAATACTATCAAAACATAGAAAATGCTAGTATTATGGGTTTCTTTAAGTACATTATGACACCTTGATATCATAGGCTACTGTTCACCTATTGAAAATCATACAATAAAACAATGTTTGTTCCGATGAGAACTATTCTGGATTGTTACCATTTTATAAAATGACGAAAATATATCTGAGACAAACAAATGGGGTAAACCATCCAGGTAACTCCCTAGGTGCCAATATATATGCTACATTAGAATATCAGTAGGAATATAATGAAGTTTAGAAAATAATATTTTTCTAAGTATCTTTCAGGAAGAGTACAATTTGAAGGGAACAGATATTTCACTGTGGCAATTAGGGTAGATCTAGAATGGTGAGGCCCTCCTCCCCCGAGGTCATGCTCTGATACTAAAGCATGGCCACAAAACTTACTTGTAAGTAGAATTGACCCAATTAACTGTATGACTTTTGTTGTTTGGATCTGGGAGGTATACAAGTTTGAGGCCAGAGTAGATAAAGTTTAATTGATGCCAAGAAGAGTCTTGTCTGATCTTTTACCTAATACCTAGACTTTCCCTTCTGAAGAAATACTAGTGTGAAGAAGTGCAAAATGATTAGATTTCCTGGGGTATATACATATTTCAGTAGTCTTTATGTTATTTGATATATTATTTATTTTAGGATTATAGGACTGATATGGTTAGGATATTCTTCATGCCTACATCTCATGTGAAAATATAATCCCCATTGTTGGCAGTGGGGCTTCATGGGAGGTGTTTGTGTCATGGGATGGATCCCTCATGGCTTGGTTATTTAAAACTGTGTGGCACCTCCTCCTACTATCACCCTATTCTCACCATGTGATATATTGGCTTTTCCTTTGCCTTCTGCCATGATTGTGAGCTTCCTGAGGCCCTTCCCAGAAGCAGAGCAGATGCCAGTGCCATGCTTCCTATACAGCCTGCAGAACTGTGAGGTAATTAAACCTCTGTATAGATTACCACCCTTGTGTATTTCTTTATAGCAATGCAAGAACACTGTAAAACAGAATATTAGTAAAGAAGATTAGAGCCTTGCTATAAAGATAACTGAAAATGTAGAAGTGACTTTACAACTGGGTAACAGGCAGAGGCTAGAATAGTTTAGAGGTGTCGGAAGAAGACAGGAAGATGAAGGAAAGTTTGGAACTTCTTAGAGAGTGGTTAAATGATTGTGTCCAAAATGTTGATAGGGACATGGACAAGGAAACCAAGGTGGAGAAAGTTTCAGGTGGAAATAAGGAACTTATTGGGAACCAGAGCAAAGGTCACTCTTTTTACGCCTTAGCAAAGAACTTGGCTGTATTGTGTTCATGCCCTAAGGATCTGTGGATGTTTGAATTTCAGAGTGATGACTTAAGGTACCTGGCAGAAGAATTTTCTAAGCATCAAAGCATTCAAGAGTTGGCCTTGCTGCTTCTAAACACCTATGCTAACATATGGTAGCAAAAAAGAATTAAAGTTGGAACTTATATTTAAAGGTGAAGCAAAGTATAACAGTTTGAAAAACTTGTAGCCTGGCCATGTGGGAAAAAAGAAAAGCCCATTTTCAGTAGAATAATTCAAGCAGGCTATGGAGCAACCACTTGTTAGATATGCATGATTAAAAAGGAAAATGTGTTCATAGCCAAGACAATGGACAAAAGGCCTGGAAGCCATTTCAGAAGACTTCCAGGCTGTTTTTCTTATCAAGAGCCTGGAAGCCTAGGAGGAAAAAAATAGTTTCCTGGGCCAGGGCTAAGGCATTACTGCTTTGTGCCACCACAGGAGGCTGCTCCTCTCATCCCAGCCACGCTGGATACAGCATTCACTCAGATACTGCTGAATGTCCCAGATACTGCTATGGCTGCTCCTTCACAGTGTGCAAGCTGTAAGTCTTGGTAGACTCTATGTGACGTTAAACTTGTAGGCATGCAATGTACAAGATTGAAGAAGGCTTCGCAGCCTCACCTAGATTTTAGAGGGTGTATGAGAATGCTTAAGTGCCCAGAAGTTTGCTGCAAGGGTAGAGCCCTCACAAAGAAACTCAGCTAGGGCAGTGCAGAGGGGAAATGGTGGTGTTGAAGACGCCCACATAGATTTCCCACTGGGGCATTGTCTAGTGAAGCTGTGGGAAAGGGGACACCATCCTCCAGAATCCAGAATGGTAGAACCATTAGCAGCTTGTACCTTGAGCCTGGAAATGCTGCAGCCACTCAATTCTAACCCCTGAGAGCTGTTGTGGAGGCTGTACCCTGGAAAGCCACAAAAGTGGAGCTGCCCAAGTCCTTGGGACCTCACCGCTTATACCAGTGTGTCCCTGGATATTAGATATGGAGTCAGAATATTATTTTGTAGCTTTAATATTTAATGACTGCCCTGCTGTGTTTCAAACTTGCTTGGGGATTTTTGCTCCTTTTTTGGCAAATTTCTTCATCTTTGAATGGGAATGTTTTTTCAATCCAGGTACCCCCATTGTATCTTGGAAATAAATAACTTATTCTGATTTTACAGATTCTTAGGTGGAACAAACTTATCTCTTGATGAGATTTTGAACTTGGACTTGGGACTTGGAATTTGGGACTTTTGAGCTCATGCTGGAATAAGTTAAGACTTTGGGGGACTATTGAGAAAGGATGATTAGATTTTGAAATGTGAGAAGAACATGAGATTTGAGGGGCCGGGTAGAATGATATGATTTGGATATTTGTCCCACCCAAATTTCATGTTCAAATGTAATTCCCAGTGTTGGAAATGAGCTTGGTCAGAGGTGTCTGGGTCATTGCAGGGAGATCCCTCAGGGGTTACTGCTTTCATATTGATAATGAGTAAATTCTCATTTGATTTGGTTATTCAAAAATGTGTAGCACCTCCCACCTTTCTCCTGCTCTCACCATGTGGTACAGTGACTCCTCTTCTGCTTTTTGCCATGATTGTACATTCCCTGCAACCTTCACAGAAGTTGAACAGATGCCAGTGCCATGCTTCTGGTATATCCTGCAGAACCATGAAAGAATTAACCCTCTTTCCTTTGTAAATAACTCAACACAGGTATTTACAGCAACACAGATATGGCCTAACACAAGTACTTTCCATGCATTTTATTTTGCCTTTCAGGTGTTTTTCTTTGGTGTTTGGCACAAGTTCATTTTTCAGGGAGAACAAATACTATTTTAGGAAAGGGAATATTGCAAATTGATAAAGAAAAGATGAATCTAAATTTGTTTACCATTTGAAAAGATCAACTGTTCAAACTGTTTAAAGAGGCATTGAAAGAAAATGGTCACAGAAAAGAAGACTTTGGTTTTGAGGTTGAACGTTTGATGGTGACCTTGAAAGGTGGGGGGAGCTTCATGGTAGAAGCAATACTGCAGTGGATTAAGGAACAGGAAGTAAGAAAAAAGGGTTTCAACTAAAGATAAATGAATGAATTTCTGAGCAACATTGAGAATGAAATTGCCTTTTCTGAAATATTGAAGGATAGATTATTTTAGGTCTAGGGCTAACTAAAATAATTTATAGCTTTTCACCTTACATTTATTTACCTTCTATGTAAGAGGCATCACATAAAGTTATATATAAATAATAACTATTTTAATCCTCATACCTCATAACAACCACCATGTGAAATTAGGCATTATTACCATCAACATTTTACAGGTGACATACTGAGACACAGAGTTTCAATAACATGAACAAGGGAAGACAGTAAGTGGTAAAAATATAATTTGAAGGTAAGTAATTTAAGCATTATAAATAGAAGCCATAACTATTAGACTACACTGCTAGTGTAGTCTAATAGACTATTAGACTACAGACTATTAGGCTAATAGACTAATAGACTATTAGAAGCCATAACTATTAGACTACATAACTATTAGACTAACCCCCAGTAGGGTTAACATGAACTACAAGGATAATAAAAAAGTGGGTCTGGCATTGGAATACCATACACAAAGACAATAGGACTGTTGGTAAAGGATAAAGAGAAGTAGGATCTTGTGGAGATGAGAGTAGTAAAATGGGTGCATACATCTTAATGCTACAGTGATTTGTGTGGAAGGTTCATTTTTAGAATTGGATGTTGATGTTATATCTGAGAAAACTGAATTGCAGAGGGATTTCTACGAAGAAACACAAAGCCAACGGAGTGCTGTCTCTGTTTCCAGGTAAAACAAAAATAAAGGTTTTATTGTACAGAGATTCAAGGACAGAATCTTTTAGGACTGAGAACACTTATTAGCAATGGATAGAAAAGTCCTGACAGAGACTTTTGATTAACTAGAAGAGAGAAATTAAATAAAATTTCTTTTGCACGATATTTGCATACTCTCTAAAGTCAGGCCTTCCATGTGCTTAAGATCATAGAGCAGTCAGACTGAGATTGAAAGTAATGACCAATGCTAGGGTAGTGGTCCTCAAGTTCTAATCTTCTGGATATGCTGCCTCAAAAGCACCCATTAACTTGTTACAAATGCAAATAATTATCTCCTACTCCCCCCATAACGACCTACTGAATTAGAAACTCCTAGTGTGGGATTCAGGAGTCTGTGTGTTAGCAAGTTCTCCACATCATTTTGATGCATGCTCAAGTGTGAAACCCCACTGCTCTAGAAAATGTATTATTCCATTAAAATGTGCATTTTCCTTGGAAATAATCTCTCATATATCTCCTCACCTACCCTCACAAAGGCTTCACTGAATCTAGAGATTGGAGGGACACTGTTGAGATACCTTATGAAAGGCAGCCGAGCACACTATGCCTGGCCAGGCTAAGTCTATGTTCTGCAAAAGGATAGTAAAGAGACTAAATTGATATGTCTGAATAGACATGAAGAACATTTTAGTACACCTGAGCCAAAAAAGTAATATTTTATCTCTCTATCATCTATCTATCTATCTATCTGTCTATCTATCTATCTAATCTATCTATCTATCTGTCTTTTTTCTTTTACACCCAATTAATATACATGCATCCTTTGTGTCTTACCCCATTATGATCCTCACAGATGTCAGAAATCTCTAGTATGAGTAAAACTCTGGGAGGAGATGAGAGTTAGGGATGTACATTGCTCACATTACTTGATAATTTTTAAAAATGTTTAAAAACGTCCCATAGCTGTTTTGACTCAGGCATATGAAAACATCACCAACATCAAAATGTTTATTCCCAATTGGCCATTTTAAAACATCCTGCTTCACAAGCAAAATATCAGGATCCAACAAATACTAATCACTTCAGAAGTATAAAATTGGCTCATTATAAGAATTAAAGTAAAAGACTTTTCAACATAATTAAACCCAACCCCTTTGGCAACATAACTCAGTTTGTGTTTTCTAGGGCTAGATTAAAAATAAAAGAATATCATTAATTAATTGGTTATTATTGTTCTGGACATGCCAGAAGATATTATAAAAGACATATCCAGAGGTTTGAGATTAGAGACTTCTCTAAGGATCAGGATTTTATATCTGGTTTAGGTTGATTGAATAGGAGTGAAAGTGATTACTTGAGGCTTTCTCTGATAGATTAATTAGCTGTGAATGAAGCAACTCATTGAAGTACAAGGTATTTTCATAAGCAGTTTCTCTTAGATATATAATCAGTTGCATATGAAAACCACTTCTTCACATAAGACCAATGTTCCTCTACAGCAAGACGACAGCACTGTGTGGCAGAATTACTTAAAGTTTTCCAATGAAGCTTCCTAATAGCATAGAAGTATCGTAAGTCCCATAAACTTGGGGTGTCTTGGAGCAGGTTCCACATCAATCTGTCATGAAATAAAACCCTCCTAAGTATTTTCATCTTGAAAATTCAAGCAGAGATTTTATTTCACTTCATATTATATCCATGTTTGTTTTAATCTGAAGATAATGATTTAATCCACTATCATTAAGAAAAATGGATACTTCAGAAAGATGCATTGTTTATGTCTTGTGGCTCAGGATATACTGCTGCATTTCTATAGAACTCCTTACACTTAGGAACCCGCTTACAACCCGGAAGGAAAAGGAGGGTTTTACGGGTCTGAGCTCCTGGATTTGCTAATGATCTGAGGCAATTCTTCTGATCTCTCTGTCTTAATACCCACATCTATAAATTGGAAATACTAATAATGTATTTACCATCATTTTCATGTTACTGTGAAATCTTTAAATTATGTACATTAAAAGTCTTATGTAAATTATAAAGTACTACAAAAGTATCCAGAGCACTATGATTTTAATCATTTATTATGTGTACTAAGCAACTTACCCAGGCAGTTGTATTTTACTAATAGTTTGTTCATTAATTGTTTGGTTGTTTAAGAAAACACAACTTAAGTGTGAACAGAAAAAAATGCATGTAGATAATTTCAATTTATCAGCATATAAAGAAAAGTGGGAATGTAGTTTAGCCTAATCTTTCTCCCAACTAAAAGAATTCCCTTTTCAACATTACACCATCTCCTTAATCATTTCTAGTAACATGGAGCTCAAAACATATCAAGGCAGCTTTTTGCATCTCTAATTGTTAGAAAGTTTTTTACTTGCTGATTTGTGATTGCTCATGCTTATTGTCTAAAATATGTCCCCTCAAAATTTATATGATGAGCCGGGCGCGGTGGCTCAAGCCTGTAATCCCAGCACTTTGGGAGGCTGAGGCGGGTGGATCACGAGGTCAAGAGATCGAGACCATCCTGGTCAACATGGTGAAACCCCGTCTCTACTAAAAATACAAAAAATTAGCTGGGCATGGTGGCGCGTGCCTGTAATCCCAGCTACTCAGGAGGCTGAGGCAGGAGAATTGCCTGAACCCAGGAGGCGGAGGTTGCGGTGAGCCGAGATCGCGCCATTGCACTCCAGCCTGGGTAACAAAAGTGAAACTCTGTCTCAAAAAAAAAAAAAAAAAAAAAAAAAAAATTTTTATAAAAAAAAATAAAACAAAAAAAAAAAAAAAAAAAAAAAAAAAAAAAAATTATATGATGAAATCCTAGCTCCTAGTATCTACCAATGTTACTCTACTTTGTGATGGATCCTTAAAGAGGTAATTAAGGTAAAATTAGATAATTGGATTGGGCCCTATTCCAATATGACTAGTATGTTTATAAGAAGACACATACACACACACAGAGGAGTGACTATATGAAGTCATAGACAGAAGATAGCTATCTACAATCCAAGGAGAGTGGCCTCAGAATAAAACTAACTCTGCCAACACCTTCATCTCAGATATCTAGTGTTCATAACTGTGAGAAAATAAATTTCTGTTCTTTAAATCACCTAGTCTGTTTGTCTGTGTTGCAGAAGCCCTAGCATACTAATATACCCACCTTCTTATTTCCATCTATTAGTTTGACTTCTATTTTCTTCAGTAATTCACAAGAATTATTTCCTGGTATCATGATAGGCTTTGTAGTATTTGAAAACATCTATAATGCTTAACTTTCAATTCTAATCTTTTAATATTTTATAATCTAACTCAATTAAACTTCTCTTTTTTTTGAGACAGAGTTTTGCTCCTGTTGCCCAGATTGAAGTGCAATGGTGTGATCTTGGCTCACCGCAACCTCCACCTCCCGGGCTCAAGTGATTCTCCTGCCTCAGCCTCGTGAGTAGCTGGGATTACAGGCATGGGCCACCATGCCCAGCTAATTTTGTATTCTTAGTAGAGATGTGATTTCTCCATGTTGGTCAGACTGGTCTCGAACTCCCAACCTCAGGTGATCCGCCTGCCTTGGCCTCCCAAAGTACTGGGATTACAAGCATGAGCCACTGCATCTGGCCTAAACTTTCATCATTTGAATTTTTTTCTAAACTGTGTTATATTATTTTCTTATACTATGCTTGTGATAAAATGTTATATCCACGTCATTTTACATGAATTATTCTAAACATGGGTTTAGAAGATAACTCTTTAGATTGTAATACAGACCTCACACTTACTGACTGATAAAGATCATTTTGACTCTTCCTTCTATCATCAGTGCCTTAGCTATTACTCCAGCCTTTGGTCAATTTGGTTATCATCATGTTTTTGCTGTCTCATCCAGGTCAGTGATAAAACCCCTGAACAAGATGAGGGTCATGCTTTTGTGTAGAAGGGGACAGATATTTGTAAATGAGCTGCATAGACTCAACTGGACTGCAGAATAATGTCAAACATCCTTGTCCTTGTATAGGAAACCCACTATAATCTGGGATATTTTTTCGTCTCCAGCTCTATATCCCCCTATTACTTGGATTCCATTTTATATTCTAGATTGAAAATACTAGAAATTCTCAGAATGTGTCATTCCGTTTCATGCCTCTGTTCCTTTAAGAATGCTTTTCACTCTGTCTGTGATGTTATTTATTTTTCTTTTCACCTGATCCATCTCTACTTGTACTTTAAATCTTAGTTGAATCTCATTTCTTCTATAAATATTTCTATTTTCTATGCCTTTCGTTCTCAACTGTTTTTCAGGTCACTATTAATTTAGTTAACTTCCCTCAATGATCTCATGGTTCCATTACAGAACATACTACACTGCACTGAAAGAATCTGTTTATATGTCTATTCTTATTCCCTGATATCACACACACACACACACACACACACACACACACACACACACGCTTTTAGAAACCCAGGCTGTCAGAAGTTCTACCTTTAACAAACATGACATAAGTAGTTTCCAAAGCTCCCATGGTTACTCACAATACGATCATCCAGACGGGAAAAAAGTATGGAGGAAGTTTATGTAGACTGGATCTGGAAGTTTTATATATCACATCCATCTACTTCTATTCATGTAGCAATAAACACCCTAGTCCCATGTTCACATCTTACTGGATGAGCAGCTGGGAAAAATGTAGTCTAACTGAGGTCTTAATGAAGGAGTGAGTGGGTTTCAGTGGGCAGCCATTAGGCTGTGCCACACATGTTCTCTGTCTTTTAATCCACATGCAACATTATAATTCTCATCTTATTGATAAGGAATTAAGACACAAAGAATTTAGGAACATATCTAAAGTCACATGGCTATTAAATAGTTGACCTAGCAATCCAATCCAGTTTACTTACTCCAGAGTCCACACACATCACTATTACTACCACTGTAACCAACACACACATATATACACACACACACACGCATGTGCATGTGGGGTGTGTGTGTGTGTGTGTGTTACAGTAGTAGTAATAGTGAGAGAAGGTGGTGTGAAAAAGGAGAAAAATAAGCACCTTATGACCAGGGCCTATGTTTTATTCATGTCTGAATTTCAGTGCTCATGATAACTTTAGGCACTGACTAAATAGTCACTGAATGAATGAGAAAATGAGTTTTTTTTAATTTTATTTTTTTTAATTTCACCTTCTATTGTAGAACCAGGAAATACATGTGCAGGTTTGTTAATTAGGCATACTGTGTAATGCTGAAATTTAGGTTACAATTGATCCCATCACACAAGTACTGAGCATAGTAGTCAATAGTTAGGTTTTCAAACCTTGCCCCATCTTCTGTCCCTCTCTGGCAGTCCTCAGTGTCTATTGTTGCCATCTTTATGTCCATGAGTTCCCAACATTTAGCTCCCACTTGTAAGTGAGAACATGTGATATTCAGCTTTCTGTTCCTGCATTAATTCTCTTAGGATAATGACCCCCAGCTACAACCATGTTGTTGCAAAGACATGATTCTACTGATTTTTATAGCTGCATAGTATTCCATGGTGTATATGTACTATGTTTTCTTTACTCAATCCCCCACTGATGAGCAAGGAGGTTGATTCCATGTCTTTGCTATTAATAGTGTTGGGAAGAGCATGCAAATGTATGTATCTTTTTGGTGGAACAACTGTTTTTTTTAAGACATATACTCAGTAATGGCAGTGGTGTTTTAAGTTGTTTAGGGAATCTCCAAACTGCCTTCTGTGGTGGCTGTGCTAATTTACATTCCCACTAACAGTGTAGGAGCATTCCCTTTCCTCCCTAGCCTTGCCACCATCTGTTGTTTTTTACTTTTCAATAACAGCCATTCTGACTGGTGTGAGACGATAGGTCTTAGTGTTTTTGATTTTTAGGAAGTGAGTGTTGATTAGCTTATTCCAGTACTTAAAAATCCACTTGATTCTACTGTCATTAAGTTTGTTTCATTTTCTTGTCTTTATATATATATTTTCCTGTCTTTATATAGTATCCAAAACTTTTTTTAGACTAAGGAAAATAGTGTATATACAGCTACATACTCACACACACACTCCTTTCTACCAAATTAACCAGTCTGGTAATCCACAATTATTAACATGACTTAGTATTGTTGAATCTATTTTGGCAACTACTAATCTCTACCATATTAATGATAATGAGCTACCTATTTGGCAGTCTGTTCTTGAATTTTGCCATGCATTTGTATCAACGTAAAGGTCTGGAACTTCTGGTTTCAGCATTTTTGGAAAAGAATCATAAATATGCCTGTTTTTTGTCTTTTGTCAGTTTATGCAGGTTTATCTGTTAGGCCAAGCAAGATATACGGCACCAGCAAAGCAGAGATAACAAAAAAAATTTTATAAAAAAAGTTTATATTTCAGAAGAAAACACATCATCAGAGGGTTATCAAGAAATCTTCATACTTGTTTTGTATTTCTTTAATGATTACTTTGCTGTCTATTATGCTTATTTTCTTACACATGGGGACCGTGGGTATGATACTCTCATGAATGCACAGGTTCTCTTAAAGTTGCATCAGTCTTCTGATAAGAATTTGTGTTCACATGTGAAAACTCCTTAGGGGAGCTTGATTTAATTTATCTGAATTAGGATACCTAAACGGGTTTCAAGTCTTGAGAGAACGCACTTGCATTCCAAGATCAGAAAATTTAGCTGAGCAAGAGTAGCTTCATGTTCTGTAAGCCTAATCAAGTCAGAAACCCTTACTTAAAAAGAAACAGAGTGGGTTCATTCCTAATTTTTCTTTGGTTCTGTGGTCACATTAACTTCAATTTTGATTTTATTATACAGAATTGGAACTGTTTTCTAACTTAAAAGTCACTACAGTTTTCATAACTTTTATTTGCACAAGAGCAAGCAATACTCTCTAAAGTCTATAAGTGGAGTTTAAAATTACATGTCCATATCATCAGTGATTAATGATGAGTTAATAAGTTAAGGCCATTTAGATTACAATGCTATTAACCTGTGACAGCATAGCATTCCCTCTGTTTTCTAGGTGATAAGTTCAGGCTTATTCATATTCAGAGCTAGAAAGGGGATCTTCAGTATAACTGTAACCACTATAATAGACTTTTGATTACATATACATGTAGGTTTTATATATAAACCTATATATAACCTGTATATATACATATAATCAACATATGTATAACCTGAATATATACCTGTGTATATATATATATATATATATATATATTCTATATGTATAACCTGTATAACTTATACATATAATCAACCTATATATAACCTGTATATATATATATATATATAGGTTGTATATATACCAGTATACAACATATATATATACACACACACACATACACATATAGGTTATATATAGGTTGATTATATGTATAAGTTATACAGGTTATATATATAGAATATTCCAATATTGCAAAGTATGAGGTCACATAAATCATTTATGTCCTTGACTGGAATCTGTGCAAAGCATTTAATAGACAGTGGTCCATGCCCTTCATCATGGAAACTACTCAGAATATTTTTAGATACTTAAGGTGGTTTGATCACATGGAGTGTCTTTCTAGCGAGTGATCATTTATCAGCCACACTGGCTGAAATACTGTTCCATCTACAGAAATAACTTTGTGGGTTAGCATATTTATATTTGTGAATAAGTGATTAAAAGGACAGGAAACCACTAGAGGAAATAATAGTTTTCTTAGTATTAATCACATTTCTGCCCCCTCTTTATCTAAAAAAAAAAAACTTATCAATATATATAAGACAATAACCAATCATACAGTTACAATCCAGAATATAGTTCTGTGAATATTGTGACCTCTCTCTCTCTCTCTGAGTGTGTCTGTGAGTGTGTGTGTGTGTGCACGTGCACATGCACATCAGCACACACAAACATGTAGTTTGGAGTTTCACAAGAAATATAATAACTATATTTTTTCCATTAAAATATTACAGATTAAACTATTATCTTGCTTAACTTCTACTTCCATTCTTATTTTTTTTCTCCTATTCCCCGTAAACACTAGTATGAATTTGAAAGGTATTTTTCCATTTTTTTACATAGATACCTACAGAAAACATACAATACTGTTTTGTTTCCTGAAAAAGTTTTATATGAATAGCATGCTTTATAAATACTTTTTCAACTTACTTTTTAAAAACTCATTAATACGGGCCGGGCGCGGTAGCTCACGTCTGTAATCCCAGCACTTTGGGATGCCGAGGCGGGTGGATCACGAGGTCAAAAGATCGAGACCATCCTGGTCAACATGGTGAAACCCCGTCTCTACTAAAAATACAAAACATTAGCTGAGCATGGTGGTGCATGCCTGTAATCCCAGCTACTCAGAAGGCTGAGGCAGGAGAATTGCCTGAACCCAGGAGGCGGAAGTTGCGGTGAGCCAAGATCGCGCCATTGCACTCCAGCCTGGGTAACAAGAGCGAAACTCTGTCTAAAACAAACAAACAAACAAACAAACAAAACAAAAAAAAAACCTCATTAATACATTTGTGAAATTCATCTGTGTTGAAATGCATCATAATTTATTTTCACAGCTGCATAATATTCTATTGTATAATTATGCAGCAAATTATTTCCATATTGATGGGCATTCAGTTTATTTTCTATTTTAACTATAAAAAACAATTCTAAAATGAATAGCCGTGGCTGTTTCCTCACCCTGTGTGGGAGAGGGCTCTGATGACAAATTCCTGAGTTATGTAATGTGGATACCTATAGCTCTTCAAAGTACTAATGGCTAAATGGCTGTGCAGCATGGTATTACATTTTACGGTCAAATAAGATGCATAAGAGAATATCATTTCCCCATACCTTTACTAAATTGGATACTATTATATATTTTAATGTTACTTTAGGCACATATCTACTGTTTAAGTTGTTATAATAAGCATGTAACAGGTTTGGAATCCACATGTCTAAAAAAAATTTATTAAGAGTGAAAAAAATCATCACTTGACACAGTAATTTCATACCTAAGAATTTATCTTAATAAAATATTAGAAAATCATATGGTTTAGGTTGCAAGGTGGGAAGTATGTGTATACTCTCTCTCTCTCTGTATAGATAAGCACTCTCTCTCTATATATATATATGTGTATATATATATATATATATATATATAATTTTCTTATATGTTATATGACAGTAATATAAGAAATATATAACAAAACTATAGAAATATATAAGTAAACTTATGCCTAGCAACTCATGTTCCAGTATTTTACTTTACTTAGAAATTATCTAAGTATTTAATAAATATCTATTATTTAACTTAAATTTATATTCGTGTAAACTTTTAAGTTACTAAAATGTCTTGGAAAAAATGTTTAAGCATATATGTTATTAAGCACAGTTACTATTTATATAAATTTCATCAGAATAATGACTTTATTTCTTCAAATGCAAGTTTACATATTTTATAATCACGAATATCTATTCAATATAATGCTAACTTATTTGATCAATAAATCTGTATAAGTTGAGGAAGAATATAACAAAATAAAATACAATATATGCTTGTGGTATACTTCATGTTAAAAAAATAGAAATCAGAGCTTTTCTAGTTAATAAAACAATATTCAACATGTTATGGTTGCCAATGAATTAACTAAGTTATGTAAATTTGAATTCTTAAAACATTTGAGTTTTTTTTAATGGGAAGTAGAAGTTAGTTTTATTAATTTCTGTTAACTTTAGGGATATTTAATTAATATGAGGCTCATTTATTTTTAAGTCAACTAGAATTAAAATAATTGAAGAGATTTTATAATTCATTTGGTAATACCATCTGCAGGTAGGAAAAATTTTTCCATACATAACAAATAAAGATGGAGAGAAAGACAGGAATAAAGATGGAGATATGTGTACATATGTTATACACACACACACATATACAGACAGGCACAAATAAATATTTGATAGCTTTAATTCTAAAACTTTAGTCATGAGACTGGTATAAACTGAAAAACGCAAAACTCACTTGTTTATATAAAAGTGCTGGCTCTCACCTTGGCTAGGTTTTTATATTTTACCAGGATTGTGTTTCTGACAGATGAGACAAGTTGAGGTTACCTGATCAATATGATGATTAATGTGTACACAAAAATATTTATGGAGGATGACACTAAATTTTTTTCTTTACAGGTAATCTTAAGGAAACTGTGGAAAAAAATTTGGTGACAGGAACGAGGAGACATCAAGCAGGTGTCGTTATACATATGAGTGGATAACGTATCTAGTCTGTTCAAGTTAGCTTTTTTAGCCTCAGGTGGTAGCTTTTAGGGTCTCTGAGCCCCTCAAGATCTCCTACTGCAGGTGAGAGGACCTAAGCTCGAGTGAATCTAAGGACTAGAGGGGCTAGAGTAGGAAAGAAAAGATATGGCAAGAGTAGATTGAGCAGTGGAGGAGGTAGACATATTGAAAAGGGATACAGCAAAGGATTTAAGGGAGCTGAAGGGAAGGTGAAATGTTATGAAAAGGAGGAAGAAGGATCAATAACGAGAATAAATAAGAGTGATGGGAAAGAAAAGGTCTTAGATGAACCAGTTTGGTGAAAGCCCGAGTTTCTCAAAAAGTCTCCTGATATCCCAAGCGATCCTTTGTGCAATTGTGCCACTTTTGGAGACACCGAACAAAATGTGTGCCATCATAACACAGCATATAGAATGTAGGGATATAGTAAGTGTGGTGCCCAGTGAAGTGAGAATTATCCAAAGGATTAGGCTAGTATTAAACACAAGATGCCTCAAAAACAGCTGTAAAGAGTAACTGAATGTTATGCTACAGCACACGAATTTATGGAGCACTGAGTTTGGAGTTGTGACTCACCTCTGTGGGTACTAATTTTCTCATTCAAGAAGCAGACAAAAAAATATCTGAGATGCCTGCATAAGTACTTGGGTGAAAACTGCAGAGTGAAGCATAGGCAGCACTCTGTCCAAGTCAAATAAAAACAAAGCCACACTTACATAAGGAAAGACCTGATTGAAAATGACTATTTAGATAGAGAGAAGGCTCTGGTCTCAGAAATCTGCAAGTCTCTCAAAATAAAATACAGAAATACATCCTCTTTATAGGAAAAAATAAGCATTAAGTGAGAAGTCAAGAAAATGAAGGAGAGTGACAGACTTCATGATTGATGCAATTTGACAGGATATGTGTCTTGCTATTGTCAGCTATACTTGCTCAGGCTTTGTGGGGAGCCAAAATTCAGGAACCTGTGGCACAATAGAGACCTGACTAACGTTTGCCAAAGGAAAGTAGAAGGTAAACAGTGGACAATTTTGAGCACTTGATCAATAATAAATTTCTGTTGTTTTAAACCACTAAGTTTGTGGTAATTTTTTACAGTAGCAACAGGAAACTAATACATGCAAACATGTGGGAGGACGGAGAATTTGAAAATAGTGTCTAAGCATCCATATCAAGAAGTTAGTGAAATAGCAAAAATTTCAATCCAGTGAAAGAAGAAATGAAATAATGAAAAAATAGTATGAAATAATAAGTATAAAATAATACTACAGATGATAGAAACATAAATATTATGTTAATAATTTTACAAATTTGAAAAACGGACAAATTATTAAATTAAACTTCACACAATTTGCTGAATAAACCCAAAAAGTAAGAGTGAATCTGAATGCCTAAAAAGCCACTGAATATTTTATTGAAATATTACTACAAATTAAACTGGAAATCTATATTCAGAAGCATGAAACAAGCCCCCTATATCTCACTGTATATAAAGATCAACCCAATGTGGATTAGCGACTTAAATGCAAAACCCAAAACTATAAAACTACAGAAAGAAAACAGTTGAAACATTTCAGGATATTGGCCTGGGTAACAATTGATGCAAAAGACCTCAAAAGCACAGACAACAAATGCAAAATCAGACAAATGGATTATGTCAAACTGGAAAACTTCTGCACAGCAAAGCAAACAACAGAAAAGAGAGAAGGGACAACCAGCAGACTGGGAGAAACTATTTGCAAACTATTCACCTAACTAGGGACTAATATCCAGAACACACAAGGAACACAAACAACTCAACAGTAAAAATTAGTGATAGTGATAATAACAATTCCATAGAAAATTGGCAAATTAGCTGAACAAATATCTCGCAAAAGAAGAAGTAAAAATAGCTAGCAGCCATATGAAAACATTTGGAGCATCAGTAATCATCAGGGAAATACAAATGGGACTATGTTAAACTTAAAAACGCTTCTGTGCAGCAAAGGAACCAATCAATAGAGTGGAGATAAAACATTCAAAATGGGGGAAAATTTACAAATTATTTATCTGACAAGATTAAGATCTAGACTATACAAAGAACTCAAACAATTGAATAGCAAAATACTACTAATAATCATCTATTTAAAAAGTCGGCAAAATATTCTGACCACTTCAAGACAAGACATGCAAATGGCAAACATACATGAAATAATGCTCAGTGTAACCAGGCTTATGCATATTCAAAAGCACAATAAAATACTACCTCACCTTAGTTAGAACAGCTATTATCAAATAGACCAAAAATAACAAATACCACAGATGATGCAGGAAAAAGGGAACCTGTACACATTGTTGTTAGGAAGGTAAATTATTATAGACATTATGGAAAATACTGTAAATTTTCCTCAGAAAACCAAAAATATAACTACCATGTGATCTAGCAATCCCACTACTGGTTACTTATCCAAATGAAAGGCCATCAGTATGTCGCAGAGATACCTACATTTCCATTTATTGCAGCACTACTTATAATAACTAAGATAAAGAATTATCATAAATGTTCATCAACAGACAAATGGATAAAGAAAATGTGTTATATATACATGATGGAATATTATTGAGCCATAAAAATAGAATGAGATTACGTCATTTGTGGCAACATGGATAAGTCTGTAGGATATTATGTTAAGCAAAATAAGTCAGGCAAAGAAAGATGAATATGGCATGTTCTCACTCATATGGGGTAGCTTAAAAGGATAATTGAGCTCAAAGAAGTAGAGAGTAAAATTGTGAGTATTAATGGCTGGGAAAATCAGGTGGATGGAAGGAGGGGGAGAGGTTAGCTAATGTATATACAAAATTATAGCTAGATAGGAAGAATCAGTTCTGGTATTTGGTCACACTACAGGGTAAATATGGTTGACTATAATCTCTTATATATTCTCCATAAAGCTAGGAGAGAGGATTTCGAATGTCCACAACACAAAGAAATGATAAATATTTGAGGCGATAGATATCTTAGTTATCCTGATTTGATCATTACACATTATACACATGTATCAAACTATCACTTTGTATCTTAGAAAGATACAAAATTATTGTATCAACTAAAAATTAAAAGAAAACCCACAGTGAATTATCTTCTCACCCTGGTTAGAATGGCTGTTATGAAAAAGATAAAAAAAAACAACAAACAAATACTGGTAAGATGTGGAGAGAGGGGGACTCATACACTGCAAGTGGAAAGGTAAATTATTAGAGTCATTATGGAAAATAGAAAATCTAAAAATAGAACTATCATAAAATCCAGCAGTCCCATAACTAGATATATAGCCAAAAGACAGAAATCAGTATGTTAATGAGATATTTGAATGCCCATCTTTATTACAGCACTATTTGCCATAGCCAAGATATGGAATCAAACTGTTGCAATCAACAGATAAATGAATAAAGAAAATGAGGTAAAAATATACACAATGAAATACTATTCTGCCATAAAAAGAATAAACTCCTGTCATTTCTGGCAACACAAATGAGGTTGGGGGACATTATGTTAAGTGAAATAAGCCAGACACAGAAATAGAAATACCACATTTTCACTAATGTATGGAAGCTAGAAAAGTAGAGTAGAATAGTGGTGCTAGTGGCTGGAAAGGGTAGGAGGAGGTTGAGATAGGGAGCAATTGGTTAATGAATACAAAATTACAGCTAGATAGGAGGAATAAGTTCTGGTGTGCTCTATATAACTATAGGGTAACTATAATGAATAACAATTTATTCTGTATTTTCAAATTGCTGGAAGAGCAAACTCTGAAGGTTCCCAATACAAAAAATAATAAATGTTTGAGGTGATAGCCAAGCTAATTACACAGATTTGATCACTACATATTCTATAAATGTATCAAAATATCACATTTTGACCCAAGAATATGTACAATTATTGTGTCAAAAATAATATTAAAAGTAAAAAAAGTAAATAAATGTAATGAACAAAAAAAATTCCACAAACTAAAACTCAATCTCATATGTCTTCATTGGTTAAATACTTTAAATGCTTAAAGAAAAAATAAAATACAATTTTGTGCAAAATTTTTAGAGGATATAGACAAAGTGAATATTTACCAATTTTTTGTAAGTCCTGAATAACTTTGACACCGACATCTGGCAAGAACATTACCTGAAAATAAATCAAATGCCATCATATCTTATGAATATATATGCAAATACTATTAACAAATATTTGTAGATTAATCCTAGTGGTAAAGAGGATAATAGGTACATAGTAAGTGCATATGCTTATGCAGTAAATGAGATATTTTGATACAGTCATGTAATGTGTAAATAATCACATCATGGAAAATAGGTTATCCATCCCCTCAAATATTTATCCTTTGTGTTACAAACATACCAATTATATACTCTTTTAGTTATTTTAACATATACAATTAAATTATTTTGACTATAGTCACTATATTGTGCTACCAAATACTAGGTCTTATATTTTCTTCCTATTTTTTGGCACCCATTCAACATCCCCACCCCCCCACCCACAACCCCACTACCTTCCCAGCCCCTGGTAAACATTCCTCTATCCTCTATCTTCATGTGTTCAATTGATTTTCTTTTTAGATCCCACAAATAAGCAAGAACATGCAATATTTGTCTTTCCATGCCTGGCTTATTTCATTTAACATAATGACCTCCAGGCCCAATGATGTTGTTGCAAAGAACAGAATATCATTTTTTTATGGCTGAATAGTACTCTCAATAAGTATCCCATTGTATAACTTTTATTGTCGTGAGCCGCAATGCCTGGGATTGTGGAGGGATGGTGCAAGCCCTCCCTTAGTCACACCACTCCCTAGGTCATGTTCCACTCTAGTTTACTGGCTCTAAGTCCACCATAGCACTACAAGTTGCCTAGAAATTGCAGTCCTTGTGTACTAGACTGCCTTTCAAGTTTATGTAGGACCCCAGAGTGCTTCGGCCCATGGTGATGAAGCTTGATGAAAAATTCAAGTTTTGACTACTGGGGTGGGTAATTCTCCTCTGGCTAGGTCTGGTCCAAATGCTCCCTCTATGCATGGGTGCTGGCTGAGGCAAGCAAATTTTTCTCTCTACTATGACAGGGTAACACTAAGTTCAGTGTAAAATCCCGCAGTCACTCCACACTCCCTGTCCGAGGTGCACATACTCTCCTTGTCACAGGGCTGCTCTCAGGCGATGAGGGATCAGTGATTCAAGAGTGTCCCTCTGACCCTCTTCAACACTTCTTTTAGTGACATAAAATTAAAATCAGATACTGTGATTGTTCTGATTTATTTTTCCTGTAGTGATGCTTTTCTGTGTGCAGACAGCCCTTAAAATTTGGTGTTCCTGTGGGGTGAGAGGGAAGTGAATGGTATAGACTTCCATTGCACTGTCTTTCTCTGCCAACCTATGGTTTTTATTCCAGAAATACAAGAATTGTTTGCCTTTGAAAACTCTATCACTTTAATTCACAATTTTAAAATAATGAAAAGAGGAAAAAAATCCCTGCAAATGCAGAAACGACTTGATAAAAGTTCAAATAATTTATGATAGACTTTTTTTTATAAAAACATAAATAGAAGGGAATGTCCTTAATTTTAAAAGACTATCTAGAAGCACATACACAGAAAACAAATTTCATAGTTAATTGTGACATGTTTAAAGCTTTCACCATGTCATTAGGACTAAAGCAAAAGGTTGATTACCATCAGTTCTGTTTAAATTTTTATGGATGCTCTTCACTAGTACAAAATGCAATGAAAAGAAATATTTGTCATAAATATGGGAAACCAAGAAATACAACTCATTTATTTTTGCCGATGACATAATTATGTCTATAGTAAAGGAAAAGGAGTCTGATCTTCAGACAAACTTTCAAAATCAATACAAGAATTCAGAAACGATACTAGCTATAAGGTTCATATTGACAGTAAAACAATTGTATTTCTATGTGTTAGCATCAAATAATTAGAAACAAATAAAAATGTGATTAAGTATAAATTTTAAAAACAAGTATCTACTGATGAGATAAATGAAAATACATTAGTGTTATACACTGAAATTTACAAATCACTACTGAGATAAATTGAAAAACACAAAATAAACAAAAAGGTATATCATTTTCACTCATTAAAACACTCTATGTTGTAAATTCTCTCAAACATCAATAAAATTGTAATAAAAATATTTTCAAGTTGTACATGTGTGTTTGTGTGATAATTCTACAACTTATAGAATTCTACAACTTAGGGAAATTCAATGGGGCAAAAGTACTCAAGAATATCAAAATATCAAATGGAGTATAATTACTAGACAGCAATAATTATAAATCTACTGTAATTTGGACAGTGTAGCACTTGTGTAATAATAGGAAAATAACCCAATGAAAAGCCCAGAAAATAGCCTACATATTATCTGAATGTAATTTGTGACAAAGGTGCCATTACAGTATAGTAGGGAAAGGTTGATATTTTAAGTAAATGGCACTTGGAAATTGGAAATTTTTACATAAAAACTATATCATGTTATATACCAAAATTATTTCCAGATGTCTCATAGATCTAAAACTGAAAGCTAAAACAATAAAACATTTGAGAGGAACTATAGGATGATATCTTTGTAATCTGGAGTAAGCAAAGGTTTCTTCAACAGGACATAAAAAGCATTTTCAATGGAAAAAAAAAAGTGAATTCACTATATCTTATTAAAGTTAAAAATTTATAATCTACAAAATGTACATTTAAAACAGTGAAATAGTAAGTTACAAAGTGAGAGAATTTATTTGTAATACACATATATATATAACAAAGAACTTGAATCCAAAATATTTAAGGAACTACACATAAGAAGCCAAAAAATCCAATAGAAAAATGAATACAATTTAAATAGGCATGACACCATAGAGAATAACCAAATAGCCAATAAAAATGTAAGGTTTAATCATGATGCCCAAACTAATTTTTATTCAGATCAGTGTATAATAAAACCTCAGTGGATATTGCTATACATCAGAGTGGCTAAAATTAAAATACAAACAAACCCAGGCAATTCCAACTATTGGTGAGAAGGAAAAACCAGGATTTATATGAATTACTTACAGATGTGCATATTCTATGACTTTGGAACATTGACAGGAATACATGCTAAGGCTGAATATATGAAAATTCTATGATTTAGCAATTCTGCTTCTAGATACATACCAAAAGAAATGACTGTATATTTTTTTTGTCAAAATACATGTACAGGCATGTCCATGGCAACAATCTTCATAACAGGCCAAATGTTGAAACTTCCAAATGTTTATCAACAAAACAAAATACATAAATATGTTGTAGGGTAATAACAAAATGGAATAGTATACAGCAATGAAAATGAAGAAACTACAAAAATATATAACATTTTGAGCAAAGGAAGCCAGACAGAAAAGAATACATAATGAAGGTATTCTCTGATTCTAGATGGTGTCTGCTGATATCCGGGGACCACTATTGGATTAACTGAAATCATGACATGTCACAGGATGTCAAGCAGCCTTATGAAGATAATGTGAACCTCTTCACATTTATTATTGGTTATTTGCTTCCTGGGTCTGTACATGAGCTGCACTGCTTTTCTTTGTTTTTCTGAAAGAAGTGAAGCTTCTATCTGCTACAAGTCCTTCACACATGCTCTTCTTTCTGCATAGAACACTTTTTCCCACACTTTTACTCTGCATACTTTCTACCTGACTTCATATCTCAGTGTAAATATCATTTCCTCAAGAAAGTACTCACTAACTCCCAATCTAAATTAGGGAAGTTCTGTTATTCTCTCCTAACATCTTGTAGTGTTACTTCATCACTCTTGATTACAGTTTTTAACTTTTAATTTCTATAATTATTTGTTTAATTTCTGTCTCTTCCACCTGAGTGTGAGTTCCATCAGGGAATGGCCACTTATGTGCTGTATACTTTTCCACTTGAGAGCTTATGTTGGTGCCTGACACATAGGAGAATCTAAATGTGCTTGTAAAATGAATGAAATATTGTCTGAAATAATACAAGTAGGAAGGTGTTAAGTGGAGAGCCTTTGCCACCACACAAGTGAAGGTTAAAATCTTTCTATCATTTACTAGCTGTTTCACACTGCACAAGTCCTTTTAACTTTGAACCTCTATTTCCTCATTTATAGAATGGGGAAAATTGACCTTTCCTTTACAGCCTATTCAATTTCTATGCTTTAGTCCGTGTCCAATTCAAGTTCCAAGTCATCCAGAATCCATACCTCCAGTCATCATTTATCTTTATCGTTTATGATTGCTTGAATCACTGTAACTCCTATCAAACAACTCAGAACTTAATTTTGCTTTAGAACTGAGATAATATACTATAAAATCAACAAGCGTACAAACCATACCTTTCAATTATTTGTAGAACTGAAGCCCCACACAAGGAATCTAATTGATATTCACAGTAAATACACTTTTAACACTGGTTATTGGAAAGTTGTTTACAGTGACCACAGAGCATCTTAATTTTAGAAAAGGAAGGGCTTTTAGCATCTACTTCACTTCTTTATCATACAGATGAGGCAACTGGTTGTTAGAAAGGAGATAGGTTTTACCACTTGTGGGCCACAGATAAGTGCAGCCAGCCTACTTTAACACACTACCTTAGAATCGAGATGCTCCAACATCTCTGGGTTAAATCAGCATCTATCATGAAATGAAATATTAAGAGTTCAGGAGGAACAAAAAAAAGAAATCTTTTATGTAATGTAGATGTCACTTTCAAAGGAAGTGGCTATATCACTTCAGCAACATCATACAAGATTCATTTTAAATTGTGCTTTTGTAGATAGGCATTCAATGCAGACCAGATGTAGCTTCCAGAGGGACAAAAAGAATGACAGATTTACATTTCATTACAAACTGTAAAATATTACTTCATTATACTCAAAAGAAAACAGAAATTGTAAACTTATTAAAAATGCCCATTAGCACATTTTTGTTATTTATTTTATTAAAGTGAAGTTCACATAACATAAATTAACCATTTTAAAGGTAGCATCTCAGTAACATTTAATGCATTCACAATGTTGTGCAATTACCACCTTTGTCTAGTTTCAATACATCTTCATTAACCTAAAAACAAACTCCATATCCACTAAACAGTTACTTCTCATATACATTTTAATATAATTTTAAATATGTGATAGGTAAAAATTATATTTAAAAGGAGTCAAAATTAGATTGACATTTTTTAAATGGTAGCAGCAATGTCCCTTTTACTATTACCATTAACCATTAGCTTTTTTTGAACTATTTACACAGATATTTAGAGTGCAGTGCCAGCAGTCACCATAACTAATCAAGTAACTAAATGAAAAAGAATAACACAGTTAAGCAGTTAGATTCTCACAACTAAAGCATTAGGGATAATCCAAATATTTTTTGAGATTTCTAGCCTAAAGTGCTTTAGAAAACACTCTGAATATACAACAACCAACCACCACTAACACACCCCCTCCCAACCCCCAGAGGAGCAGCTTTCATTTCCCTGTGAAGCTGGGAGCTTTGGCTGGAGAAAGGAGCCTCTATTGGCTTTAGCTAATGAAGCGTCTCCTTTTGTTAACTGGCAACGCTTTCGATCTGGAAGCTCTGAAAATCCCACCACGGGGGCCTTGCACTAAACTAGTTTATTAATCAGTAAGCTGCATCTCAGTTTTTCAAGGTTGATAATGTCCTCTGGTGTGGTGTGCATAGCAAGAAAACTACATAGCCAGGAGGGATGCTTTCCCTTTGGAAACAAATACCACAATGCGAAGTGAAAAATACAGTTACATTTATTTACACTTACCCCCTCTCCGCTAATCTCATCAGCCTGTGGAATAATATCACCACATGGCCAGATTCTGTTTTCCTAATAGACACTGATGGAAACTGTGCAGATTGCTAATTCTTCATTCCTCCACTCACTTCTCCTTTTTAATTTCCTTTTCCATTTTAATTCTTCTAGCTAGTCTCTATCAAAACTGCTTCTGTTTCTAAGCAAATACATATTTATTGTGGGATGTACTTGGTATGCCAAATCAATGTCTTATGTTTTAAAGCCTTACAGAAATGTAGCTAAATTTAATCTTCTTCCCCCAGGAATTGGGTACAGATAGTGGGGAACTTGAGAATGTATTTATATCTGTTGTGATTTACATTTACCTTTAACTTTGGAACATAATTGTTTAATCTATATTATTTATAAAGGATCCTAGGAGCAATATAGTAAATAAGATTTAATGAATGTCTGAATTAGTACAATTAAAGGGAAACCATTTAATAGAATCACAGAATCTTAACTCTAACATATATCTTTGGGTGCATCAAATTCCACCCTCTGATATGATTTTTGAAGAAACTGAAAGGCCTAGTATGAAATAATTGGTCAAAGTTGCACAGCAAGTTAGTGTCTGAGCTGAACAAATAGTCTCTTCTTTGGAAAACTGGTATTGGCTAAAAAGCCTGAGTTGATTTTCTCTGGAGGGCCTAATTGGCACAATGATGATATAAAATAATTTGTGAAGTATTTATTATGGGTCAAGCACTTCCTAAAGTATTTTACATAAATTAACTTACTTCATTTTCACCATAATCCAGTAAAAAGTTGGTGTTTTTATCACCTCCATTTTACAGATCAGGAAATGGAGGAATATAGAGTTTATACAACTTGACCAAAGTGACACAGATACAGTGGATTCAGGATTTCAACCTAGGCCTCCTAAATCCACAGTCCAGGCTTTTAACTACTGAGAAAAGCCCAGTAGAACTGGGAGCAGGCATGTGGTAGCCCACATGCAAACAGTTGAAACGGTCTGTAGAGAGCAAGAAACATGGCTGATATGGAGAAAGAAGCTGAGACAAGATCCCATGTGGCCTCAGAGCAAAAGAATATGGCAGGAAGAAAAGGAAAGAGAAAAATAGAAAAAGGGGAAGGGGGGAGGGGGAAAGAGAGAGAGAGAGAGAGAGAGAGAGAGAGAGAGAATGAAAGGAAGGAGAAAGAGAGGAAGACAGGAAAAGTAAGGAGAAAAATAGCCTGATCATTTCCTATTTTCTGTGAATTCTAGCTTTATTTCTTGCAGAGATTTCTGTGTGATTCTTCTGTGTTCTTGTCATAAATCTACTTTTTCCTTAATGTTGATCTTCTTGAGGTGTACTTTTGTTACTACTTTCTTCCAACTAAAAAATAGTAGAGCTAAATAGGAACTGACGTCTGCCATTTTACGCTAAGAAAAATTTCCATATATTTTTGAGAAACGACTCAGGGCAAAACTATGTCACTCACATTCTTATACTCCACTCCGTCTTTCCTTTCTTTCACTTCCCCCCAAGTTTCTTGTACTCTTGCTTTGAGGGCACCTCACATAGTTTCAAAGCCTCATGTTTTTCACAGCACTCCTCTTCTAGACCTCAACATAACTTCTTCCTTACTCCTTTTTTTACATTTCCACCCTCACTATGTGCTATTCTAAATCTTTATTCCTTTTCTCTTTTTTTGTCCCACCTCAATGTTCTCAAGCTCTTCACTTGAAACTAACAAAACAACCACTTACAGAAAAAAACCCTGTATTAATACACCAGATTGAATGTAACTTTTGTTAATAAGCCACCCAATCTATGGTAGTTTATTCTAGCAGCCTGAACAGACTAAGATAGCATCTCATGTCAATATTTGTATATGTGGATAGTAACTTAAACTTCATAAAGCAGTTTCACATACGGCCTTTGTCTTAGTCAGTTTTCTGTTGCTCTAACAGAAAACCTGAGACTGGATGACTTAGAAAAGAAAGAGGTCTATTTAGCTCACAATTCTGGAGACTGCGAGGTCCAAGATTGGGCAGATGTGTCTGGTAGGTTTCTGGTGAAGTCCTCATGCTGTGTCATAATATAGAAGAGAAGCAAAAGGGAAAATGCACACATGCAAAGAAGCCAACAGGAGAGACAAACTCCCTTTATAACAACCTTGTCTTCTGGGAAATAGTCAATTCCCACAAGAGCTAATCCAATCTTGAGAGGACATTTATCTGTCTTAACAAACTAAACACCTCTTAAAGGCATCAGATCCCAACACTGCTACATTGGGGACCAATCTTCAACATGCATTTTGGTGGGGAGAAACTGCATTTAAACCATAGCACACTTTCATTAGATACAATGCATTAATAAGGTAAGTAGGGAAGGTAGGAGTTTTCATTTTAAAGTTGAAAATGTTTGTAATTTTATTCACTTACTTGCAAACAGTTTTTGAGGAGAGATTATATTTTACCAATATTTTTAAATCCCCAAAGTGACCACAATTCAGTGAGCATTTCATGTTAAAAAATACAGTGGAGGTAAGTGAATGAACAAACGAGCAAAGGAAGAATGAGAGAATGTAATTATTAAGTGGTTTATCCACATTTTCTTGATATTATAAAGTAAAACCAATTCAAGAATTAAGGTGTCTGTGTCCTAGTGTAGGCCTTTGTTTATTATAACTGCTTGCCAAGACTCAGCATGAATCTTATTTACATACCTCTAACAAGTAAGAAATTTTAATACTATTTTAACTTCATTAATTGGAAAGAACTATCTTGAACCTGATATTTCAAAGGCATTTTTCCTAACAGTACATTTATTTTAAGGAAAATTTGCAGATAGGCATAAAAAGATATATAAGACTATAGAGGAGTCACGAACAGAAATAATTGGACATTTTAAAAGAAGACAAAACAGGATTTATACATCTAAAGTAGTGTTATTCTTCCAAGTTGTCTCCCTGGTAGAATATACACATAGCCTTAAAATGGTGTCATTGCTCAAAATGCCTTTGGAACTCTTCTGTGGAAAAATGATGTGAGAGCCAGATTGGAGAAATCACACAGAAATTACATTTTATTAGTTTGTATTCATTTCTGATATAAAAATAAATACTTTTAGACATACAACATTACAGAATATCAGAGTTTTAATTTGACATTTATTAAGACACCCTGAATTTTCTTTTAATAATAAAAATATGCTGACAAATTAATAGATTTCATGGGTGGTAACTTTTGTCTGAAGTGCTACATATTATGTAAATTAGGAGTGCCTACTTTGGACACAAGTTAATTTCTTTAATCTCATTCAACTTGTTGTGGTTCCTGTAGCTTATCTACTATGGGAGGAGAACAATGGACACTAGTTCAAGAGTCATGTGCCTTTAAGGTAGCTGCCTAGAAAATCAACAGTTCTGCTGTGCTCTTACAATCTAACGAGAACAGCTGGTTTTGGTTTTTACGTTTCTAAGGTAAAAATATCTGAAGGAAAAATCAAGAAGTTTGATCTTGATTGTACTTTTTGAAATAAATTTCAGGGTCATCTATATTGAGAGCATATGGGGCAAAATTATTTTATATATTTGATTCAGTAATTTTTAATTCATTCCTTTATTTCAGATAGTTTCAGACACTTTGCTAAGACATAAAGAATCTTTAGCATCAAGAAATTTAAATAGTGGCAAGATGGCAGAATAGAAAGATCTACCAATCATCTCCCATGAAAGGGCACCAACTTAATGACTATCTACACTGAAAAAAACAACTTCACAGGAATTGAAAATCATGTGAGTAAGGGAAATGAAGGACCTTTTCAAGCATAACTACAAACCTCTGTTCAAGGAAACCAGAGAAGACACAAACAAATGGAAAAATATTCCATGCTCATGGATAGAAAAAATCAATATCATGAAAATGATCACACTACTACTAATTTATAGATGTAATGCTATTCCCATTAAACTACCATTGATATTCTTCACAGAATTAGAAAAAACTATTTTAAAATTCACATGGAACCAACAAAGAGCCTGTATGGCCAAGACAATACTAAACAAAAAGAACAAAGCTGGAGGCATCACCCTTCCAGATTTCAAACTATATTATAAGGCTACAATAACCAAAATAGCATGGTACTGGTACATAAACAGACACATAGACCAAGGGAACAGAATAGAGACTTCAGAAATAAAATCACACATCCACAACCATTTGATCTTCGACAAACCTGACAAAAACAAGCAATGGGGAAAGGATTCGCTATTCAACAAATGGTGTTGGAATAACTGCTATCCATTTGCAGAAAATTTAAACTGGACCACTTCCTCACACTTTATGCAAAAATTTACTCAAGGTAGATTAAAGACTTGAATGTAAAACTCAAAACTATAAAAATCCTAAAAGAAAATGTAGGCAATAACATTGAGGACATAGGCATGGGTAAAGATTTCATGATAAAATTACCAAAAGGAATTACAACAAAAGCAAAAATTGACAAATAGGGCTTAATTAAACTAAAGAGCTTCTGTACAGCAAAAGAAATTATCATCAGAGTGAACAGGAAACCTACAGAGTGAGAGAAAATCTTTGGAACCTATCCATCTGACAAAGGTTTAATATACAGAATTTACAAAGAACTAAAAAAATAGTTACAAGAAAAAAACAACCTCATTAAAAAGTGGGCAAAGGACATGAACAGACACTTTTCAAAAGAAAGATTTATATACCCAACAAACATGTGTAATAAACCTCCACATTCTGCACATATACCCATGAACTAAAAATAAGGAAAAAAAAATAACAACTCTTCAAGAAACAGAAAGAAACTATAACTAGAAATAATGTATAAATAGAAATGACAAAATGTTAAAAGTGGGAGGATAAACATAAGGCATAGAATTATTATTAGTTTTCTTTTTGATTGCTTGTTTATATAAACAATGTTAGCAAGTTATCATGTCAAAATAATGGTATTAAGATAGTATTTGCAAGCCTCATGGTAACCTCAAACCAAAAACATACAATGGATCAACAAAAAATAAAAGGTAAGAAAGTGAATCATATCACTAGAGAAAATAACATTCACTAAAGGCAAACAGGAAGGAACAAGGTTAAAAAAATGGGCGCAAAACAACCAGTAAAAAATTGCAAAATACCAGAGTAAGTCACTACTTATCAATAATAACATAAAATGTAAATAAACTAAACTCTCCAATCAAAAGACATAAACTTTCTGAGTACATGAAAAAACAAGATTCCCTGATTTATTGCATACAAAAAACACATTTCACCTCTAAAGATACACATACAGTGAAAACAAAGGCATGGAAAAAGATATTCCATGCCAATGGCAACCAAAAGAAAGCAGGAGTTGCTACACTTATATCAGACAAAATAGATTTCAAGACAAGAACTGTGAGGAGAGACAAAGAAGGTCACTATGTAATAATAATAGGGCCAATGCAGCAATAGGTTTTAACAATTTTAAATAGATATTCACCAACACTGAAGCACCAAGTTAAAGTAAATATTATTAGAGCTAAAGAGAGGAATAGGCCCCAATACGATAATAGCTGGAGACTTCAACAACCCACTTTCAGAACTGAACAACTCTTTTTTACAGAAAATCAACAGAGACATCGAACTTCATATACACTACAGAACAAATGAGTCTAGTAGATATTTATGCCACATTTTATCCGACTACTGCAAAATGAACATTTTATCCCTGAGAACATTTATCATTCTAAACTATCGACCACTTATTAGGACAAAAAGCATGTCTTCAAACATACAAAAATTTAAATAATGTCAGTCATCTTCTCTGACCATCATGGAATGCAACTAGAGATTAATAACAAGATGAATTTTGAAAACTATACAAATATATAGAAATTAAAAAAAATATGCTTCTGAATGACATATGGGCAATAAAGAAATTAACAGGATTTTTTTTTTAAATCTTGAAACAAATGATAATGAAAAAACAACATACCAAACCTATGGGATACAGCAAACACATTACTAAGAGAAGT
>NW_016107819.1:989866-1016617 GCF_001604975.1 Cebus imitator | reverse complement strand
GAAAGAAAGAGAAAAGTTACAAATAAATAAAATAATAAATGGAATAAAAGACCTTACAACTGACACCAGAAATTGAAAGTATTGTTAGTGGCTACTATGAGCAACTAGATACCACTATACTGGAAAATCTAGAAGAAATGGAAAAACTTCTAGACACAACCAACCAAGGTAGAACCAGAAAGAATTCAAAAACCTTAACAGACCAATAATGAGTAGTGAAACCATAGCCAGAATAAAAATTTTCCCATTAAAGGAAAGCCTAGGACCCAATGGCTCCAATGCTGAATTCTTCCAAACATTTAAAGAACAACTAATATCAATTCTACTCAAATTATTTTAAAAAAATAGAGGAGGAATGAATACTTCCAGTCTAACTTTATGAGGCCAGTATTACCCTAATACCCAAACCAGACAAAGACATATCAAAAAATGAAAACTGCAGGCCAATATCTCTGATGAATATTGATGTAAAAATTCTCAACAAAATACTAGCCAACTGAATTCAACATTATATTAGAAAGGTCATTCATCATGTACAAGCGTTATTTTTCCCTGAGATGCAAAGACGGTTAAACATGCAAATTAATCACACTAACAGAATGAAGAATAAAAATTATGTAATCATTTCAGTTGAAGCTGAAAATGCATTTGTAAATTTCTACATCCCTTCATGATAAAAACCCTTCAAAAACTTATTATTGAAGGAACATAATAAAAGCCATTTATGACGGACCCACAGCTAGTATCTTGCTGAATAGTGAACAACTGAAATCCTTTCCTCTAAAATCTAACACAACAAAGATGCCCACTGTTTCCACTGTTACTCAACACAGTATTGGAATTCCCAGCTAGAGCATTCAGACAAGAGAAAGAAATAAATGCATCCAAATTGGAATGGAAGAAGTCAAATTATCTTTATTTGCAGATGATATAGTCTTACATTTGGGAAAACATGAAGACTCCACCAAAAATCTTTTAGAACCAATAAACCAAATCAATAAAGTATCATGAAACAAAATCAACAGAAAACACGGTAGCATTTCTATATGCCAACAGTGAACAATCTGAAAAAGTAGTCAAAAAATAATCTCATTCATAATAGCCACAAATAAAATTAATTACCTAGGAATTAACCAAAGAAGTGAAAGATTTATATAATACAAACTATAAAGCACTGATGCAATAAATAGAAGGGGACATGAAAAAGTTGGAAAATATCCATGTTCATGGACCAGAAGAACCTTTATTGTTACAATGTCCATACTACCCTAAGCAATCTGCACATTCAATGAAATCACTATAAAAATACCAATGACATTCTTCATAGAAATAGAAATAATAATTCTAAAATTTATATGGAACCACAAAAGATCCAGAATAGCCAAAGCTATCCTAAGCAAAAATAAGATAACTGGAAAAATCACATTACCTTACTTAAAATTATACTACAGAGCTATAGTAACCAAAGCAGCATGATACTGGCACAAAAACAGACACATAGACCAATAGAACAGAATAAAGAACCCAGAAACAGATCCACACATCTTCAGTTAACTCGCTTTTGACAAAGGTGCCAATAACATACATGGGAGAAAAGACAGTCTCCAGTAAATGCTGCTGGGAAAACTGGATTTCCATATCCAGAAGAATGAAACTAGACACCTACCTTTTGCCATATGCAAAAATCAAATCAAAATGTATTAAAGGCTTAAAACTAAGACCTGAAACTATGAAACATAAGAGAAAATCTCCAGCACATTTGTGTGGGAAAAAATTTCTTGAGTATGGGCAACCAAACCAAAAATGGACAAATGGGGGTCACATCAAGTTAAAAATCTTCTGCACAACAAGGGAAACAGTCAAGAAAGTGAATAGACAACCTTCAAAATATGGAGAAATTATTTGCAAACTACCCATCTGATAGATGGTTAATAATCAGAAAATAAACAAGTCTATAAGAAAAAAAAAAAAAAAAGCTAATGATCCAATTAAGAAATGAGCAATTTATTTGAATAGACATTTCTCAAATGAAGACATTGAAATGACAAACAGATATATGGAAAGTTTCTCAAAATCATTGGTCAGAGAAATGCAGATCAAAACTACAATGAAATATCATTTCACCCCAGTTAAAATGGCTTTTATTCCAAAGACAGGCAATAACAAATGATGGCAAGAATGTGGAGAAAAGGAAACCCTTGTACATTGTCAGTAGGAATGTAAATTACTGCAACCCCTATGAAGAACAGTTTAGAGGTTCCTCAAAACACTATAAATTATAGCTACCATGTGATACAGCAATTCCCCTGCTGTGCATATACCCCAAAAGAAGGAAATCTGTATATCGAAAAGGCATCTGTACTCCTATGTTTGTTGCAGCACTGTTCAAAATAGCCAAGATGTAGAGGCAACCTATGTGTCTATCAACAGATGAATGGATACTGGAGATAATTACATTAAGTGAAATGAACCAGGCACGGAAAGACAAACATCACATGTTCTCAGTTATTTGTGGGATTTAAAAATTAGAACAACTGAACTCATGCACATATAGAAGAATGGTTACCTGAGGCTTGGAAGGATAGTGAGTGTGGGGTGCGGGTAGAAGGGAATGGTAAATGGGCACCAAAAACTAGTCAGAAGGAATGAGTAAGACCTACTATTTGACACCACAATGTGGTAACTGTAGTCAATAATAACCTAATTATACATTTCAAAATAACTAAAGGAATGTAATTGAATTGTTTATAGCACAAGGGGATAGATACCCTGTTCTCCACAATGTGATCATTTCACATTGGATTCTCATTTCAAAGCATCTCATGTAACCCATAAATATATGTGCCTACTGTGCATTCACAAAAATTAAGAATATAAAAATTTTTAAAAAAACAAAAATAAAAAAAAACTCTTACCTTCAAAATAGGCTTTTAAAAATAGAGTTTATTGACTATTGACTAACACAAAGAAATGTATAGAATAGGTATAAAGAATGACATTGAAACTCTTAAGTAGCTACCCTTAAGAAACAAGATATAAGCATACATTTAAAAATTAAAATTCTTTTTGTAAGAGAAATGCATCATATTGTAAAATTTCAAAGTGTAAAAATAATGTATAAAATGTAAAAAAAAAAAAAAAAAAAAAAAAAAAAAAATTGTGCCATTTTCCCTGTCCCTAGTATGTAAAGCGTTTCCTCATTTTTTAAAGAAGTGGCATAGTATGGTATACTTAGCATCATTTATTTAAACAGTCAGTTACTGATTTATATTTAGCTTTTTCCTAATATTTCGCTGTTATAAAAAGTAATGTGAGGACAAACTTTTATGTAAATCACACATATAAAATACAAACCACATTTGTATAATAAATTTCTAGAACTGTATCTGTTAAGTGAAAAGGCATGTGAAATTTCATAGGAAGAACATTTATACTTCTACCACCAGTGTATGGGTGCGCATGTTTTCCCATACTTTGGCCAATAAAATGTGTCATTTTTTGTCAATGTTATAGTGTATTAGTCCCTTTTTATGCTGCTAATAAAGACATACTGAGACTGGGAAGAAAAGGAGGTTTAATTTGAGGTAAGTCAAATTAAACCTCCTTTTAATTTGACCACATGGTTGGGGAGGTCTCATAATTATGGCAGGGGGCAAAAGGCACTTCTTACATGGTGGCGGCAAGAGAAAATTAGGAAGCAAAAGCAGAAACCCCTGATGCACCCATCAGATCTCATGAGACTTATTTACTATCACGAGAATGGCACAGGAAAGACAGGGCACCATGATTCAATTACTTGGCCCCAGGTCCCTCCCACAACAATGCAAGTTGAGATTTAGTGGGAATACAGCCAAACATGTCATACAGGTAAAGAAAAAAAAGAAATTTGAATAGTGGAAACTTGCATGTGAAATAGGAAAACAACTGCTTGAAATATTAGCACTTGGGGCTGCTGTATACAGAGAAAACAGAACATTTAAAACCAGGCAGATGGGTTGTGACATGATTACTAACTGTGAGACCTAGGTCAATCACTTTCGTAATATGAGTTTGTTTCTTAATTTAGGAAATGAGAATTGTAGTATTTACCTGGCAAACTTTATTTGTGAGGATAGCATGAAATAAGTTTTGAGAAAGGCTTAGCACAATACCTAGCTCATATTATGTGACCCACACACAGTAGCTGTTGCTGCTATCGTTATGTATTAGTATTAGTATTTAAAGGTAAACTAGGTTATGGAGAGACAAAAAATACTCCCCTAAATTTCAGGGACTGAAGACAGATGCATTTCTCACTCTGTCATCCAATGGTCAGCTCCAATAAGAGACACAGTGATCTAGGTTATTACTATTTTGCACTATTGCCATATCAGAGTGTTTTGTTTCTATCTGTACCAAGAGTTCTGAGAAATTCAGCTGGCAGAGGAATCATTTACTCTTATTTGCATAACAGTAGAAGTATCACATCACTTCTGCTCACATTTCCTCTAATTAGAATTCAGTCACATTACCCCTACCCAACTACATAAGAGACAGAAATATGCTCTCACTGCATGCTCAGGGAGAGGCAAAGGTGGGCTCAAAATAATTTTATCTGCCACATATCCTTTTCCTATATTGGTAACAAATAAATAGCTTTACAAGAGCAACAACAGCCAATTGCTTTGTTTTGTGATTCCAAGTGACTGTCTTATCTGATTTCCCTTCTCCATTGGATCTAGTGATCGTTTTGTTATCTGAAAGATGGCATTCAGCTGAATTTTTAAAATTGTGTTTCCCTATTGAATATCCAATCTGTTGAATTGAAATATCTAAGCATACCATTCCTATCAGCAGCTAGATCTGGATGAATGAGGCTTTACAGATGTAAAGCATTCAGTTTGGTGCTGCAACTGGTCAGTATAGACAGAAAACAGGTGTTTGCCAATTATACAATCAGATCCATGCCTCTAGAACTCCAAAGTTGGCTCGTGTGCAGATAATAGGTTCATCTGGGCTTCTTTGTGTTTCAATTAAGGATCCTACTTCTAGGACAAAGTTCCAAAAGTTATCGTCAGTATTTCACAGTAGAAATTCTTAATGACAGGTCAGTTTGTTATAATGAGAAGGAATCAGTGTCAACGTGCTCTTTCACTTGGTTCATGCTACATCAACAGCTGATACCAGGGAAGAATAGTTCATACACAAAAAATTAATTAGGACCCTTTCCATTCAAAGAAACAATTATCAAGACCTCCCACCAAAGGTGAATTCTGCCAAATTAGCAATTAATATAAAAACCACTCTGCTAAAATGAAAGCTGAAGCTCACTTTGAATTTGATTTAATATATATATAAATGTTAGGGAATGACAGATTAAATGTAATCAACTATAACTTCAGTGTTCAAAAAGACTATCCCCAATCATATTATTTTGTTTTATGAATCACTGTTTTAAAATCACAAGTTGCTCACTGCTATGTATAAATAAGCATATTTATTATATAAACCTACAATTTACTCAGCTCAGCTGTTCTCTCGGGTTTGCCCTTTTAAGCCAGGAATATATGCTATCAGAAAATAGTATCTTCATTTTAGTGTGATACTATCACCATATATGAAGGAACATATAAGAGATAGCCCTATAAATGTTAAAGCCATCCTCACTGTTATGTTTCACTTTGTAAATATCTCTTAGTTCTGGTCACTTTCCTTAATGTCTAGAGCCACTGCCCAAGCTACCATAATCTTTGATCAGGGTGACAGGAACAGCTGCATGACTCAGATTCACTTAGCTCCGCACCCCCAGTCCATTGTGAACACAGAATAAACGTAATTCGGAGTATGTCACTACTCTTCTTAAAATTCACCAATGCTGTACTCTTATATTTAGAAGAAATCTAAATTTCCTACCATGACCTCAAAAGCACTGTTAGACCCTGCTTCTTCTGATCTCCCTAACATCACCTACTTTATGGACAAAACAACCAAGATCAAATACGTTTTGACTATGAAGAAATATGATCAAATTCTTAGCAAGGCTATCAGGATGTATCCATCAAAGTGTGTGTTCTCCCTTTGTGAGTAGGACCCCCTGGAAAGCCTCACACCTATTAAATTCATACTCCATTTGCCCAAAATCTTTCTTGAGCATCCCTTTAAAAAGCCTTATCAGAGCTAATTCTTCTGATCTTTGACAAACCGGACAAAAACAAGCAATGAGGAAAGGATTTCCTGTTTAATAAATGGTGTTGGGAAAACTGGCTAGTCATATGCAGGAAGCTGAAACTGGACCCCTTCCTTACACCTTATGCAAAAATTAACTCCAGCTGGATTAAGATTTAAACGTAAGAATTAACACCAAAAAAACCCTAGAACAAAACCTAGGCAAAGGAGCTTCTGCACAGCAAAAGAAACAATCATTAGAGTGAACTGGCAACCAACAGAATGGGAAAAAAGTTTGCAATCTACCCATCTGACAAAGGCCTAATATCCAGAATCTACAAAGAACTAAAGCAGATTTATAAGAAAAAAAAACAAACAAACCCATTCAAAAGTGGGTGAAGGAGATGAACAGACACTTTTCAAAAGAAGACATTTATGCAGCCAACAAACATCTGGAAAAATGCTCAAAATCACTGGTCATTAGAAAAATACAAATCAAAACCACATTGAGATACCATCTCACGCCAGTTAAAATGGCAATCATTAAAAAATCTGGAGACAAAGATGCTGGAGAGGATGTGGAGAAAAAGGAACACTTTTACACTGTTGGTGGGAGTGTAAATTAGTTCAATCATTATGGAAGACAGTGTGGTGATTTCCCAAGGATCTAGAAATAGAAATTCAATCTAACTCAGCAATCCCATTACCGGGTATATACCCAAAGGATTATAAAACGTTCTATTATAAAGACACAGGCACACGAATGTTCATTGCAGTGCTATTTACAATAGCAAAGACCTGGAACCAACCGAAATGCCCATCAATGATAGACTGGATAAAGAAAATGTGGCACATATACACCATAGAATACTATGTAGCCATAAAAAACAATGGGTTTGTGTCCTGTGTAGGGACATGGATGAATCTAGAAACCATCATTCTCAGCAAACTGACATAAGAACAAAAAACCAAACACGGTATGTTTTCACTCATAGGTGGGTAATGAACAATGAGAACACCTGGGCACAGGGAAGGGAATAACATTCACCAGGGTAGGTTGGGGGTGAAGGGAATGGGAGGAGCAGTGGGGGACAGGGAGGTTGGGGAGGGATAACACCGGGAGAAATGCCTGATGTAGGTGACGGGGTGTTGGGGGGATGGAAATAGCAAACCACCATGACATGTATGTACCTATGCAAAAATCCTGCAGCATGCAGGATGTGCACATGTACCCCAGAGCCCAGAGTACAATAAAAAAGTAAGTTTTATTACTACGTAATCTCCCATAATTTGGGATCCTAAATTATTATTAACTAGCTTAGCTGAAAATTTTAATTCATTGAAAACAGGCTCTGAGTATATTTTGGCTGCTGCAGATAATCTAATTACCAGTAAGGAATGATATATGTCTGACCTGAGGAATATTAGGTAGAAAGTTAATTTTCAAAATGGGTTTCAGAAATGGTTTATGCAATGCTAACATTGGTAAAAGAATTCTGAATTTTTGAGAGGACTATTTTTCAAGAGAAAACACCTCACTTGCTCAAGTAATTTCTCATGTTCCTGAAAAGCACTCTACATTATTACTTTATTGCCAGGCCTTCCATGTCACTTTCCACTTTGAGTCCCTCAGGAGTTTCACGACAAAATCATTTAGCTGAGGTCGCAGGATTTTCTTCCAAATAGCATCCTATAGTTGATGCTTAGCACTAGCTAGGACAATTGGTCTCCAAATCTGACCTAAAAAGTAGAAAATATAGACAAAAAAATCTGTATTTGTATGTTTTCATCAAAACAAGTGCCAACATCCCATCCTTTGAGTGAGGAAAGAGTGTGCAGTGACAGCCTTAGAGTGCAATGACTTAACAGTGCAATGACTTGCTACTAAGTACTTTTCAGACCACATAACTCCTGCTCTCTGTGTTCTAGCAGAATGCTTCTATAGTTTGACTATGGGCAACCTTTACAGTGCCCAGGCTGCGTATTCAGTTCTCTCCACAATTATTATTAAGTAGCTCATTCGCAGCAGCTCTAATATGAAGACAAGCAAGATGCTATGTATACTTACTAATCTGCCTTTGAAAGATTTGACAGCATCCTCTGTGTGACTTCTGGGCTTTTAATAAGCTCTTTTGCTACATTCATTTACTTAGCGTTCAGCTTGGCTAGTTTTTCAGAGTCAGTAGTCACACATGTGCCTTGTCTGTTTATCATACCATCTTCCCTAAAGAATAGCACAAGGCCTAGAAAATAAAGACACACTGACAAGCAGCAGTTTAAATGTTACTTCCTTGACTAAGAATATGTCATAGCAACTAACCCTGATCTCTTAGGTAACATCTCCTGGTTTATACACACTTGGTAACAAGCTCCCCTCAAAAGCTAGGGCAGCATTAAGTAGTCAGACAACATAAGAAGTAATTGAGTGACTCAGCAAGAAATTTAAAACAGTAAATGCCACATCAAAGATAATTTGTGGGCTCCAGGAAGCATCTTGGTAAAAAGACTTATAAAAGGTCGAAGATCAACTTTGATACTAAATTAGGACATAGAACTATAGCTCAGCTTTTTTTGGGAGTGTCTGCCTTAGTCTGTTCCAGCTGTCGTAACAAAATACTATAAACTGGATGGTGTAAATAATAGAAATTCATTTTGTCACAGTTCTGGAGGCTGGAGGTCTAAGTGCAAAGTTCCTTGAGAGTTGGTATCTGATGAAGTTTCTCTTCATGGCTTCTGGCTTGTAGATGGCCGCCTTCTCCTTGTTCCTTCATGTAGCCTTCCTGTGGTCCATGTGATACGGGAGATGAGAGTAAGGAGAGGGGAATGTTCTGTTTCTCCTTGTAATGATAATAATTTTACGAGATCATGGCTACTCTCTTATGACCTAATTTAACCTTAATTACCTCCTTATAAGCCCTGTCTCCAAATACAGTCACTAATATGGTTTAAATCTGTGTTCTCACCTAAGTCTCATTCATATCCAATTTTAGTCCTCAATATTAGAGGAAAGGCTGGGTGGGAGGTGACTGGATCATGGGAGCAGACATCCCTCTTGCTGTTCTCATGATAGTGAATGAGTTCTCATGAGATTTTGTTGTTTAAAGTGTGTAGCATCTCCCCCTTCACTCTCTCTCTCCTGCCACCATGTGAATATGTGCCTGCTTCCCCTTTGTCTTCTGCCATGATTGTAAGTTTCCTGAGGTCTTCCCAGCTACTCTTCGTGTATAGCCTGTGGAACTCTGAGTCAATTAAACCTCTTTTCTTTATAAATTACCTAGTTTCAGATATTTCTTTATAGAAGTATGAGAATGGAACAATACAATCACAGTGAAAATTAGTGCTTCAACATATGAATTTGGTGGGTGGGATGGAGGCAATTGTCCACAATTCAATACATAGCAATATCTTTGAGAATTTCTCAAATAAGTTGGGCTGATTCTGTTTTTGGGTATCAACTTTCCTGACTTGATTATCTTAGTTAGAACAACCTCATTGGCCTCAGCTATTATTATAAGGGATTGAGGGGAAAGCCATGTACGAAGAGAGAGAAAGGAAAAGTGGATAATTCTTATGCTGGAAGAAGAAAGCTTACCTACTTATTTCTCTAATCATTTGGAAAGGGAGGTAAGTGTCTTCAAGACTGCCACCAAAGTTTTAACCAAGGCCATTTGTCTCATTAGGTACTAATATTCCACATAAATTTTTTTGAAGAAAGAGTTCTATTACTTAAAGAAAAATGGCTTGAAATCCATGGGGCTATATTAGGAGTTATGCAAAGATAGTTTGTGCTGCCACCTCTCTTTGCAATTAAAGTTGTATTGACAAAGAGCCATACCATTAGTTTATGCATCACCTATGGCTGCTTTTGTGACAATGGGTAAAATTGGTTAATCATAACAAGGACCTTATGTGACCCACAAGACCTAAAATATTTGTTAACTAGCTCTTGATAGAGAAAATTAGATAGATAAAAATTTGCTGACGCCTGATTCAGACAATATACTACAGAAATCTATATAAGCTCCCCCAATAACTTCATGTCTCAGCTCTTCAGGTTTCAGAAGTATCCTCTAATGCCACAGGCTA
Source organism: Cebus imitator (assembly GCF_001604975.1). NCBI lineage: Eukaryota > Metazoa > Chordata > Mammalia > Primates > Cebidae > Cebus > Cebus imitator. The sequence goes on along the minus strand of NW_016107819.1, from coordinate 1,006,387 downwards.
GACAAGATGCCCCTCTAATATGCCTCAACAGTTTACTTACTCCTATCTTACTTCTTTACATTTTATATTATAAATGTCCATTTACGTACCCGCTTTTCACAGGCTTAAGTGCAGTGGTAATGTCAGTCTCATGACGCATCAAATCCTCAGTACATAGCATAGTGCCTGGGACATAATAAGTGCTTAATAAATGTTTCTTGAATAAATGATGTATAATGAAGAGTCAGTGCAACAAATATTTATTAAGTATTTATTACATGCTGGACACTTTTTGAAGTCATGAGAATACAGTAGTGAACCACACAGGTAGATAATTCTTATCAGGCAGTTTACAATACACTGGAGAAAGCAAACTGCAAGCAAGAAGAAGAAAGTAAAATATGTTTGAGAATGATAATTATCAAAAAGAAAACAATAATGCCAGGAAGGCATATAAAATGTTAGCTCTGGGGATAGGAGGTGTTGGATTAAAACTTTACATAAAGTGGCCAGAGAAGAACTCAAGTGAGGAGGTACCCATGGGCTAAAGACTTAAAGTTGTTAATTAATCTAACCTATAATAATTTAAGTGAGATTTGGCACTGTGTATAGAAGGGAGAAAATAATTTCAGGCAAAGAGAAGAAAATGAGAAACAGTCTCCATGTAGAAAGGACCTTAGCACATGTAGCAAATTGAAAGACACTCACAAAGCCAACAGTTATATGATTCTATATTTCTTAGAAAAAACAATAAAGAGATTGAAATGTCAGAAGTGCAAACAGTTTCAAAGAAAAAAAAAGAGATCAGAGAGTAAGTAAGTTACAGATATCACATAAAGACCTGAGTTCTAGCATTTCAAATAAGAATCAACTGGGATTCATTATGTGTTGAACCACTAACCAAAGACCATTGTCTATTATTTTCTTCTGTTGAATTTAAGATATTTATAGATTCTATAGATGTCTCAGTCCATTTATACACTGCTACAAAGACTGCCTGAGACTAGGTAATTTACTAAAAAAAAAAAAGGTTTAACTGACTCACAGTTCATCATGGCTGTGGAGGCCTCAGGAAACTTACAATCGTGAGGCAGAGAAGGGGAAGAAAGGCACATTCTTCACAAAGCATCAGAAAGGAAAATGAATGCAGGAGGAATTACCAAGCACTTATAAAATCATCAGATCTCCTGAAAACTCACTCATATCATGAGAGCAACATGGAGGAAACTGCCCCCATTATTTAATTACCACCACATGGTCTCTTTCTTGACACATGGCGATTATGGGGATTATGGGAATTATAATTCAAGATGAGATTTGTATGGGGACACAAAGCCTAACCATAGCAATAGAGAAAACATGCAGGAATTGGTCAGGAATTGATAAACAGCAGTTTCTACTGATAGACCATAAACACTAACTTCTTCATACTAACTCCCATAAGGCAACTCAACTGTATAGTCTGAGAACTTAGTAAAATGTTGGGGGAGTGAGAAACTGCAGGAATTCATTATTATGTTCTTTTTTTTGTATGATTTATGTTATTATAGATATGGCTCTAGGAAGAATTCCCCCCAAGAAATTTATCTTACTAGAAAAAGGAGAAGATAAGTATGCAGATAGAGAAAGCATATGATCTAATTAGAAGAAATGATATGAGTTATTGTGAAATGTGCAGATTCCAGAATCAGCATGAATGGGTTCAAATCTTGGATTCCGACACTTTCTAAGTGAGCCCAGTCATTTATTTATCTGATATTTACCCAGGTTCTTTTGAAGGGGAAAAATGATAATTGCCTCATCGGGTTAGATATGGTCTTAAAAAGAGTACCTGGCATGTAATAAGCACAATGTTATTGTTTCTTCTAAAATTATCATTGATCATATTAATTTTGGAATGTTTATTAAGTACCCAAATGAATGCATAAACTAGACAGTTTGGGCCTCAGGGAGAGATATAGGGGGAAGATATAGTTTTGTTTGCCATAGGCACATAGATGTCATTTAAAGCAATAAAAGTACAGACGCATAAAAGAGTATGTCTAAGGACTGAACTCTGGAGCATCCTGGCAATGATAGATCTTAGAGATAAGTCTGTGTTCAATATTTCCCAAATTGAGGTATAGATTTAATGTGCCCCCAATCAAGATCCCACGTGCATTTTTTGCAGATATTGATGAGCTTATCTTATGTAACTCATGTAAATTTAAAGGACCTAGAACAGCCAAACCAATAAAAGAAAAGAATGACTCTCCCTTTTCTATTTCAAAACTTATCACAAAGTGATAGCATTCAAGACAGCATGGTGCTTGGATACTTTTAAATGTATTAATTGATAGAATAAAATTTAGAGAACAGGAATAAACTGATAAAGCTATGGTCAATTGAACATAGGAAATATTGAATCATCTTTTCATCAAATGGTACTTGGACAACTGGAAATAAATGAACATAAATGCAAGAGCATACTTTGGAATTATGGAAGTTCTATCTAAAACAGAGAAATATTGACCAATGATTGGTGAAACAAAGGAAAAGAGATTTAGCAGGGCTTCTCATGCTCCCTGATTCAGTATGAGGATCTGTGAGATTTTTCTGTAGACATCAAGGACCATGTCCATATTATGTTAGGCTCTTTCCAAGATGGATACCTGTAGTGACAGCAGATTTTGGCAGAGAAATTGTGGATATTAGAATATGCCTAGGTCCTGAAGACAATGTTAGAAAAGACCCAGAAGAAAGATTCATTCTCTCTTCTTCTGGCTACCATCTATCTGCTCTTCAACATCATCCTTCTACTTTAAAATAAATAAATAAATAAATAAAGACCTTGGTATTTGCCAGAACATGGATGGACCTAAAAGACATCACACTAAGTTAAATAATCCAGATATAAAGACAAAGATTCTATGATCTCATATGTGAACTATATAAATAAGGGGCTCCAACAGACAGAGGTAGAGAATGAAACATTGTGGATGGGAGAAGAAATGGGGAGATGTAAGTCAAAAGATACAAAATAACAGATATGTAGGATGAACAAGTATAGAGATCTAATATACAGGGGGACTAAAGCCAATGAAATTATATCATGCATTTATGTTAAATAAGATTTTAGCTGCTATTGTCATATACTTAAAAAAGTAAGAAGAGAGATATACGAATCATTTTCACATTGTAACCATACATTATATATGTATCCCATAATAACACGTGGTAAACCTCAAATATAAAAAATAAAATTTCTTTAAAATAAAAAAAAAATCAATCACACTTATATATACTAAGATTGGACATGTGGAAATCAAAATTAAACACATGATACTATTTACAGTCACTCAAAAGAAAATATAATACCAAGGTGTAAACAAAATAGAGAACAGAAGGTGGGTACAAACATTAAAAATCCAAATATATTTCTAAAATTTACAAATTATAAAAATATATTTGACAAGGGAGGAACAGATTAGACATATATGTAGATGCATCTTATAAACAGGGCAGAGTGAAACATTAAATATTGACAATGGATACATAAATTGAAAACAAATGCCCACAAACAATAAAAAACATGTATTGACACTCATACAGAGGAAAGGATGCACATCAAATGCATTACAATGATTGCCAATGTAGACAAGAGAAAACAGGGTCATGAAAACAAAGCTGAGTGAATGAGTAAATAAACAGGAGAGGATCTTGAGCAATTAACTCAAGGAATATAACTCAGCCTTCTACACTTGATGCCAAAACCACTTTATTGTATTCTCTCTAATAAAAACAATATTTTTTTCAGGGGAAGTATCCTTTATCACTGATATTCTATAGAAATGCTGGTGTATAGAAGTGGTAATAAAAATACCAACTTTCAGTTGTATTCTTGTATTAAAATTCTCTGTAGACAATGCTTCTGTTTGTTGCCTGCAGTAGTCACAGGCCACTCCCAGTGTCCCACACTTGGTAGGTGACTACTGTACCTGGAGTTTCCTAACAAGTGTCCCAGAATTGGGTCCACATCCTCCAAAAACCATTATTTTAGTGTGTGTGGCGTGCTGTCTTACTTTCTGTAGGGTAAGGTTTTTGGTCCTTTTGAGGGCCTTCAGTGGCTCACAGCATTGGGTGAGTTACAAAATGCACAACTATGAGGTATGTGTCTTGGAGGTGGTGATTTTGATGTCTTCATTTTGGAAAGAGTGTCACTGTCACCTACATACAATACAGATCTTTTTATGTGCTCTTCTAAACATGCACATGCTCCAAGAAACACCAAATCCTTTTCCTCCTCTCCTATGAGATAAAATTTTAAGAAGAAAATTTGTCTCCAGGAATGAGTCCTTCCCCCCGTCCTTATTTACAATGTCTGGCTAACCTGTGTGTCTGTCCACCAACCCTACAGGATATCTCAAATCTCTCTCTTCTCAAATGCCTATCTTCCCTTCCCTTCCTCCCCACCATCAGAAAACAGGCAGAAATATACACAGTTATCAGCTCACCAAACATGATTTTATTGTAATCATTGCCATCAGTGGTGATGATTTTACCAATTTGGTTTCTCCAGGTGTGACTAATCCTCCCCACCCTCCTATGGATATGCCTAGGTCTCCGTTCTCTTGGATTGGATCAGTGGAGTTCTCTGGGGGCTGGTTATTCTTCAGTTTATTTCAATTTCTTTTCTTTCTTTTTTTTCTTGCTGCCTTTTACTTATTTTTAATTTTGTTTTATTTATTTTTTATTTCTGAATATCTTTTCTTATTCTTCTTGTAGTAAAACACTAATTTTGGCTATTTTGGTTTTTGTGTTTCTTTCTAACTCTGTTCAGGGGCTGAAACTCTGTCTATAACATTTTCTTCTGGTAAGAAAACAGGGAGAGGCCAGAAAGGCATTATTTTGGGTGAATAGGATAGACACTAGATAGCAAGGAGGGATTTATAAGAAGAAACACAGGTTTAGGAAAGGGCTTGTGCCAGAGAAAAACAAGGTGGAATCATAGGGTAGGGATCTATGGGGAAGAAGAGGAGCATGAGTAAGGTCATCTGTGTTAGTCCAAACTGCACTATTTTGTAAGCTCACTGCTATTTTGAGGACTTGTTCAAAGTGAAACATTCCATGGGGGTTGAGGCCATGAGAAACATCCTGCCTAACCACCTGACTACAAGGTGGACAAAGGCCCAAATAAGAAACATCACTATTATATCTTGCTGGTCAAAGGTCCAAAAAACACCACAATTACATCCCACTGGAAAAAGGACCAAACCACCTGATCATAGGAATATCTTATCAATATCCTGCCAGACAGCTAGCCATACTGCCCAGGCCCCTCCCAACCATACCTATAAGTAACCCAGCCTGTAAATGGTGGTGGGCTTTGCCATTAAGCTGGTCCCCCACTTTTGCAGCTGTCAACAATAAACCTGTATTGCTATTTTAGCCATCTCCTCTCTGTGTGTCTTTCTTTAACTGTTGCCTTCCCTTCAAAACCTAAAATTTTGGTGCCAAAATCTGGGATGGGGATTGGATTTTATCAGATAAGTCTTCTCTTGCAACCCTGAAAGCATCAAGCAGCAAAAACTAGACCTGAGCTGGCTTCCATATCCTGAATGAACTACCTGTTCCCAGCCCCAGCCCCGTTCCCCTTATTCTCTCATCTTTTCCAGCCCTGGGCTGACCTCCAGGTCCTGATCAAACTCTCCATCCTCTGTTTGCTTCCTTCTTCTTTACAGGTGGCTCCAGTAAGGATCACCCCCATTGCTGGACCTTACATCAAACACCAGGCTCCAATTAGTAGGTGAATCTCCCTTTTCCACCTTTCCAGATTTTTCTCTATTTCTACTGGTACTCTAGAAAATTTTAGCAGTGGGTTAGAGGTCTCCCTGGTCACCAGGTGACCGCAGCCTGCCTTCTCAGGGAATGCCTTCAGAACGCTCACCATTCCAGCCACTCTGGCCCCCAAAGGACCACGAAGAGCTGCCACAGCTCTTTGGTACACCCCAGCTCTCTTATGTCCATTCTCCTGGGAGGAATTAGGTACTCACTTTTTTCCAGGGTATTCACTCCCCTCCGGGATACTCACTATTTTCTGGGATACTAACTCCTCTCTGGGTACTCACTTTCCTTTGGGGTATTTATTACCCTCTGGGGATACTCATTCCCCTCTGGGGTATGCACTCCCCTCCTACAAAAAACAAAGCTTGTAACTTCCAAATTGAACATAATCTAAAAAACTTTCTTTAATGCAATGGTAAAGGATCCAAAGTGCTTTGCATAATCTGTTCATGGTTTGCTCTCTCTCTCTGCCAATCCTGTTCACCTTTCCAAATCCTCCTCAACAAATAACTCACAAAGGCACCTCATCCTCAGGACAAGGCTTTCCTCTAATTTTCACCTGGCAAACAAAACCCCTCCCTCTGTCCCCCTCCCAACACCATTTCCTCCTTTTCCTTTGGCTCCGGCTCCTTCACCCCTTACTGTTGTCCTCCATCCCCTCTTCATTCTCTACCACACACCAGGTTTCACATGCAACCCCTATTGCTGAAAACCAGGCACACACCCAAAAGCCTTCCAAAGTCCTTCCCTTGCAGGGGATTGTGAGGGCCAACTGCATAATCTGAGATCATGTTGCCATCTCTCTAGCCAACCTCTCCCATATTAAAAAGAGACTTGATTCCTTTTCCAAGGACACATCTCTTTCCACAAGGAATTTTTGTATGCCACTCAATCTTACAACCTTACTGGCAAGACATTTATGTAATTCTCTCTTCCACCCTCTCCATGGAGGACAGGGAATGCATCTAGACAGCTGTCCAGGCCCATGCAAATACCCTCCACCAACAAGATGCTGCTCATAACCCAATAGGGACCATAGCTGTCCCCAGAACTTACCCCAATTGGAGTTATCAGACAACTTTCATAGACAGACAGAAACAAGGCCATATGATATCATGCCTTCTAGCTGGCATAAATAAAGCTGCCTGTGCTCTTTTCCTCTCCTGCCTTTCAAAGGCCATAAGTAAATATATCAGAATACTAATAAGGGCAAAATCTACATTTACACTTTATCTCCCAGTCAGCCCCTGACATCCAAAAGAAACTTTAAAAACTGGAGGATGGCCCTCAAACCTCCCAAAGACAGTTAATTTAAGTGGCATTTGAGGTCTTTAACAATAGAGAGGAAGAACTGAAAACCAGAAAATCTAAAAAAGGACAAGGCTAAATACCAAATGCTGGCAGCTGCCATTCAACAGAGTTCCCAATGCATACAGAAGTCCTCAATGTTGCAACAGTCAATGCCAGGAGCTTGTTATAAGCATAGCCAATGGGGACACTGGGAAAAAGCCTGTCCTAATCCCAGGACCCTGGAAACCTTGCCCCATCTGTGTGGTATCAAGCAACACTGGAAGTCAGCCTGTGCTCCGTGAAACTCTTAATCCTGCTTCACTACCTCTAACTGAAGACTGACAGGGCCTGGAGTCGACTGCCCCCACCACCATCAGCACCTTGGAATCCAGGGTAACACGGTCAGTCTCTGGTAAGCCCATGTCTTTTCTATTAGATACAGGAGCTAGTTATTCAGTTTTACCAGAATATTCTGGACCTCTGCTCAGTTCCTCTATCTCTATTGTGAGAGTCAATAAAATATTCTCGGTACAAACAGACTGTTCATTTAATATACAATCTATTCAACAACCCATTTCACCCACTCCTTCCTCAGTTATCCCTCAGTTCCCTACCCCTATCTTGGGGTGGGACATATTAAGTAAGTTCAAGGACTCCGTTCAGTTTGCCTCCTATAATTCTACCCCTTTTATTTTACTCTGCCACCCAAATGCTTCCCACTCTTCTCCCTCTCATCTTCATTATCTACCCTGTTACCTTCTGTTAATTCTAAAGTTTGGAACATTCCTAAACTCACAATCGCTACACATCACATCCCAGTTAAAATAACCCTTCAAAACCCCTCCATTTTCCTTCATCAGTCTCAGTATCCCCTTAACCCAGCTGGCCTCAGGGCCCTCAAACCTATTGTCTGTAAACTTTCACAAGCTCAAATTCTCAAGTCTGTCAACTTTTCCTACAACATCCTATCCTGGCTGTCCAAAAGACAGATGGGTCTTACCTCTTGGTTCAGGATCACCGAGTTGTTACCCAGGTGGTGGTACCAATACATTTGGTGATCCCCAAGCCATATAATCTACTCTCTCATATTGCCCAATCTACCACACAATTCTCTGTATTGGATCTAAAATATGCCTTTTTCAGTATTCCATTAAATCTGGCTTCCCAAAGTTTTTTTGCTTTCACTTAGTCAAATTCCAATACTCACATGTTCACCCAACTAACATGAACTGTACTCTCACAGGGGTTCTAGGATAGTCCCCACCTATTCAGATAGGCCCTCATCAAGGATCTAGTTGAACTTCCCTTTCCTCCTAGCACCCTTCTCCAATATGTCAATGACCTCCTTCTCTGTAGCCCCTCTCTTAACCTGTCCATCCAACACACCACTCAGGTTTTAAACTTCCTCCATAATTGAGGATTTTGAGTCTCACCCAACAAAAGCTCAGATATCCCAAACCCAAGTTACTTACCTTGAGTTTGTCCTAACCCCTAATTCTTGAGCCATCCCAACCCAACAAAATGAGCTAATTAGGGACATGTCCTTTCCCCACGCAAAAAAGGATCTCCTCTTCTTCTTGAGCCTCATGGGATACTTCCAGCTGTGAATTCCCAATTTTCATTTGCTGGCCAATCTACTTCACTGGGTCTCTCACATGGGCCAATGGCAAAACACTTGAACTCAGTTTGCCTCATCAGCTCCCACTTTTAAAAAAATCTAAAAAAATCCCTTTTAATGGACCTAGTGCTGGGACTGCCCAACCCTACCAAGCCCTTTACTTTGTATGTACATTCTGACCAAGGCCTTGCTCTTGGACTACTCTGCCAAAGATAGAGCAATGCCCCACAAGCTGTTTGTATACCTCTCAAAACAACTGAACTCTATCATCCAAGGCTGATCACTCTGACTAAAATTCTTAGGTGTGGTCACATTGCTTGTCTCAGAGGCACAGAAACTCACTCTCTACCAACACATTACTATTGCATCTTTCCATAACCTCCAGGACCTCATAAACCATTGATCTCTTCTATCCCTCTCACAATCCCACTTACAGCAAGTACACACCTTATTCATAGGTAACCCTCTAATCACCTTCCAGAGACATAAAACTCTCAACCAGGCCACCCTCCTCCATGTCAATATCTCCAACTCTAAGCTCTCTCACTCCTGCCTGGACCTCTTAAACTCCCTCTCCTCCCCCTTCCAACACATTTCAAAAGCCCCTTTGCTGAGAACGCATACATGGTTAACTAATGAAAGCTCTTTAAGGGAGCCATGTCCAGCAGCTGGCTATTCCATCACTGCAGAAGATAAACTCCTAGAATCCAATGCTCTCCCACTCCATGCTACCTTTCAACAGGCAAAGCTAGAAATCCTAACCAGGGCTCTCACTCTAGCAAAGGGAAAGAGGGTTAACATTTACACCCTTTCCAAATATGCATAGCACATACTACACTCTTGCACCTTAATCTGGCAGGGGGGTTTTCTAACTACAAAAGGAACCCCCGTAAGAAATAGTAAGCTTGTACACAACTTGCTGGAGGTGGCTGAACTACCACTGAAGGCTGTCATTAACCACTGCAAGAGACATCAAAAGGCTACAGATGCCATAACAAAGAAAAACTTCTCAGCACATTTGGCAGCCTAGCACCACCAAAAAGGCACACACCATTGCTTCTATTCTCCTCACCCATATTATACACTGGTTTCAACTCCCCTCTTGCATCCAGACAAGAGGCCATTGTTGGTTTTACAGGTTAAACAACAGATGGCAAAGGCCCTAAACATTAAATGGGTCTTCCATATTCCTTACCACCCCCAATCTTCAGGAAAAATTTTAAAAAAGAAAAAAATCCAAACACTCCCTAGAGGTTAAAATGGCCCAGACTTCACTTCTTCCATTTGTCCTCATGCGTTTACGAGCCATTTCCCAAAAGCCCCTCAGCCTAAGACCTACTCTCCCCAGCCCAAAAGTCCATCCTCAAAAGACACCTCTCTGTCCCTACAACCGTGGGTCTGGGTTTGAATCACAGACTCCTCTTTCTCAAACCTATGCGGCTGTGTCCGCACCAGGCTATCCTAACTACTCCTATAGTGGCAAAGCTAACATCCTTTCCACACTAAGTAACAGCATTCCAAACTAAAAAGAGCACCAGATCTACATCCAGAAATTGCCTCACCCCCAAATTATTCTCACTCTCTCACAGGACCAACCTCACTGCACTTAACAAGAATTCCGGAAGTTGCCATTCTGGAAGGCCCTAGTCCATAATACTCCCTGCTTCCAATTTTAAGTCTTTTCTCTCAGACTTTGTTTCAGATCTTCCGTGGTTTCCCTTCCCCATGTCCCTGGAGAGTCCATGCCAATTTCTCACGCTAATCCAGGAGGTATGACTGCAGGGCACCTTCCAACATTTCACTCCTACTCGAATCTCCTTTTTCTCCTTTTGTCCACTTTGTCTGTGGGAAACTCTTAAGTTCCCACCCCTAACCTTTATTAATTGAGCCCCCTTTCTCAGCCTCACACATTGCCTCTGAAATCATTGACACTTCCCTCTTACTTACAATAGTTAAATTTGTTTGTCCACACAAATCCAGCAGCTCACAGCCCTTCCTGCCAACCTGGCCACATAAATCCAGTCCAAAATAAACCTGCATCTCACCTACTCAGCTAATTCATCCCCAAAACCCGTTTATAATCTTGCTCGGCTAAACACCTTCCCCCCAATCCATCAAATCCACCCACGTCCTCACACACAGGGCTGTCACCCTCCTTCGCTTCATAGCCTCTTAACTAAGGTTACAAGTCAGATTCCATAAAACACCTCTTGCCAACCCCTCCCCTCTCTGCCAGCCCTGCTGTCCATGTATCCAATGCAAGGGCGCTCCCTGGAAAAAATGCACAAACAATTCCTTCAACTGCAACCTTTAGCCTTCTGCCCTGTCAGGACCATAGTGGCTATTAATTATTAAGGTCATTTATCTTTCTCTCTCCAAAAACAAACAGCCTTCACCTCCTCCCCCACTAACATTTTCTATCAAGACCTCAGCTGCCTTAGTGGTAGCTATTCTATTTGGAAAAACATAAAAGTTGAAACAAAAGTTTTGTCCAGAATTCAACCCCCCGTTCTCATGGCTTGCCACCATAACTCACAACTTTCGTCTATCCACCCCCAGTGTCTTCTTCCTTTTCGGCACAGACTCTCATCTCTGCCTAGTGGCCAGTTGGTCAGGAACACGCACCCTGGTGTTTCAATCTAAACATTAACATTTTGCTGAACAACCAGACCATCCAGGTTCCTTTAGTAGCTTCTGTTTCATTTTCTTCCATACACACTAAGCAGGCTCTATAGCTCATTGTAGTGTTAGCAGAACTAAATATCTCTGCTGCATTCAGTACTAGGATAGCAGGTTGCCCCTTTCTTAGGCCTTAATCTTCTGCTTCCTGTTATTAACAATTGGCCCATGTATACCTATCTTCATATCCCACTTTATCTCCTGAAGGCTAACCTCCCTTGTACAGGCAGCCACCCAGCAACACATCAATACCATCCTTCTCCTCTGCCAAGTGCAGTACCAGTGCCTCCAGGGAAACAACTCTCAAGTCGAACGCCCACTGCTTCAAAACCCAAACCCTGATTACAGCACCCCTCTTCAGCAGGAAGCAGCCAGATAATCAACAACACCCCTCTTCCTCTTATGCTAAAGTAGAAGGCAAGAATATTAGTCTAAGCTGCAGGATTTTGTAAGCTCTATTCTGTTTTGCAGAGCTCAAAGTGAAACATTCCACAGGAGTTCCGGCCATGAGAAACATCCCACCTAACCACCCGACCACAAGAAATGCCCAACTAAACAAACATTCTTACCATACCTTGTTGGACAAAGGTCCAAGAAACACCATGGTGGCATCCCACCATGAAAAGGGCCAAACTGCCTGATCATAAGAACATCTTATCAATATCTTGCTGGGCAGCAAGCCATACTGCCCAGGACCCTCCCACCCATACCTTTAAGTACGCCAACCTGAATGTTGTGGTGTGCTCTAGCATTAAGTTGACCCTCATTTCTGCAGGTGTCCGCAGTATACCTGTGTGGCTGTTTGAGCTGACCCCTATCTGTGTGTCTTTCACCTTCACCTTTCCTTCAAAACCTAATTATCTGACCTTGTCAACTTTTTTGTTCTTGTATTCACGGGGGCTTTTCATTGTATTCCCTTTGGTACTTGAAGTTGTTTGTTCCATGATTGTGTTTGGTTGTAGAATTTCTATGCTAGGCTCTTCTAGGGTGCAGATTTCCACAGCTATATTGAAGGTTTCCAGTGGCGTGGCCCAGAGCTCTTGCCGTCTCTATGGTGAGCAAGACAAAGCTACACCCTTGAGCTTTGTTTGATCATCCAAGCAATGTTCCACCCAGTGGTAGTCTAGGGTGGCTTTGACCTCACAAAGTACCACCCCTGCCAACTCCCTGGGCTTTGGGGGGAAAGGACGAAAAGGATGTAGAGAAACCAAATGCTGTTGTTGTTTCAACATCTCCTGAAGAGGCATCACAAACAGATCTGCCACTGCTCCTCATTTCTCCATGTTTAATGTTCATAGTTCACATGGAAGTGAGATGATGATTCCTTCAAGCCCTTCCCCATAGTCATTCCTATTAAGTAATTCATTTTCTTGTCTTCCAGCACTCATCATGTACTAGTATTTTGGATGTCTCACTTCAAATCCCTCCAAGCTAATGTGGCCCATTTATTTATTGGTGGAGATGTGAATTATCCCATTTTTCCCTCCTACAGTTCCTTCATATGCGCCTTGAAGACCATTAACTTTCAGGTTTCTTCCAGGCAAATTTCAATCCGTGTTCTTTTCTCCAATGTCCATGTAGTTCTCTTAAGTTTCCTATTTCTAGCATGAAATCAGCGCCTTCAGTCTGCCAGAACTTCAGTGAATAAACGTTTTTACTGGGTATCCTAGTCTTGTTTCAAATCAGGGGTGTGTGTTCATCACAAATGTAGTATCCCAACATGGATTTTACCAGTGTGTAGGGTGGGTGGAGGTATGGGTATACATGTGCTGGAAGTCGTTCTGAGTTTTTCCATGCAGAATACTATCTAACACCAACACGTACACCAGTGTGGGCATTGTTAAATTTTGTAATAGAGATTGTGTCCAGTGCAAAAAAAAAAAAAAAAAAAAAAAAAGACATTTAGCTGGAAGAGGAGAAGTAAAAGTATCTTTTGTCAAAGACTACAGGAGATTCTGTGTAGAAAAGTCAGTCTTAAAAAAAGGCTTCGACGATAGAGGTTAGCAAGATTGCAGGTTAGGAGATCAACATTCAAATCAATTGTATGTTTACATATTAGAAGTTATATATTAGAAATTTATATATTATAACAGCCAATGTTCCAGCCAATGGTAGTACTAGGGTGAACTAGTAGTTAATTTCAACAACAGGAATTTGAAATTAAGAACAGTGCAATTTAAAATATCACTAAAAATATTAAAGACCTAGGGATAAATCTGAACAAAGATGTAAATGACTTGTAAACTTAAAACTACACAAAATTGGAAAGATAAATTAATGACAAAAGAAAAATCGAGATGTATACTTTCATTCTCAATTAGAAGATTCACTATTGTATAATGTCAGTTATTTCCAAATTAATCTGTCTATTCAACTAAATCCTAATAAAAATTCTAAAAAGATTTTGTCAATTTCATGGAAATTGACAGGATAATTATAATATTCATATGGAAATGAAAAGGGCCTAGAATAGTCAAAAGAAAAGTGTTGAATCTTAAAAAGCTCTGGATTGTGTCAATGTAAATGTTCTAGTACTGAAAGTGTAACGTGGTAGTGTACTGAAGATTTTACTATTGGGAGAGACTGGTTGAAGGATACATAAGGCCTTCATGTACATATCTTTGAAACTTCCTGTGAACTTATAATTGTTTCAAAATAAAAAGGTAAAAATACTTTAAAAGAAAGAAAGAGAAAGGGCCAAAGATAGGGAAGGCATGGCCCTAGATTTCTCTCACAGGTTGACTCTTGTCCCATTCTCTATAGGAAGGCACAAAACTCAATAATGGAAAAAAAGAGGAGTAGAACTTAGATTTTTGTTCCACTGCTCATCAAGCTCACATGTCTTTATTTGATACACCATAAAATCAACAAGTCCTAGCAAAATACCCTGCAGATCTCCAAATACAACCAATTTATAGCATTCCCAAGAGTGCCATCTAAAATCTAAGAAACCAAAAGAACATTGTTATTAAGGTATACATTTTTCTTAGTGAACCCCAGATGTTTTGTAGAGATTAACTATTTTATTTATTAAGTGCTCACAAGCTAACTTCTAAGGATTTAATTTTTTTTGGACTCCTGCCTGCAATTAACAGTGAGAATATCACCCTGTCTTGTCATGTTACAAAAAACAAAAAACGAAAAGGCATACCACATCAAACAGGGTAGGTCAAAAACTGATTAAAATTGCTGAAAATAACAGCTTTCAATTATCTTATTACCTTTTATAATTGTTTTTTAAATTTGTTTACCAAAAAATGTTTTGATGGGTATATCACTATTCCTTTGTCATTTGTTTCAAGACATTTTTTCAATTTCCTTCTTAATTTCTTCATAGACCCACTGGTCAATCAGTAGTATATTGTTTAATAAATACATATAAATAAATACATACATGGAAACTTAACAAAACCTATGGGATACAGCAAAAGGAGTTCTGATATGGCATAGATCTGTGTTCCCACCCAAATCTCATGTTGAAATGCAATCCTCAGTGTTGGAGGTGGGGCTTGGTGAAAGGTGATTGGGTCATAGGGGAGGTTTCTAATGGCTTAGCACCATCCGCCTAGTGCTGTTTTAGTGATAGAGTTCTCCTAAGATCTGGTGTTTTGAATGTGTACAGCACCTTCACCATCTCTTTCTCTTCCTCTTGCTCTGGCCACAAGAGATGTCTCTATATTGCTTTGTTTTCCACCATGATTGTAAGTTTCCTGAGGCCTTCCCAGAAGCTGAGCAGAGGCAGAAGCCACCATGCTTACTATACAGCCTGCAAAACCGTGAGTCAATTAAACCTCTTTTCTTTATGAATTACCTAGTCTCCGATATTTTGTTATAGATGTGTGATACTTTCCAAAACTTACTATCTTTTTGATTTCTAGTTTTATTCTATTGTGGTCAGAGAAGATGCTTGATACTATTTCATTAGTTCTGATTATTTTAAGACTTGTTC
The DNA here is from genome assembly GCF_001604975.1 of Cebus imitator. Lineage (NCBI taxonomy): Eukaryota > Metazoa > Chordata > Mammalia > Primates > Cebidae > Cebus > Cebus imitator. The sequence goes on along the minus strand of NW_016107819.1, from coordinate 991,049 downwards.
TTTGATCTATCTGTATTAGCTCATTCTCATGCTGCTACAGTGACATACCCAAGACTGGGTAATTTTTAAAGGAAAGAGGTTTAATTGACTCACATTTCCATATAGCTGGAGAGGCTTCAGGAAACTTATAATCATGGTGGAAGTCACCTTTTCACAGGGTGGCAGAAGAGGGAATGAGTGCCGAAAGAAGGGGGGAGGCCCCTTACAAAACCATCATATCTCATGAGAACTTACTATTATGAGAGCAGCATGGGGGGAAACCACCCCCGTGACTCAGTTACCTCCCACTGAGTGCCAGCCATGACACATGGAAATTATTGGATTTACAACTCAATATGAGATTTGGGTGGTGACACAAAGCCAAACCATGTCATTACCATATCTTCTATCCTTGAGAATGATCCCTGTGGAGAGAAAAAGAATGTGTATTCTGTAGCCACTGGATGAAATGGCCCAGAAATATCTAATAGAGTCATTTGGTCTGTAATGCAGATTAAGGCCAATGTTTCTTTGTTGATTTTTTGTCTGGAGGTTTTGTCTAATGCTGAAAGTATTACAGGCTCCAGCTATTATTGTATTGGGGCCAATCTCTCTCCTTAGTGCTAATAATGCTTGCTTAATATGTCTGGGTGTTCCAGTGTTGGATCTATGCATATTTAAATTTGTTATATCTTTTTGTTGAATTGACTTCTTCATCTTCTTTATATTTTCCTATAGGTTTTGTCTAAAAATGTATTTTATCTGATATAAATACAGCTACTTTTGCTGTTTCTTGGTTTCCATTGGTATGAAATTTTTTTTTTATTCCTTTATTTTCAATCTAAGTGTCTCTTTGTAAGATAAATGTGTTTCTTGCAGGCAAAGGATCACTGGGCTTTATTTTTCCATTTATTCATCCGCTCTGTTTCTTGATTGGAGAGTTTAGTTCATTTACATCCAATGTTATTATTGATAAATAAAGAATTACTCCTTCTATTTTATTATTTGTTTTTTGCTTGTTTTGTGGTATTCTCTTTTTTGTTTCTTTCCTGTCTTCCTTTAAATGAAAGAGATTTTCACTGGTGATATAATTCAGTTTGGTATGTGTTTTTTGGTTTAAAGTTACCATTAGGTTTGCAAATACTATTTTATGACCTGATATTTCAGGCTTATAACAATTTTATTCTGTTTGCATAAGTAAACA
>NW_016107819.1:987527-989826 GCF_001604975.1 Cebus imitator | reverse complement strand
AGTTTTGTTATTGTTGCCTGGGCTGGAGTGCAATAGTGTGATTTTGGCTCACCGCAACCTCCACCCAGGCTCAAGTGATTCTTATGCCTCACCCTCCTGAGTAGCTCGGATTAAAGGCATGCCCCAGCACGTCCAGCTAATTTTGTATTTTTAGTAGACACGAGGTTTCTCCATGTTGGTCAAGCTGGTCTCAAACTCCCAACCTCAGATAATCAATCCTCCTTGGCTTCTCAAAGTGCTGGGATTACAGGCATGAGCCACAGCACATGTTCTGTCCCCTGCTTTTTAACTTCTTGTTGTTTCTATCTATATCTTACTGTACAGGGTATGTCTTGAGAAATTGTAATCATTATTTTTGATTGGCTCTTCATTTAGTCTTTCTACTGAGGAGTAGTTTACATGATACAATGTTTTAATATTTTGTGAATTTCTGTGTACATATTATTACCAGTGAGTTTTGTACCTTCAGATGATTTCTTCTTGCTCATTAACATTCTTTTCTTTCTCATTGAAGTATTTCCTTTAGCATTTCTCTTAGGACAGGTCATATTTTGAAGAAATCTCTCAGGTTTTGTTGGTCTGAGTAAATTTTCATTTGTCCTTGATGTTTCAAGAATATTTTCATCACATGTATTAATCTAGAGTAAAAGATTTTTCCTTCAGCACTTTAAATATTTAAATCCATTCTTTTCTGGCCTGTTAAGTTTCCACTGAAAAATCTGCTGCCAGACATATCGGAGTTCTATTGCATGTTAATTCTTTTCTGTTGCTGATTTTAGGAGTCTTTCTTTATTCTTGACCTTTGGGAATTTGATTATTAAAAGCCTTGAGGTATTCTTCTTTGGGTTATATCTGCTTGATGTTCTATAACCTTCTTATACTTGAATATTGATACATTCTTCTAGGTTTGAGAAATTGTAATCATTATTTTTGATTGGTTCTTCTCCAATCAAGTTCTCTGACATTATACACTTGGATAATATTTCTACTGATGTCGTTGTCTCCTGTTTAAGGCCAATTACTCTTATGTGTGCCCTTTTGAGGCTATTTTGTGGATTTTGTTGGCATGCTTCACTGTCTTTCATTTTTTCATTTTGTCTCTTCTGACTGTATATTTTTAAATAGCCTCTCTTCAAGCTCACTCATTATTTATTTTGCTTGAACAATTCTGCTATTAAAATACTCTGATGTATTGTATAGTATGCCAACTGCATTTTTCAACTCCAAAATTTCTGCTTGGTTTGTTTTAATGATTTTAATCTCTGTGTTTAATTTGTCTGATAGAATACTTAATTCCTTCTCCATGTTATTTTGAAATTTTAACTTTCTTCAAGACTGCTATTTTGAGTTCTCTGTCTGAAATTTCACATATGTCTGGTTCTTCAGGACTGGTCACTGGTCGCTTATGTAGTTCATTTGGTGAGATCCTGTTTTCCTTGACACTTTTAGATGTTCTTTTGTATTTGGGCATTGAAGGGTTAGGTATTTCTTTTAGTCTTTTCAGGCTGGGCTTGCTTGTATTTTTTCTTCTTTGGAAGGCTTTCCAGATATTAGGTAGGGCTTGGGTATTACAATCTTATCAGCTTCTGTTTTAGGGGGTACTCCAAGCTCAATAGCACTGTAGTTCTTTCAGACTGGTAAAAGTGCCACTTTGTTGGTCTTGGACAAGATTTGAAAAAATTCTCTGGATTACCAGGTACAGACTCTTGTTCTCTTCCCTTACTTTCTCCCAAACAGATGTAGTCTCTCTCTTGATTTTGAGCCACCTGGAGCTGGTGGTGAAGTGACAGAGCACCTCTATGGCTACCTTCACTAGGACTGTGTTTGGTCAGGCCTAAAGCCAACACAGCACTTGGTCTCACACGGGGCCTTGTGCTGTAACCACTCCTTGGTTACTGCCTATGTTTGCTCAAGTCTCTTTGGCTCTACAATTAGAAGGTGCCAAATATGTCCTTTGCCTCAGACCAGCAAGATCCCCCAGGCCTCAAGCAGGTCGAGAGCCTTCATCTGGGAGTCAGAAACTACAGACAAAAACCTAAGAAGTATACCTGGTGTTCTATTGCACTGCAGCTGAGTTGGTACCTAACCCACACAATGTCACTCCTTCATACTCTTCTTTCCCTTTTTCAGAGGTAGAGGAGTCTCATCCCGTGGCCACCACCACAGGCCCATAGGGATTATTGCCAGACTATCACCAATATTTTCTTAAGGCCTAAGGGTTTTTAAGTCAGCTTGGGGTGAATGCAGCCTGGGCTGGGACTCATTGTTTAGGGCATTGGGCTCCTCTCAGTTGCAGGGG
>NW_016107819.1:982564-987402 GCF_001604975.1 Cebus imitator | reverse complement strand
AGTCACCACAGCTGGAAATGTGCCGAATCTTACCTAAATCCAGCAAGTGTCGGAGTCATACCCAAATCCCTGTATGTAGTACCTGGGTATTACATGGATATCACTGCTGGTTATTCAAGGCCCAAAGGCTATTCAGGTAGCAGGTGATGAATCCTGCCAGGACTAGGTCCTTCCCTTCATGGTAGTGGGTTCCTACCTGGTCCAGAGTGTGTCCAGAAATGTCATCTGGGAGCTAAGGCCTCTATAGAAGACCTCATGACTCCGACTGTTGCCCCATTCTGCTTTGACTGAACTGATATCCAGAATTCAAGGCAAAGCCCTCCCCACTCTTTTTTCTCCTCTCTTCATGCAGAAGAAAGGAATATATTTTGAAGCTATGAGATGTGAAGCCTGATAGTATATAGGGGGAGATCCCAGCACTCCCTTAGCCACTCCAGCTAGTGTCTTAGTAGGTCAGGTGCCCCACACAGTCCACTGTCTCTGGTCCTAGTTCAGCACTATGATTCGACTAAGATTTGTAGTTGTTATGGCCTAGACTGCCTTTAATGTTTACTTAGGGACAAGAAGCCCTTTAGCTCATGGTTACAGGGCTTAAAGAGCTCAATTTTCCACTGCTGGGATCAGCAATTCTTCTATGGCTAAGGCTGGTTTAATTGTTCTCTCCATGGCTGGGTGTTATCTGAATTTGGTCTGTATTTTTTTCTGCTACAATAGGGCAGTAAAAAGTTCAATGCCTCACAGTTGCTGTGCTCTCCCTCTCCCCAGTGCACAGAAATGCTCTATGTACCATGCTGATCCTGCTTGGGTGTTGGTGGTGGTGGCATTTGTAAGTCAAGGCTATTTTTCCTACCTCTTTCAGTGATAATAAAGTTAAAAACAGGTACTGTGAGTATTCTCTTGATTTGGGGTTCTTATATTTTTTTTAATGTAGATATTTGTTACATTGATGTCCTTACAGGGGCAATGGATGAACCTTCTATTCTGCCATCTTGCTGCACTCTAAGACCTCTTCTCTCCACTTATCTACATCTATTCATTGCCTTAAAAGGTTGATCTTGATGCACTACCTAATAGGGTTCCCTTGCTCTCTGGCTTCCAGTTGGGTTTTACAAAGGGAATCCATAGCAGAACATATAAAGAAAGTAGAAAATTGTATTAGAATATTGGTTTCTTCGTTATTTTTATCTGAGGCCTCTCACCTTATTATAATCTTTGATCAATGTACTTTTTTTCTCTCATTTTGGCCTTCTTTTCATGGAAGTTTCCTCCTGGGTACTGGTGACCACCATTCCCTTTTCTCATCTTTTTAGGCCTAGAGGAAGTAACACTCACTGTCATTATCACCGGGTCACTTTACTCTCCTTTACCATTTGCCTATTCTCCATTCACAATTTTGTAAATAATCTATTTTAAAGTAAAACTTTTCAAATTATCTAGACTTGAATATATCATCTGTAAACTGATGGGACCCTGATAGATACAGCTCTCATCAAGGAAACTTCAGATGAGGGTCTATAGTAATATGGAATGCCTGAAGAACCCATGAAATCACCCCGCCAGAAAGGCAGTCTCACATCCAGAGAATGGTAAAATTAGACAACCAGGATAGTATTAGTCATGCAGACACATCTCTACCTCCATTATTTCTCCTTCGTCTCCTTGCTCCAACTCTGAGGATATAAACCTTTGTTTAAAAAGTGATAGAAAAAGAATAGAAGCACAAGGTGAGAAAGGCACATACCCTGTCTTAATCTGATTTGTGTTGCAATAAAATAATACCACACACTGGATACTTTAAAAACAAAAAAACCTTATTTGGGTCATGGTTCTGGAGGCTGGGAAGCCCAAGGTCATGGGACCACCTTTGGTGAGGTCCTTCTTGATGCACCATAACATGGTGGTAGGCATCACATGGCAAGAGGATATGTGTGAGAGAGCAAAAGATCTAACTCACAGTCTCAAGCCCTTTTATAATCTGCATTAATCCATTCACGGAGGTTCCACCCTCATGACCTAAACATCTTCCATTAGGCTTCACCTTCCAACATGATTGCATTGGGGATTAAGTTTCCAACACATGCTTTTTGGGGGACATATTCAAACCATAGTGTAATCCCTTTCAATTACTTTAGGGAAAAGATGGAGCTTTAACTTTATATTAAACTTGAAGTTTTATTTATTACATGGAACTGGTTATTTTAATGTATTCCCAGAGGACCTTATGTTACATAAGTATTATTCAAAAAGCTGTGAGGTTTATGCAACTTCTTTTCCAGAGGTAGGAGAAGAACTAGCTAAATTTAATAGTTATGATAGTTATAAGGGTTCAGTTACAAGAAAAATAAAATAAAATAAATAAATGTGTTTTATGATTACATTGTACTTGTTCAGGGTGATAGCTCCACAGAGTTTTACCTGCTTCTGAAATGAGATAAAAGTTTCAAATCCTCTTTTGACTGTAATACCATGCTTTTTGTTCTTTTAACAAAGTGTTAACAATACTAAACCTCTCTGCTGCTTACTAGATGAAAACACTTCAGATTGCTAAGCAGTTATTATTTATAAGACTGGTATAATACATTTTAAGTAACATAAAAAAGGTTTTCTTATCATGATAATTCACTTCCATCGTTGGAGATAGACTGAGCCACAAAGACCTGATGATAGCTGTCCTAATTCTATTCCTAGGCCAGAAATAATTTGCATATAACTATGCCAGTGGTTTCCCCAAGGTTGCAGCACTGAGGTGCAAGTACAGAGCATATGAGAGATAAGCCAAAATCAAGATTAAGAAAACTATACTTCATACCACATTGTAGGAGTAAAGTAAGAATTGTATAGAAGAAAGAATTGTGAAATTGGCTGCTGGAGACTTCAACCTGGAAAAGTGTACAATGTGAATCTGGTTAGATGGTTCACGAATGTGTGTTATGAAGACACAGAAGCACCATCTTTTACATGAAGTTCTTACTAACTGTGGCAGAAAAAAGTGCCAAAAGGAGCCATTGATGAATAAACAGCATGAGATACTGTTTGCAGACTAACATGGTCAATAACATTCTTTCACACACAATATATGAATTACTTTTTTTCTCATGCAAATATGAATTTGAATAATCATTGATTTCTTTGTTTGATCACTTATATCTTTTAGCCTGACATATTCCTCAGAGTCATCAAGGCAGCTGGCTTCACAGTTTTCTATATGCCACAGTCCATCTGAGCTGCAGACCTCTTTGGGGACGACGAATAAGCAGACATTCTTCATTAGAAGACAGGTAAGCACTGCTGAGATCCTTGATTCATGATTATAGTTAATGTAATTGGTTAGTTTGAAGTTGCTGAGGTAAAATAATGTTATACACATGTGTAGGTGATTCTTTAAAGGCGTTTAGCTTAGTTCCTCTGTATTTATTCCTGATATTTAAACATATTTATTGCAAGAGTCTTGTATGGTTTTGAATTATTCCATATTCTCTGTATCCCAATCTCTGGCCACTACTGATTGACCCTCTTGCTGTTGCTTGAGTCAATTTCATGTAAAATAGGAATTTGAATTAACTGATTTTTTAATCATACATTTTGCAAACATGGGCATCCAGTACATAGCATGGCCTTAAGGCATCAATAATAACTCTCAAGGTAGTTGCTCAGGTATACTGAAAAATCAATTAACAAATACACTGATGCAAACCTCCATGTTCTTCCATACATAGGTACTTCCAATTGAAAAGTTTGTTATATTTTATTTATATTGGTTTTTAATTAAAATTTACGTCATTTTTATTTATTAATTCCACTCATATTTATTATGTAGCTTAATTATTAGCAGTTAGTATACCCACTGGTACACAAGAAATAGGGCTGCAGAGCTAATTTTATCTTTACTGAAAATCAAATACAAACATACACATAAAGTAAATACATATACATATCAAGTATATAGATACATAGATGTATTTTAATCAATTATATTGATATATAATTTTCATAAAATGAATCTGCCAAATTCATGTGTACAATTCAATGAGTATTGAAAAATGTATACAGTCATGTTACCACCATCACAATAAAGATATATATTCTATTTCCATTTTTCTCCAAAGTTTCTTCTGACATTTTGTAGTCATTTTCCTCCCAATTTCTTTGCCCTGGTAACCATTGATCTGCTTTCTATAACTATAGGTTTGTGTTTTCTACAGTTTTATGTAAATTAAGTTGTACAGCAGGTAGAGTGCTGTGTCTGGTTTCTTATTATATTACTTATTATATTGTTTTCAGTATTCATTCATATGGCTGCATATATTAGTAATTCATTTTTTCTCATTTCTGAATTCTACCACATGGCATGAAATAGAAAAATGATTTATGTAATCATTAAGTGGTAAAGATTTGGCTTTTTTCTAGCCTGTTGCCTGTTAATTTTTTACCAGTTTCTTTTGAATAAGAAGTTTTTAAATTTGAATGAAGTCCAATATACCATTTTTTAAGGCTTTTGTTTTTTTAATTACTTTGTATAACCTTCCTAAGTACTATTTGTCTTAATTAAGGTCACAATGATTATTCTTATACTTTTCCTAAACATTTTATGGTTCTAATTCTTATCTAATTCTTATGTTTAAATCAACGATACATTTTCATTTAATTTTATAGGTGGCTTAAGATATACATACACACATATACATACTATATATGTGTGTATGTATAAACAATTTTGTATACATACACAGATGGATATATGACTATATATGTGTGCGTATGTTTGTGTATATATATACATATGTGTATATATATGCCTATATATGCGTGCGTATGTATGTATATATATATATACACAT
>NW_016107819.1:974080-982233 GCF_001604975.1 Cebus imitator | reverse complement strand
TCCACACACACACACACACACACACACACACACACACACACACCTGTATATGCATACAGATATCCAATTTCCAGCTACTTTTTCTGAAAAAAGAAAACCCATTTAGTTATATATAGCACCTTTATTGAAAATAAATTGACCATGCATGTTTAGTTCTAGATCTGAAACCTCTTGTCCTTTCCTTTGATAGATTAATAGTCTATCTGTTTGCTCATGCTACATTATTTGCATTACTGTAGTTTTTACAGTAGATTGTGAAATCAGATGAGTTCTCCAACTTCATTTTTCATTTTTTGTCATTCTAGATATTTCATATTTCCACAAATTATACAAAAAACCAACTGGGATTCTGTTTAGGTCAAATTGTCGATTAGCTGACATTAGAGTCAACATCTAAATGGTACAATAGAGAAAGTGAGTCCTTGGTAGTTGTTAAAGGATGTGAGAAGAAGATAGATTTGCAAATGTACAGAGTTTTATGTGGAGGAACATATAGATGATGAAGAATGCCCTGGGCAAAGTAGGCTCCTTAAATAACCTAATTAGGGATGCAGGGAGTTGCCCGTTTAGTTCTGATGGTCTTTTACTCTAAGGTGAATATCAAGTGCTAATAGCGGTTTCCTTCTCATAGGCAATGGGGAATTGTAAGGCAGGTATGTCTGTTTCAGAGTGATTTTATAAATGTGGGTTAGAGTAAAAGCCTTACCTGCTTTACCTAAAGTATGCACAGCTCTATGGGCTTCAATTAAATTCTGCCTGTCTTCCAAGATAAATAGCCTAAGCCCATGGTAATAGCTAAGGAAATATTATTCCAAACCTTGATTTGCAATCACTGTGGATTAGATGGTGGCTGAAGGAAGCATTATATTTCCCAGTCAGGCACTTTATCTTGGCTTGGATCTTTATAATACTGCATGTCTCCAGGTAACTATAGCTTTCAGAAGTCAGAGCCATAGACTGTACTTTTTTAAACATGGAGGGGAAGGGCATCATGCTATAACTGTAGAACTAGCTATAACTTTGCTTAACTGTGGTACGAAAGTGGGAATTTGGGGATATAATATATATATATCACCACACACTTCTGCAAATTAAAAGAATGAACACACAGAGGGTCAAGTTGTCATTGTTGCTGTACCCTAGTGAGTCATACCTTATCCATTCAAGAATTGGGATCAAATAAGATTTTTTTTTCAGGCTACCTTGGGCTAAATATTATAGGATGTATAATAAAATATTGATTTCCTGTTGGACACTGGTGGTGGAGTGTAATATAAAACTAAAATATATGAGATTCTACCAGGAGTTTTGCGGTTTCTTAAATTTATGAGTCTTGTGGAGGTGTTTTAAAGTAAAGGAATTGTTTCCTTTCCTTCAACAGAAAGTCTAGGTGCCTCCAGATAGAGACAGGTTTTGAACTTGACCTCAAAATGTCAGAGCATCTTTATTTCAAATAATATAGTCCTGATCAGCATGTACAAATCTGTAAACATCTCTGTAAGGAGAAAGTAAGTTGATTCTAGGTTGGGCTGAATTATGCCAGCCTGTGCCTTGGTAATCTGGCCAATGACATGCTGAGAAGCCAGGAAAAAAGTTGAAACAGATTGCTTATTTTCATTATCAAAAATATGGTAGGTCAGAGATCTCATTGAAAGTGCCTACCTTAATCATACCCAGGGAGTCAGGAGCTGAAAATTGAGATGATACCAAAAACAACACTACTAGCATCACTGTGATTTATTACCAACTGAAAGTTTAAAATTTATTGGCATAATCAAATTCAAATTGGAGATTGATTTCAGTCAATCATGCTAGACTGTAAGGAGCAATTCATCCTTGATATGAGTTGGTGGTAATTAGAGGCAGATAAATGATTAAAGGGCCAAATGCTGCATATCTAGAGCATGATTTGGGACTAACTGATAATTTCTGCAGGTTCTCCTGGGACTGAACAGTTATGTAACCTAAACTCTACTCTAATCATTGGATTTGTTAAGAAAGAAACATTTGGATACACTTTGCAAGCTAATATAAGGATCCCAGGTTATTGGTGGCCCTTGTCATTCTAAATGACTATCAGTGGTTTCCTTTTGTACAATGAATCCAATTTGTTAAAAACTCAGAAGTACAAAACTGAAACTGTTGGGTTGTAGAAATTTTTAAAATAATGTATCCCAAGCCTCAGTAATCTGTAACACCTTCCATCATTTTTTGCCTTTGCACTTTAATATTCTCAAAGTAGCATGCTATACTAACAGGTTGGCCTTATTTAAGACAAAATCCATGTTTTAATGGGCAAAATAGTTTATTCCTAAGAGGTCTCTTAGGCCAAGAAATGCTATTTGTAAAAAAATATTCAGAAATTTTACTACTAGGAAGACCTTATAAAAAGGTATTTTTCTTATTTTTCATTAATGCATTCATTTGTTCTTTTATAATAAGAGTTACTAGTCACAAAATATTTACTACATGCTAAGCTTTGTGATGCTTTACGTTTAATCTTTACAGTATTGTGAAAATATTATTACTATTTGTATTGTAATATGTGAAGAGACTCCATTTCAAAGAGGTGAAGGAATTTTCCCAAGGTCACAGAACTAGTAAGTAGCAGAAACATTTAAATATTGTGTTGTATGATGATAATTACGTCTTTATGATAGCTAAGACTTAGTTCTTGGCTTTGAAGATCTGTGACATTGCATACCTCCTACTCTTAAGGCCTTACATGAAGAAGTAGAGCTTTATTAAATGCAGCATTTCTCTACCAGTCTTTCTGATGGATTAGGCTGTTGGGGGCCAGGGAGCAAGAGACCTGAAGGAGAAGAGTTAGGTAGGGTTACTAATTCCCCTGGACATCCTCTTACTGAACATCATCTTGAATTAGCTATATTCAAAACCAAATGTCACTTTGCCCCTCCAAGATAATAATACAAGACTTTCTATTTTCCAGCTATGGAAATTGCCCCTTTTTTTCACTAATGCATCCTTCTTCAATGTTCCTGTATGCCTACACTTGGAAAAATGGCCCTTTGGGATGACTGTCTCAATTTGAGTCTGCTATCTTTTCTCTATTAAAACCTTCCCACTATTCCTTACTTTTTTTGCCTGTGACATAGGTTGCACACTTATTAAAAATGGAACTGTAATATTGTGTTGCACATAACTTTAAGGACCACGGGAACCCGCAAAGCAATGTCCAGTGTGAGAAGCTGCCTGCAAACTTCTAGCTCCTTCGACATCAAATTATTGCCATTTTTTTCCAACACTTTTTCAAGAGTTCCTGTAAATAATCTGAGGATTCTGCTTCTCTTCATAGGTGGTGTGATGGTTAATATTGAGTGTCAACATGATTAGATTGAAGGATGCAAAATATTTTTCCTGGGTGTGTCTGCGAGGACATTGCGAAAGGAGATTAACATTTGAGTCAGTGGACTGGGAGAGGCAGACCCACCCTCCATAGGGGTGGGCACCATCTAATCATCTACTACCTGCATAGCTAGAATAAAGCAGGCAGAAGAAGTCGGAAAGCCTTAACTTGCTGAGTCGTCCAGCCTTTATCTTTCTCCCATGCTAGATGTGTCCTGCCCTTAAACATCAGACTCCAAGTTCTTCAGGTTTTAGTCTCTTGGATTTACACAAGTGATTTGCCAGGGGTTCTCAGACCTTCAGCCACAGACTAAAGACTGCACTGTCAGCCTCCCTATTTTTGAGGCTTTGGGACTCAGATTGGCTTCCTTGCTCCTTACCTTACAGACAGCCTATTGTGGGGCCTCACCTGGTGATCATGTTAGTCAATAATCCTTAATAAACTCACTTATATATACATACATCTATCCTATTAGTTCTGTCTCTCTAGAGAACCGTGAATAATATAGGTGGTTAAGTACAAAGACTAATTTTATGTTCCTCTTTTTCTGTCTCATCACCCCAATGTGTAAGATAGGTTTTATGGGGGGGATTCCATCAGCAGGATGTGCTTGCTTCTCTATTGAGAGCAAACAGAAGACTGGCATTACTCACAATTCCATTGTGAGTAGATGAATTGTAAACCCCAAGACAGTCTCTATCCTGCTTTCACCTCTCCATCCCCATCATATGGAGAAATAAGTATATGAGAAATGAAAATAGAGAGGCCTTGTCCCTGCTCCTTTCCTCTTGACTCTTTCTCACAGTGAGGGCACTAAGTATGCTAGAAGATATGGCACAAACCCTATCCTTTGACTCTCTTGGGCATGTATAAAAGCCTTAGAGTATCATTCATGATATAGAGACAACAGCGCTAATTGAGGGAAGATGTGGAACATTTAGGTTTTGTAAATTCCATCCCATTGCCAGAAGAAGCAGGATGACAAGCACTCATTACTCTCCAAACTTCACGATCCTTATCTCTACCTAGTCATATGCATTTCTCCTGTTCATGTGACTGGAGAAATGATTCCTTTTATTTGTACATAAGGATATACAATGACAACAGGAGAATATGCTACCTTTTACTACGGTCGTTTTGTTACTGGTTATGCTGCTAGCTCAGTTCTATACCACGGTTTTCTTTTTGTCATCCTATCTTCAGCTTCACTTCAACCATGGGATGCCTGTAATTATCAGCTTTTCACCTTGCCCTCTTTCGTATCATTAATTTCCCCCCACATGTTGTATCTATTCACATGAGATCACATTCGCCTGAGAATTCATTTTTTCTACAGAAAATCCTGCTTTGAGAATTGATGAAGCTGCTTTGAATTTGAAATTTGTAGATCTGGTTTGAATTGCAAGTCATATTCAACATGTCAGTTAATCTCTCCAGACCTTATTTAAGTTTCTTCGTAGGTAATATAGGGGTTAATAGTGACACTTTTCTCAGAGACATTAAGATAAATCTGAAAAGCAACACACAAGTATAAAGGGATTACTATTTTTCTATTATCGTTATTGCATCCTTATCCAATAATATATCATTTTTAGGTAATTAATTTGTTATGTATCAGTCTCTTTAACTAGGCTGTTGCTGTCATTAGGACAAAAACTGTGTTAACTTCAGTTCATCACAGTCTACCCATCTTGTAACCAGGGAATTGATCCAGGTCAAGTGCTGCCTAAGTATTTGAATTAAACAAAAATTGCAAAGGACAGAAACTGCATTTTCATGGTAAACAGCACAGTACTGTATTTCATATTTGTACTTGATGTCAAGTAGTACTTGAGAAAACACAGCCTTGGTTCATTCTTACTCAATGATCTTTCTTTTTCTTTAGGGACGTTTCATAAAAACCCTGGTAACTGAGCCCAGGAGATAGGCAGAAAAAGGCATGAATCTGTGTAAAACTGCTTGCAGAAAGAAAGATAGTAATAATAGGCTCCATCACTTTAACTGTCCATATCCACTATCAGTGGATAGAAATGCATCAGAGAAGAAATATCTACACTATCCCTCCTACAACTAAGCTATTATGCTTAGAAAATTCAATCTTGCAGTCTAAACCTGCAGGTGATTTTTGTATGGCCTCTTAAGATATACTTATCTAGAAATTAACTGTTGTACTGATTCCTGCAGCTTGACAGGTAAGATTGCAGTAGAGGACAAATAGAGGACAATGGCATCAGCTTTCCTCTATTACACACACTATTAAAATAAATGGACTCAGGATTCTGGTGCAAAATGCTCGCTGACATGATTTTACCAGCAAGAAAATATCAGATAAAAGAGAGTGAATGTCAAACTTGCTCATGCCAGGCTGCAAATATTTTTGTCATAAAAATAACAAGACTCATGCTTTATATTTCGAGTAATACATTACACTGTTTTATGTACATGGAATTTTTTTGTTCATCTATCTGCCTCCATATACCACCCCACTTAGTATTTCTCTTTAGTTGCTTCACTGACTTTGTCAAATGAATAGCTTGTTAATAATGACGTTTCAATGAGAGTATCCATGATATGAGCCAATAGTGCTTGCCACATAGTAAGCATTTGATACATCTTTATTCAATGAAGGAGCAGTGATGCACAGGGCTTTTTCCAAGGCAAACTGCTTCAGAAACTGCATTTCTAGCACCCAAACTCATTGATCTATCATGGGCAGACTCACACTAATCAAAGTCACAGATAATGTGGTCTAAACAGAATGCCAATTGATTTCTTTATCATTGTATATGACAGCCTCAAAGGGAAAAGCTCTTCTTTCTTTTAGTTAACACTTATTTTAGGAGCACCAATAGGAGAAGTTAAATCAAATTCACAAGGTTTATTGGTAATAAGGCATCAGAATGAGGGGAGTAGCTAAATAGCTACATCAGATATGAGCCTGCCACCACAATATAAATACAGTTAACATTGGTAGACTTCCTGGACCTGTCTCCTAGTCTGGGCTTAAATGGGTACTGAGAATTTTTCTTTGATAACTGTATTAGTAATCTATTGCTGCACAACACATTATACAAACTTAATATCTCAAAACACACACTTATGAATTAATTGTTTCCATGAGTTAAGAGTCTAAGCATGTCTTAAATGGGACTTCTGATCAGGGTCTCACCTGGGCTGTGTTCATTTCAAAAACTTGGGGTCCTCCTCAAAGGTCATGTGATTATGGCAAATTCAGTTTCTTGAAGTTGTTAAAGTGAGCTCCCCTTTTCTTACTGACTCTGAGCAGAAGGCTGTTATTAGCCCCTAGAAATTTCACATAGTCCCTTACCATGTGACTTGCTTATAGGCCCTCACACATGGTAGCCTTTTTTTTTTTTTTTCAAGGCCAGCAGAAGACCCTCTCCTCCAATCTTCTAAGACAGAGTCTTATACAAGGTAGCCATTATAGGAATGACTAGCCCATCACTTTTGACATATTACTTAATTGAGTTATGTGATTATCCCTTCATATCCACATGCCCCACCTACACGCAAAGGGTGGTGATTATATAGGGTGCCTGCACCAGTTAACTAGAATTTTGGAGACCAAGTTAATATCCTTTCAACCACAGTTACTCTCCTCATTTTATGTGGTATATGTTAATGCAGTGGTTCTTTCTTCTCACTGCAGAGTATAAATATACGAAGATTTTTTTCAAATCCAGATGCTTAGATTTTATCCTTAAAATTCAGATTCAGTGCGTACAGCAGCAGGACTAACACACTTACAACTTTAAGCCTTATGTAGGTGATCCTGATGAGGAAATCACTTGAGCTCCTGTTCAGATTCTCAAAGCAGATCTATATGCATCTGAATCCTGATTTGAAGTTCATAATTTACTAGCTGTGTGACCTTTAGAATTGCTCTAAACCTTGGTTGCCTCAAGTGTAAAATGAGGCTGATAAAAAGGATAACTTAATCTCTAGTTGTCTCACATATAGACTTAAGCCTATGCATGGAACATAATTAGCATATATGTCTGGCACATAGCAGGTGTTCAATTAACGTAGCTATAATTATTTGATTTTATGGTCAATACACTTTCCTTCTGATGGACAGTGAAAGCTGACAAGCCTGTATTCATTGCCCATTTTGTTCCTTTAGTGTGTCTCTGTAGACTACCAAAGTCTCCTGTCATAGGATATTTTAGAGTTTTATAGTTTAACTCCTACACTGTAATCTCACATCCAAGTTCTGAATGGAGGCAGGGAGTAGGCAAATAATTTTTGCCTTCAATTCTTGAGTATAGTAAGATCTGCCATTACAATGGTTTGCCAACGCCTGGCAGCTCAAAAACCTCTAGCTGTTTTTCGCCTATTTGTTCACAATATACAGACTTTAATTGTTATTTTCTATCCAAGCCCAGTATGATGGTAGAAATTTGTTGTGTGGACAGAAGTAATTTCTCCCAACACACTAATTGATTTTATATCTAATGTCATGTTGTCTCAAGATTGGCAGCCAAAAGAAAAAGTGGCCTGACTTATCAATCCTATAAAATCTTGCTATATTTAATTACCCAAAAAGTTGTTCACTCAGATCAACATTCTGCTCAAATACAAAGCAAAAGATTTTCACTCAGTGAAAGTCAATTCTTAAACACTTAACAAAGTATAAAGTCTGTCTCAAGGCATTGCTTAACAGTGGTATTCCCTGTTGTGGAGACTCAAATACTAATTGACTGATAGACTTTTTGACTGTGACTAATTCCCACACTTCAAAAAAGAAAAGATATATATATATATA
>NW_016107819.1:971146-973640 GCF_001604975.1 Cebus imitator | reverse complement strand
TTACTGACGATGATAACTGAAAAGGATTACAACAATCCCAATGATTTTACCATTTCAATACATGTGATAAAAGCCATACAGCTGAGTTATTTCCATCAAGCCAAAGAGATGATAAAGAAACCTGAGGTTTTCACTTATGCACATCACAGTAAGCACATGCTTCCATTGTTCAACCATGTCTGACTCTGAACATGAGAATTTTCCATCATGTAGGAAGAACTGTGAGGTGATAGCTTTGAGGTTGGTAGAACTTTTGATGTGCCGCTCCTGTGGCAGAGTGAATATTATGTGTTCATCAAATTTTTCTTTTGTTCCTGAGAACACAAGAAGACAACACTATCCAGAACTCCCTTCTTTTCACTTCTTAAATCTAAAAGTTACCATGTTACCGAGTTTGGGGCAATGGAATATATATGTATGGTAGTACTGTACACCACTTCCATTTCTGACTTCTAAAATTCTCTTTAGGATCGTCTACATTGTGCTCTCCAGCACTTCCTTCTCTGCTTGTGATTGGAAGTAGAAAACTCTGACATGGAGAAGTGGTGCCCACTAGGAACAGTTTTGGATTTGTACTGAGGGGGAGATAGATATTATTTATATTAAGACACAGATTTTAGGCTTATTACACTGCCTAATATTTATTGTCCTGATTGACATAAATCCTCAAACTTTATAGCTGTGCTGTATTTGTGTTGTCCTATTTTTGACAACTATTCAGACTGATACTTGGTTAATAATATTTTTCGCATAGTAAATTCCAAGGTTAATTTGGCTTCTGGAAAAATATAGCTCATATTATCTATTAATGTGTTTAATCACGTCACATTCCCAGAAAGCAGAAAAACATAGAACTTCAAGGGTGCAAATTTATAGTCATCAAGTCATTCATCTCCCCTCAACACACACACACACACACACACACACACACACACACAGAGTTTCAGGGTGTAGCTGCCACTATCATGCCAAAAAGAATAAGACTGCTTAAGAAATGGTGCAAAAGTACTTTCATTGATACAATAAGATTCATAACCATTGTCTGTTCAATACATGTGATAAAAGCCATACAGGTGGCAGAGGTAGTTTCATCTATTGTGTGACATTGAACAAATTTCTTAATTTGTCTGAGCTTCAGTTACTGATTTTTAAAACGAAAGTCTTGTTTTCCTCAAAGATGATTACGAAGGTAAAATGAGATGCTGTGTATAGGAATAGCAAATTATAAATGCACACATCCATGTGCATTTCCAAGTCCTGGATATGTGCATTTATAATTTTAATTATTAACAAATAATTAAAGCATTTTAATTATTAACCAGTTAGTTGTCTTTATGTGATATCATGTAAGTTTGTTTAGATCCATGGTCAAAAGTGGTTTCAATTCTATAATGCAGACATCAACTTATATAATGAACCATTCCCTTTTGTTCATTGAAATTTGGACAAGTCAATCAGAATAAAATATCCAAAGCAAGCAAATAGATTTACTACCAAACAAGGAAGTTGTATAGTATTGTGGATAAAGAAGAGACTCTGAATTCAGAATGCTTTGGTTTTATCTATAGCATCACTTGTTAATTGCTGTGTGACTTTAGACAAGTTATTTCTCCCCTCTGTACCAGTTTTCTCATATACATTGCAGTGCTATTTACAATAGCAAAGACCTGGAACCAACCCAAATGCCCATGGATGATAGACTGGACAAGGAAAATGTGGCACATATACACCATGGAATACTATGCAGCCATAAGAAATGATGAGGTTGTGTCCTTTATAGGGACATGGATGAATCTGGAAACTATCATACTCAGCAAACTGACACAAGAACAGAAAATCAAACACTGCATGTTCTCACTCTTAGGCGGGTGTTGACCAATGAGAACACATCGACACAGGGAGGGGAGCATCACACACTGGGGTCTGTTGGGGGGGGGTTAGGGGAGGGACAGTGTGGGCTGGGCAGGTTGGAGAGGGATAACATGGGGAGAAATGCCAGATATAGGTGATGGAGGGATGGACACAGCAAACCACATTGCCATGTATGCACCTATGCAATAATCCTGCATGATCTGCACATGCACTCCAGAACATAAAGTAAAATAAAAATAAAAAATTATAGTTTTCATCTCATAATGTTGTTGTGAGGATTAAATTTGTTGAAATATATAAAGTGCTTAGAATATATCTGGTACACACTAAATATGTGTCACAGGATAGCATAGCAAATCATGTTATATTTAGGTTGAGTTTACTCTTCTCCATTCATGCTTCAAATTTGGACTAAAAACGGCTTGCCATATTAGTGCAAAACTTGCTCTATTTATCATGACATGAGGCACTCCTTCTTTTTTTTTTCCCATTTATTTATTTTATTGTATTTTAGGTTTTGGGGTACATGTGAAGAACATGCAAAATTGTTGCATAGGAACACACATGGCAGTGTGATTTGCTGCCTTCCTCCCCATCACCTACATGTGGCATTTCTCCCCCT
>NW_016107819.1:958686-970696 GCF_001604975.1 Cebus imitator | reverse complement strand
GACACTGTACTATCGTAGCTATTGACATTCACCTGAAGCACATACACTGAAAGCGGTTTTCCCCATATTAACACCTGCTGTCACCTGCAAAGCATTCATGTTTGAGTCCCAAAAAAAAAACAAAAAAAACATGTGTTGCTACTGCCTCTGCATCTGACACACACCAAGTGCCCTCCTCTATCTTTACAGACATGTATAGTCATGTATTTAATAATTCATACAGCAAAGATGTCATAAATATACACAAGTCACTACATGTTCTCTTTTAAATGGCCTTGTAATAATGACCTTTATTCGGTTCTCATAATATAGAGAAAAATGAAGACAGTAGAAGTGATTTATATTCCTAACATGATAACAGTAAAAAGAGAAAAGGGTAGATATTGAATATCTTATGTTACAAAGAGAAAAACGATTTTCAAGAAAGAAAGACCATTTTCATTCTGCATTTATAAATCTATTTTAGAATGGATAGATATAGATAGCTGAATAATGTCACCCCTCAAAAATAATGTTCACCTCCTAACCCCTAGAACCTGTAAATGTTACCTAGTATGGCAACAGTTACTTTACAAATGTGATTAAGTTAAGGATTTTGTAATGAGGAGATTGTCCTGGATTATCCAGGTAGTGACCCAAGTCTAAACACAAATGTCATTATTAGAACACTGGAAAGTCAGAAAAGGCAACATAGTGAGGAAAGTAAACCTTGGAGTAATGGAGCCACAAGTCAAGGAATGCTGGCAGCTTCCATGCCCTGAAAGTGACAAGAAACAGATTCTCCTGTGGTGCCCTTAGAAAGAACTTGCCCTATCTAATACGTTTATTCAGCCCTTTGAGGCTTATTTCCAACTCATGACCTCTAGGACTATAAGAGAACAAACTTGTTGTTTAAATCACTAAGCATGCTGTCATCCATTACAGTAACAACAGAAAAAGAAATACAACAAGTAACATCTAAATAAAAACAATATACAATGCAAAAATAAAGGAAAAGAGCAATATTTGTCTACAGAAAAATGTCCATAGCCACAATTTCCAACTTATCCACTACCATTCTCTGTTAAACCACTTCATTCAGGTAGTAACCAATACCACTCCCCTAAACTAGCTCTTATCAAGGTGAGCAATAATTTCTACCTTTCCAATACCAATTGTCACTAATTTAGCCTGATGCCACTCAACTGGTTAATATCTAATATAGCTGACAGCTCCTGCTCTTAATACTCTCTTTGTTTGTCTTTCAAAATGTCACACTTTCTTCTTTATTTTTCCACCTTCCTCGTTGTTTTGGCTCAATCATTGCTGTTTTCCTTCATTTTCCAGATTTCTATATGTTGGAAAGATCCAAAACTCAGTCCTTAGACTGATTTTCTTTTCTATCCATACTACCTCTCTATATAATGTTATTTAATCTTATTTTAGTCTATTTTGGTTGAACAATTTCTATTTTATACCTCTAGAAATACTGCTACTCTGAACTTCAGGCATACATTCAACTAACTGCATATTCATAATGTCAATTTGAATATTGTGATAAATTATATTTTATAAAAAATTGTAGCAGAAATATTTCCAATATCACATACTCTGCTAGAAGCTCACCGTACCCCCATTCAGAGGTGGTGTCTATTTCTTCTTCAGTTGAACCTGAATAGGTTTTTGTAATTGTTTCCACAAAAGAATGCAACCTAACTGACAGTGAGTAACTTCTAAGGCTAGGTCATTTTTAAATGCCTATGATTTTTCCTTCTCTTTCTGTTTGATTTGCCCTTTGAACCCAGCCACCATGTGTAAGTAGGCCCATGCTACATGAACAGGTCACTTGAAAGTGAACTGGCCATTATAGGCAAGGTCTTTTCTGAACAGCTAGTATAAACTACCTGACAGGTGAGTCAGTGAAGTTTCTGATCACCCCAGTTCCCCATCTTTGAGCTGCCCTGGTTAACATAGTGAAACAGACATGGGCTAAGCCAAATAAACCCTAAAAATAGCAGGCATTTAAGCAAAATAAATGCTAGCACTGTTTTAAGCCACTAATTTATGGGGTTGTTTGTGTTGCAAAAATAAACTGAAACAAACATATTATAAGTACCTCAAACTTAACTCTTATGAAACTGAATTTCTATTCTATTCCACCTCACGTACACCTGGCCTTCCATGATATATTCCATCTTTGTGGTACTCCATTCTTCTCATTGTTTGGCCCAAATCATTGGAGTTATGTTTTAGTCCATTGTCTTTTTCATCCCACATCCAAATTAGAAGCAAAACCTGACAGCACATCCTTCTGAATATCCAATATTTAATCTCTTCTCATTATTTCTACTGAAACAACCTCATCTTAACCATAATCATCCCTCACCTCATCTGTTTGCCAACTGCTTTCACCTTTCTCTATTGCCTCTTTTCATCACAGCAGACAGAATGACCATTTAAATGTTTAGGTAAGATTGTGTTACTGTTCTGCTCAATATTCTCTAATGACTCCACACTTTACTAATATTAAAAGCTGCAGTCCTTCCTGTAATGGACAAAACCTTGCATGATTTACAACACCCATACTCTCATCTAGTTCCCTGAAGTCATCTCCTACTCACTTACCTTGATCACTCTGCCTCATCACATAAACCTGGATGATGTTCTAAAACTCTAAGAATACTCCATCCTTAGGGCCTTTGCACACTCTTTCCTCTGCCTGTAAAACTCTTTACTTATTTCAGGTCTCTGCTTATTTATCACCATATTAGTGGTGACCATATAGAAAAAGTAACAATTCCCCACCTTTACCCTGTCGCTTGCTATATTCACCTTATTCTCTACTTTTCTTTGGATCACTTAAAATAAATATATAATACGTTTTACTTATTTATTTTGATTTACCTCTCCCTTTCCCACTAGAATATAAGCCCCACATAGCAAGGACTCTATATTATTTGCTACTGCATCCTTAGTATACTGCATCTCCAGCTATTACATCTCCCTTGTCTTGCTTTCTTCCAAGCAGTTCCTCTACAAAGGCATTTACTATCTGTGCCTGCTTCTGTTTTCCTACTGCAAAAGGGCAAATCCCTCCTCCAAGCACAATGTTTAATTGAATATTTCCTGGCCATCAGTTTCTCTTCCATCTGCATGAAGACTCTGGGCTCTGTAGGACACAGATAATTAAAATAACACGAGTTGCCAAATATATATCCTCATTGCCAATCACTCATCATCACATGGTGATGATGCGTGATTGATGTGTTTTAGTTACCTTACCTTAGAAGCAGGGAAATTTTTTCTGCTTATTTGTCTAGGAAACCTCCTGAAACTCTGTGATTTCATAAATACTAAAGCATAATAAGACTCTTTGTGTTATAAATGGTATTAGATGAAGGAACTTCAAAGTACTGACCTGAGAAATAGGGAAAAATATAAAATCCCAGCCCTGAAAAGCCAATAAAGTTTTTGTGAGGATCAAAGGTACGAATGTAGTTGAAATTACTTTGAAAATTTCATAAACCATGTAAATGTAAATAGAGGTAATTAATAATAGTAAAATATGCCCATAATCATTACATATTCATGTCTAACTGAGCAAGGATGAGTGAGTGTCAAAAAATTAAAGTGTTCTCTGATCATCCATGCTATTGATTACAATCACTAAAAAAAAATTTAAAGGGTTTTATTTTTCTCTCTCTTAGGGAAATAGTTCTTTTGATGTGTCCAGAGACCCATCTATATTTAAGGTGCTAAATCTGAACTGATAAGGGCTCTGCTAGAAGACACAGTTTATTTCCTGATTTTTTTAAACTGAGATAACCTGAGGGATATTACAGAATATGAATAGATACACTTTATTATTTTTTGATGGAAAAAATCTGCTTGATACAAAACTTCAATCACAAAATCTTTAGGCTGGAATAGCCTTCTAGAGACAATTCAGCCTATTACCCACTGCTCAAGAGAACTTCAGTTTAGGTTGTACCTGAACAAAATATAATCAGATAGTCTTGGCCATTGAAAAAATAACTTTTTATATTATTATGTGATTAAGAAATATATTTCAATAGTGAAAAAAAATTCTGTATGTGGTTTACTCAATATTTAAAGTAGAATGTTGATAATTTTGACTATATTTGGGAGCCTCTCACAAATTCCTTTGTGAATTTTCACTTTCAGAAAGTTATCTTTTAGAATTTGGACTCTTAGGTTACATTTCCTGGATTGAAATTACGGCTCTTACACATAGTAGCTTTGATTTTTGGCAAGGTATTTAACTTCTTTGTGCATCAATTTCCCTACCTGCAAAATGGGGATAATAATAGGATTCATTTCATAGCAGTATTGTGAGGAATAAATGAGCTGAAACATTTGAAGTGCTTAGCAGATATGCAGTAGTCAATCAATAAATATTTGATGAATTAACGAATAAATAAAATCTGTGCTGTTTTCACAGTGTTTTCTGTTTGTTTTTTGATGTTTGTTTTGTTTTTCCATTGAAAACAATTTGTTTTCTTATACCTAGAAGTGTAATTGTGGAGTTATAAGTTATGATTGTCTTCTTTTTTTTGTTTGCTAGATTATGTCAACATGCTTCCTGAAGTTTTTGTAATAACTTACTTTCCTACAAGCAGAATGTGAGGTTCCTTTGTATTACCTACTGGCTAATGTATTTTGTTGTTATGTTTTGTTTTTTTGTTTCTTCTTTTTTTTTTACAATTTGTGGGTATGAAATGGTGTCTGGTTATTGTTTTTAGTTTGTACTTTTGAATGTTTAATGATGTTGAACATTTTATAAAAATAAAGATATTTACCAACATCTTCCATGAAATACATAGCAGTATTTATGCAACATTAAAAATATTACATCAGGAAGAATTTCATTCATGTTTGATATTTAATATTCATTGTATTTTAACAGTGGGCTCTTTCTCTTACAAATACAGTAGTAAACAAAACAGAAAAATGAGAAAAAAATGCTGCCTTATGGTGCTCAAATTTACTTGTGTCATAAAGACAATAAGCAATATCAATAAGTTAACCATATTTAGCCCATTTTAGATAAATAAACAGTACATTAATGTACCAAATATTATACAGATATGAAAATGCATATATGTACTTCAAGAATTATAAAAATAATATCTAATAAAAAAATAAAGTCCAGAAGAATGTATGCAATTCTGCTCCATTAAATCAATCTCAAAACAGGTAAAACCAAATAGTACCTATCATTTTGGAGTAGGTAGTACACATGTACTCAAACTATAAAGTTTGCAAAGAGATGCTTAACACAAACTCAGAACATTGGTTACTTCTGGATTTAAAGAAAGAGGATAAAATTGAGAAAGTTTCATATTTACTACTACTCGTCTATTTCTTAAGATGAGTGGTGAATACATAGATGTCGATGTATATTTTGGCTATTTTTAAAGCATATATATGCTATGTGTGCCTTTTATGTATTTGATATCCATCATACATCAAAAAGTCATAAAAATATTCAACTTGTAAAGACTAGTGCATCACTAAAAAGTGGCAAATATGTGATTTCTTTAAAGAGAAAATTGTGTTTACATATCAGCCAGATGTTAAAAAAAATCAATGTACATTTTTATCTCATACCAGACACCAAAGTAAGTTTCAGATAGGTTGAAAATCAAATTATGAAGAAGTTATAACATTGAAGTTATTAGATTTAGACATTTTATGTTCCCAAACTCCACATGGCACTAGAGGAAATCAACAGTTAGTGATGCATTTAAGGTCCAGATAGATAAGCTCACTATTGTAAAAGGTAACATGGTAGATGTGTCAAAGAGCAGTCTGGTTTGTTATTTTATAGAGACAGGAAGTCATGTTTTGTGAAGAGTGCAGGCCAGCTGTATATGTTCACATCAAGTGTGTAATGTATTTTAAACCTAGAAACATTCTGCTGTTCTGGATCCTTCCTTATCACCCAAATGGAGGTAATGAATTAAAGATAGCTATACTGACTGACTACTGAGATTCTGTCTCTTTTGACCAGACAAAAAGTAATACATAAAAGTGGCTGTTATTTTAAAGGCTTATCCTTCAGGAATTCTAAATTTTCATGTAACTAGATAAACCAACCTATCAATTTGAGGCAGCAGAAGGAAATTTAGATAAGCCTGAAGCATAATTTTGCCTGTTAGAATTTGCAACTTTAAGGTGTACTATCCTTAATATATAACATTACCATGAATTATACACCTGCACTGAGAGCAGCAGATAACTCTTAAATTCAGGACTATTTTATAAGAGGAATGTATTGTAGATTTATACCTTTCTATGACTCAGCGTAAAGGAAATTTTTTTTTTTAGAGTTGAAGCAGGAAGCAGTGCCTAAGGCAACAGGAAATGAAAATTTAAGCAAATACAGGTTTATTATAGATGTGACATATCAAAATGCTTATAACCTTTAACTTCTATTAAAACAAATATTCTACAGTGATTCTTTACATTTTCCAAAAGGCTTCTGATTAATCTGTAAATGTTAGAATTCTTTGGCAAATTCAATATTGGGCTTTATTTATCACATGCAATACAAGTTGGAAATGTCCTCTCATGGGTTCATTAAATTCATCTGCAACTGCTTTCTGAATCTTTTTTTCTTTTGAAATATGTACAACATTTCAAAGTAGACTAGAACTAGCAAAAATAGCATAGTATAGAGTAATAGTGAAGTCCAGTTTTCTATAATTCCATGGAGTTCAAGAAACCTTGTTTTTCTTTTTTAAGAAAAGTTTATGACTTCATAAATGTGGTGACATAATTTGACACAACCAACCCATGAAGGCATGTCCAGCAGCAGGGTTTTCCTTGTGGGCATTGAGCAACTTCCTCAGTAAAATTTTCTGGGAAATGAAGGCTCAGGAGACTGCCACAAGGGAATGCATTAATTTTGGGCTGTGGCTACTGGAAGGGGTAAGACTATTGCTCAGTAGTAGGGATGAATAATGTTTCATTTCTCCCATTTCACACAAGATTATGTTCTATAGAATAATATAAGAAGTAGTATGGATTAAACTAGGGATCAAGAACTTTTTTCATAAAGGACCACATAGCAAATATGTTTGGTTTTGTGAGCCATAAATTTTCTATCACAGTTGCTCAATTCTGCCAGCATAGTACAGAAGCAGTCAAATGTAAATGATAATGTATGTGATTCAATAAAAGGCTATTTAATAAAACAGGTGACAGTTCAGATTTGGCTCATGGGCCTCAGCGTTCCAATCCCAGCACTAAACCATAAGAGTAGAGTTAACCCAAACTTAGAATGTCTAAACTTAGAAAATGATAGAATACAATAAAAATGACAATCAATCAGCAGTCAAAATTATTAATGATTATTGTTAGGTATCATTAATGGGAAAAAAGTATTTTTACATATCTGCACATTTTTCCCTCTTAAATATGGAATGTAAACATAAAACTAAGTACAATGTTTAAAATGTTATTTATTATTTACAATGCGAAAGTAAAGAACAAGTTCTGATATTCTGGGTCATAGTTTGGCAGTCATTTGGATATGTAGTGTCTATTAATAAGTGTTCATAATAAAAAGCTGCAGAGATTGAGATCACATGAGTCAATACAAAGGGCAAAGAAAGACTGAGGCTAAGTAAATCATAGGGAAAGTAAAAATTATGCAGACTTATTATGTCATGGTGAATGTATTCTACTAAAATTTAGGAAAAGAGTTCCAACTCATAGATGGCTCATACTTTATTTTAACCACTATTTAGAGAGATAAATAATGGTCTTCATAATGTCTTTTGTTATTTGTGAAAAGATCACAGTTCAAAGAGCAGAAGGAGACCACCAAGGGTTGTATTGTTTAGCCTTTTATCTGAAGTCAGGATTAATCAGGGCATATATAGCATGTATCTAGTTCCTACTGTGTACTAAGCCTTTCCGCAAAAAAAATATCTTGAATCCTCACATCCTTTGAATCACAGCTCTGCTAAGTACTATCTTTGTGACCCCAGGCGATGAACTTAATCTACCTGGACTGCTGTTTCTGAAGAAGGAAATCTTCTAGAATCAGCCAGTCACTACTCCATAGAGTTCTTGGTAATATGGCTGGAGAAAACCTATGATCTCTTTTTTAGAATATTTATTATCAGGGTCTTAGAAGCCACACTAACCATCTAAGAATAAAATATACATGGAAAATATGTTGAAGGTAGAAAAATTGTTGAAATGCTGAACAAATTTTGGTACCAAATTTATGCCTCTTCTGGAAGGTCATTTGGCCTAGGCCAGACTAAGAGACCTGAATTCTTGTGCCCACAATGGCTACCACAGAATATGGGGAGAAAGACCAAGAAAGACAAATTGAATATTTTTTCCTTATTTGCTTGGTATAATAAGGTGGAGAGTTCAGTAGCTATCTCATGTTGCTTAACTTTTAAAATATTTTATCATCTTCTGGGTTTAAAAGTTCAGGGTGGGCTAATGAGTGCCATGAGAGGACATGGATCCTTTGATATTACTTCTCTAACATCGCACAAACAGAATGCCACCTTCACTTTGTATTCATTTCTTCTCTTATAATGAGGAACATGTGAGTACTGGACATGTCATCATTTACCACTTTGACATTTGCTCAGTTTCATGTACTGCTAGCTTCACGTCTCCAGCATGACATTCCCATCAGGGAGGGACCTTTGCTTCTTCTGGGTTGTTGGCATTCAAGTGAAGCTTTTGTTATGTTCTTCATTTACCCTATTGAGGACATTTTATTATGCACTACAAGCACAGTGTGAAGCAAAACATAGATACCATTCTCACTATCATAGATAGCCCTTTCTTTGCAGTAGAGAGATGGACATCAATCAAATAATCAAAGTAACCACACAGATTTAAAATTGCAGTGTAGGGCCAGGTGCAGTGGCTCAGGCTTGTAATCCCTGCACTTTGGGAGGATGAGGTGGGTGGATCACTTGAGGCTAGTAATTTCAGACCAGCCTGGCCAACATGGCAATATCCCATCTCTACTAAAAATACAAAAAATCAGCCAGGTGTGGTGTTGTGTATCTGTAATCCCAGCTTCTTGGAAGGCTGAGGCAGGAGAATCACTTGAGCCAAGGAGGTGGAGTTACAGTGAGCAGTGATCGTGTCACTGCACTTCAGCATGGGTGAAGTAGTGAGACTCTGTCTCAATAATAATAATAATAAATAAATAAATAAATAAAATTGCAGTATAATAAATATAATAAAGTAGGGATGTTGAGGATGGAAAATGAGATTTATTTGATCTTTATGTGTTTCTAGCTGTATTAGTCCATCCTCATGCTGCTATAAAGAACTGCCTGAGACTGGGTAATTTTTAAAGCAGAGATTTAATTGACTCACAGTTATGTAGGGCTGAGGAGACCTCAGGAAACTTACAATCATGCAGAAGGAGAAGCAAACACGTCCTTCTTCACATGGCAACAGGATGGAGAAGTGTTGAGCAAAGGGGGAAAGGACCCTTATAAAACCATCAGTTCTCATGAGAACTCACTCACCATCATGAGAACAGCATAATGGTAACTGCCCTCATGATTCAGTTGCCTCTCACTGGGTCTCTCCTATGACACACGGGAATAATGCAAGCTACAATTCAAATGAGATTTGGCTGGGGACACAGCCAAACCATATCACTAGTCTAGGACAAGGTAAAAAACAATTATGAGATTCTTTGATAAGTGCAAAATTGAGGAATGTACGTGGCACTGTGAGATCACAGATGAAATACAGTAAACTTTCTGGTGGTTGGAGAAGACTAATTTTTCAGCTGACTTTTGAAAATATCAGAAGAAGTGAATGAGGTAGAATTGGAGAACGGAGTTTCAGGCAGAGAGAAGAGCATAAGCAAAAGTGTAAAGATTAGAAACAACTTGACACGTGTAGATAATTGCAATCATTTTAGAGTTCCCAATGAATGACCTATGAGAAAGAAACTGAGAAGATGCTGCAGAAAAGGAAGTCAGAGACCAAACTATGAAGTTTATATCTATATCTATATAGTTTATATTTATATCTATATCCATCTATATCATGAAGTTCTGAAAAAAATGGAGACATTAAAAAGACTTTGAAACAAAGGAGTGGTATAATCAGCTGTGACATTTTAGGTAAATTATACTGGCAGCATTCTAGAAATTGAAAGGAAAGTTTCCCAGGCAAAAGATGATGAAGACTGTTTAAGTGGCAGATGTAGTATAAATATGGAAGATGTATGAAATGACAATACAAACTATGAAGAGAAACAAAATTTACAGGGTTGTGTCATTGGAAAAAGAAGAAGGAGAAGGATAAAGAGAAAGGAGAAGGAAGAAAGAAGAAAAAGAGGAAAAAGTAGTAGTGGAGGAGGAGGAAGAAGAAAAGTAAAAGGAAAGAGGGTAAGTATAAAGGTAAACAAGAAGAAAGGATCAAAGGTTACACAATGACTGATGGTGTCCCTGAGAAAGAGAATATTGGATGAGATTCCAAAAGCAGTGATGTAACAAATATAAGCTCAGACTTTGAATAAAAGGATCATCTTTATTTACATCCCACCTGTGCCAATTATTTTCTGTGTGACCTTGGTAAGATATTTAATGCTCCTTTGTCTGTTTCCTCACTTATAGGAAGGAAAATGAAATAATACCTATATCATAATTTTGCTATTGATATTAAATAGACTAATGCATATAAAATTCTCAGAATCATGGCTGTCAATAAACAGTCCAAAAATATTAACTGTTATTATTCTTTTGGGAGATAAAATGTACTTGTTCAGATTTAAATATACTAATATTTATATGCATATGGGATAGCTATGTGACAATAACCACATCTGTTTTTGCTCACCACTTCAGATATCCATACATAGCAAAGTCCTTGGTACATAGTAAGCATTTGAGATTTATTTCTAATACAAATAGATAAATGTATGAATGAATAAAACATATAATTTGCAATTAGATAAGCATCTGAAATCAATGGAGAAGCTGAGGATGAGGGTGATAGATGTAGTAGTATTGGCCATTGAGCTGGCTGAGTGTTCCCAGAAAATTCCTTTTGGATGAAGAGAGCACAAGATAAAGAATTGAGCCCTAGGAGACAGTATCATTTAAGGGTCAGAGGCAGTATAATTCTATTATACAGACAAATGTATGTGTATGTTCATTATGGCACTATTCAAAATAGCAAAGACATGGAATCCACCTAAATGCCCGTCAATGATAGACTGGATAAAGAAAATATTGTACACATACATCACAGAATACTATGCAACCATAAAAAAGAACAAGATTATGTCTTTTGCAGGGACATGAATGGAGCTGAAAGCCATAATTATTTGCAAACTCACACAGGAACAGAAAACGAAATACTGCAAGTTATCACATGTAAGCAGGACCTAAATGATGAAAACACATGGACACATACAGAGAGAAACAGGATACACTGGGGCCTATCAGAGCATGGGGGTGGGAGGAGGGAGAGAATCAGAAAACATATCTAATAGATACTAGGCTAAACACCTGGGTGATAAAATAATCTTTCCAACAAACTCTCGTGACACAAGTTTACCTATCTAACAAACCTGCACTTGTACTTCTGAACTTAAAACGTAAGTTAAAAAAAGGAAGATAAGAAGAGAATTTTAAAATGATCAACAGAAATTGGATTACAATCAGGTAAATATGGTATTCAGGAGCTAAAGGAGAGCTTTCATGAGAGGGAAAGTCATAATTTCGAATGCTGCAACATGTTTCAGTAAGACCGTAAACTTTCAAACCATGCTTTGTTCCTCACCCCCAGCAACTTCTACCCCAACCTCCCTATGCTACTTCTGCCTTTCATACATATGCTTACTCTTTCCTCATAAACTGCATTGTGTGCCTAACTTCATTCAATAGATTTTGAGCCACTTGATGGAGAGTATCTACCTAATCTTATTCATGAGTATGTTTGCACTATCAAGCACAGTGCTTAGAATATGATATGGGGCTCATTAAATATATCTTTT
>NW_016107819.1:886153-957766 GCF_001604975.1 Cebus imitator | reverse complement strand
TTTTTGAGACAGTCTTGCTCTGTTGCCAGGCACCAGGCTGGAGTGCAGTGGCACGATCTCGGCCCACTGCAACCTCTGTCTCCTGGGTTCAAACAATTCTCCTGCCTCAGCCTCCCGGGTAGCTGGGACTACAGGCCCACACCACCACGCCCAGCTTTTTTTTTGTGTGTATTTTTAGTAGAGACGAGGTTTCACCATGTTGGCCAGGATGGTCATGATATCTTGACCTCATGATTTGCCCGCCTCAGCCTCCCAAAGTGCTGGGACCACAGGCTTAAGCTACCGTGCCTGGCCTCATTAAATTTATCTTAAATGAGTTATCTTGATGACATATCAATAAACTAACTTGTCTCAGAGACATGGTTTCTGAATGAAAAATAAATGGCATTTGTCCTGTGTATCCTAACTCCCACAAAACTGAATAGTTGAAAAGAGGAGTCCAAAACTAAGGAGACATACGTCATGCACTACACTGACTGTTCATGTACTCATTCAACTATGATTTGGACTTTTGGGGAAAACTCCTCTAGTTGGAATAAGCTAGAAAAACGTTCAATTTAAAGATCATGAACCTGATGAAATCTAGCATGTGAAAAACTTATTTGAACTTGACGTACACTCCATTAAGAAGCATTGAATAGGTTCACTCACCAGTGACCTTTTAGATTCAAACAAGGTAATATTTCCTCCCCTAGTGAAAAAATTATGCCCCAAGAATAGCTTACTCATTGGTGGTTTCTGTTCACATCACCATTTTTCTTTTTCATGTCCTCTATTAGATTATGATACCCTTATGGTCAGAAATCATGTCTTATTCTTCTTTGTATTAACATCACCTAACAGAGTAACTGACAGCTAGTAACTTCTTAGGAAGTGTTCATTTCATTAATTATTAACATAAAACTACTTCTTATGCATGTGAATTCAATGTAAAGTAAAAAATTAGTGCAGTTATTAAATGTCAGCCTTAGCTGCGAACACTCCCATCTTGGTGGTATAGAAGATAACAAAGTCGTAAGGTTGTTCGCTTCAACTTTATAAAGAAAGACATGTTCACTCAAGTTGTTGTGCGGGCTCATAGCAGGATGAAGGAAGCAGAAGTACTGGCAAGAACATGTTTGACCAAAACATGGTGAAATATCTATGCGATAGTCTTAGAGGATTTCCTATACTAATCCTCCCTGACCAGTAACTTCTTCTTAAGCTGCATTAGTCAAGGTGGTTGTCAAAATGGCTCAAATGGTTTCAAAAGAAGGTTCAGTTATTTTATTTGCAAAAATCCATCAGAGAACATAATAGTAACATTTGTCTGAATAAACTTTAGGTGAGCTTGACGAATTTTAGATGAATTTATGAAAGGCAATTCCGTCCTATAATAATTGGTGTTTATATGCAAATGGCATTGGTTGAATAAGACAAATGAATAACTCACATTTAACATTTTATTTTTAATATTAATATACATTAAAATATGATTCTATATACAGTTCTAAGAATTTTAACACATATATAAATTTGTATAACCACCACCACAATCAGAACACAGAACAGGTCCCTCAACTCCAAATCTCCCTGGGGCCACCCCTCTGCAATTATACCATCCTCTTACGTTTAACGCCTGACAAGTATTTATCAGTTCTTCACAGCTATAGCTTTTGTCTATTCCAGAATTTTATATAGTTAAAATTATATATAGGTCCTATTGAGATTGGCTTCATTCACTCAGCATGGCTTCTTTCATATTAATCCAAATTGTTGTGTGTCTTGTGAATGTGCATATCAATAGTTTTTTGTGGGGCTTTTTTGTTTGTCTTTTGCTGCTATGTAGTATTCCATTGCATGGTTACACTTCAATTTTTTATCCATTGACTCATTGAAGGTTATTTGTGTTATTTCCAGTTTTTGGAGATGATAAACCTTCCATAAGTATTTGTGTGCAATAATTTGTGTGAACATATATTTTTGTTTCTTTAAGGTAAATATCTTGCATTAGAATGTGTGGCTTATATGATAAGTGCATGTATTACTTTATATACGGTGCCAAACTGTTCTTCTGAATGTCTGTACCATTTTGCATTTTATGACAATGAATTAAAAGTTCAAACTTTCTGTACCCTCTCTAGTATTTGGTATTGTCACAATTTTTAAAAAAATTTTCATCATTCTAATATGTATATACAGCTGTCTCATCATGGTGTTAATTTGCATTTTTCTAATGAATAATGATGTTGCCCATATGTTCATATTCTTATATGCCAGCCATATTTTCCCCTTTGTGAATTGTTGCTTCAAGTATTTTGCCCATTTGCTATTTTTTCTTACTCCTGAGTTTAGTGTTTTCTTTATATATTTTAGTGCAAGTTCTTTGTCATGTATGTGTTATATCTTCTGTAGCTTGCCTTTTCATTCCTTAACAACATTCTTCTCAGAGCAAAAATTCCAATTTTGATAAAGTCCAATTTAATATTTTGTTTTCTTTTAAGGATTGCGCTTGTGTTGTCATGTGTAAGAAATCGTTGCCTAACTACAGTCATGAAGATTTTCTCATTTCTGCTTCTAAAGGTTTCATAGTTCTACATTCCATATTTAGGTCTATCAGTTAATTTTTGTATAATGTGTGAGGTTTATTATCTGCATAGGGATGTCTAATTTCTCTAATGCTATTTGTCTAATAGCATACTTTTTTCACTGAAATGTTTTTGTACCTTTGTAGAAAATCAATTGGCCTATTTCTTTGGATTTATTCTGAACACATCATTCTGCTCTTTTGATCTCTGTGTCTTTCTCTTAACCAATAGTACACTGTTTTGGTTACTACAGCTATATAGTAAATCTTACAACAGGACAGTGTGCATTCTTCAATGGTATTCTTCATTTTAAAAGTATTTTGACTATTTTACTTTCCTTATCTTTCCATGTAAAGCTATTGTTAGGACCTCAGTTGAACTAGAGAGAGATGCATTGCCAGGTGTCCAAGTAGTTGATTAAAACAAGGGAAAATGAAAGTGATTGTCCAGGTTAAATTACTTTCTGGTATAATACAAGCAAGGGTCTAAACCAGAGAAAGCTCTCACTCTCCCTGTTCTATTTTTTCCCAGGTAATGGCATGCTGGGTCTAAGATCAGGTAAATCAGCACCGTCATGGTGGCCATCTCACTGTGGGGACAGAAGGGAGCTCTCTCTCTTTCTTCATGGATAAGCATATATTATCTATCAATTTATCTGTCTATCAGGAAAAGTCTCTTGCATTTCTATGGACTCAGAGACCAGGGGAAAGAAAGAATGTGGAGGGTGAAGCAATGGGACTGGAAAAGTACTGAGTCAGAGTGGAGAAAAAAAGTGTCTTCAAGATTTTATATTCTTTATCCTCAGATGCAGAGGCGCCTGAGGGAGGCTTCTACCAAAACTTCAAGTAAAGAAACCCCGGAATGAAGGTAACTGAGCTAAGGATGCAGATATACCTAAGAGCATAACAAGCTGGAGGGAGCTGGCGTGTGACATATGAGTCTGTAATTGTAAGTAACTGCAATGCGTTAGCTGTGCACTAAATCTGGCATGGGAGAGTAGCTTTCTCTGTAAGGCTTGTCAGGTAAAGCCTTGATAATTACTTATGGTCAGGCCTCAAAAATCACACATAGGATTTTGTCCTGGAACCATACTCCTCATTTACGAATCAGTGTATTGCAGTAGATCAGGCCAGAGAAAATGGAAATTGGCCCACAGTGATTGCAAGTTGGAACAATGTGAATTCAAATGATTCTAAAGATGTTTTATAGATAGCGGTAACACAACTTTAGGATGCATTTAATACCGGTGGGTGGGGCTTTTAAAAGTATTAGGAGAATCAATGAAAACTTTTTATTTGGAGCAAAAGCATCTGGGAGTATAGTAGTATACTTTGATGAAGTAGAGAAGACTAGAAGAAAAGCAGATTCTGGGGGAAATCAAGTTCTTTTTTGGACGTTTAATGTTTACAATACATATCAGAGAACTATTTGGAAATCCTAGGGTATCAGTTGGATATTTGTGCCTAGACTTCCAGTGGAGAAAATCAGGTATGGGCTTACATTTAGGAAGTCTTTGGCTCATAAAGAGTATTTGAAGGTAAAGTTTGAGAAATCACTGGCTGATAGCCATGATTAAAAATTTTGGGATTGGATGAGGTAATCTATACAGAGGATTTAGAGACTGAAGGCCCAGGACAGAGCACCAGGGAACTCCAGCATTTAGAATTCAGGACGACAAGGAGGAACCGGCTAAAAAACCATGAAGAAGCCAGTTAGGTAAAAGGGAACCCAGACTGTTGTGATATGCAAAATGTGTGTGTGTGTGTGTGTACATACATACATATATGTATTTTTTAAGGGAAAGTGGACGTGTGTGTGTGTGTGTGTGTACATACATACATATATGTGTTTTTTTTACGGGAAAGTGGATGGCTCATGCCTGTAATCCCAGCACTTTAGGAGGCCAAGGCAGGCAGATCATCTGAAGTCAGGAGACCCACCTGGCCAACATGATGAAACTCCATCTCTATTAAAAACACACACACACACACACAAATCAGCTGGTCATTGTGGTGTGGCTGTAATCTCAGCTACTCAGGAAGCTAAGGCAGGAGGATTGCTTGAACCCAGGAGGCAGAGTTTGCAGTGAGCTGACATCACACCACTGCACTGTACCCTGGGTGATAGAATGAGACTCCATATCTAAAATTTAAAAAAACAAATAAATAAAAAATAAATTTAATAAAGAGAAAGTAAGATTAACTGTCAAATAGTGTTGAGAAAATAAATATGCTAAGAACAGTGAAATAATCATAAAATTTGCCAATACAGAGGTCATTGGTGACATGACAAAGGTGGAATCAGTGGAGATGTAGAGGAAATATGAACCCACAGGTAGAGGTGAAGAAAGAATGTGAGTCCAAGAAGCAGAGGCAAGAGACTACAGACAACTCTCAAAAAGTTTCACTGTGAAATAAAACAGAAAAATGGGGCAATCCCTGGAAAAAGTTGTGAGCTCAAAGGAATGTTTCTGCTGTTGCTCTTAATCAAAAAGCAAGAGATAAAACATACTTATGCTGTATTTCTGATGGTAATGATCAACATAAGTATAAAAGAGAAAAGGGTGGAAGGGGAGGGGGAGAGAAAGAGAATATTACTGAGAATAGAAATCAGACATTTGAGATGATTAAGAGTAGATGGACTCCAGTACACAAGTGTTGAGGTTGGATATTGATAGAAAGAGGGATACTTCCTCCATTGCAGCTGACTAGAGGGAAGGCAGACAAAATGGGCACAGAAAGCAGAGAGGTAGCCTGTAGGTTTGCTGGTGGGTGATAAGATAGGTCTCATCTATGGGCTTCTATTTTCTCCATAAACTATGAAGTCAGGTCATCAGCTCAGGGATGTGTTATTTGAGGATGGGAAGGGTCAAAAAGGTGGCTTGGAGTGTAATAAATTAAACTTACAAGGGAAGTGCAGCAGGATGGTCAATCAGTGTTTGGTGCGCATTTGAATTATGCACATATGCTGCCCAACATGTTCTACTTATGACTACGCATTTTTCAAACAAAAAGTGGGCCTCACACATAGCACATTCATTACAATTTATTCTTTTTCACTTAATATAGATTTTAGATATTTCCTTTTCTAAGGCATTACATATAGATTTACTAGAACTTTCATTTAGTAGTGATGTTGTATTTCATACTGTGTATCCCAGGCCCTGATAACCATCATTCTACTCTCTGCTTCTATTAATTAGACTATTTTAGATTCCTTATATAAGTGGCATCATGTAGTATTTGCCCTTTGGTTTATTGTTTTTTTATTTGTTTCTTTTTTGAGACAGAGTCTTGCTCTGTCACCCAGGCTGGAGTGCAGTGGTGTGTTCTCAGCTCACTGCAACCTCCACCTCCTGGGTTTAAGCAATTCTCATGCCTCAGCCTCCTGAGTAACTGGGACTACAGGTGTGTGCCACGATGCCCATTTTTTCTATTTTTATTAAAGGTGGGGTTTCACCATGTTGGCCAGGATGGTCTCGATCTTCTGACCTGGTAATCCTCGCACCTCGGCCTCCCAAAGTGCTGGGATTACAGGCATGAGCCACCATGCCTGGCCTGTTTATTGTTTCATATGAGAATGAAAGTGAATACTCAGGGAAGGTGGTTCATTTGGAAATAACAAAAAATATTATTCAATATTTCAAACTTTCATTTCAGAAAACTATGGAATTATTGCATGTTCTATGCTGCTTGGCAACTAAGTGGCTCCTGAATGTGAAATAATTGCTTTATATTAAGAAGAATGAGGAGTACATGTAACCATAGAAATGACTGCTTAAAGTGAAGAGGATTACAGTCTTTCTACATGTGTGCTAATTCAGGATAAAATAATTTTAGCCAAATTTTTTCCTTACTTTATAGACTCTCAGAATCTTATTCTACTTTTCAAATAATTTTTGCACAATTTTTTAAATTTAAAATTCCTAGAGAGACTCAAGGAACACTCCAGGAATATTGAACAAAAAGATCTGGTATCTCACATCCGTGCCTTTTTTATATAGTCATCTCATTTTATGCTTGTAAGGTCTTTTAGGCTGACTGATGGCGCCATGGATGCCATGGTAACCTCTGTGACCTGCATGGACAGTCCAGATGGGTTCCTGGAACTGGAAAGTCTGAAGTAACTGGAAGACCACGAAAAGGAGAAGAATGATCAACCCCTATGGCATCTAATTAACTTGAGACATTCTTCTGTTGTTCCTTATTCCCACCTCTACTGACTGATAAGGCTATTGGACTTTGTAATCAACCTTGGTCAATCTCGTGACTCCAGACCATATGACTCCTTCCCAGCTTGCAAAAACTGCCCTAAACTGTAACTTCTGTAACTACCCCAAACCTACAAAACAAACTCCTATCCCACTGCCCTCCACTGACTCTCTTTTCAGTCTCAGCACCCCCCCTCCACACCCAGCTGAATAAATAGCCATGTTGCTCACACAAAGCCTGTTTGCAGGGGGGGGGGGGGGGGGCGGTTTCTTCATTCAGAAAGCAGGTTTTAACAATGCTTAGCCCTGCTGAAGAACAGCATGTGTGGTGTGAAATTATTCTGGACTGCTGACCTTCTCACTTGTCTCCTGGCCTGTGTTTTCCCCCTGTCTATCTTAAGCTTTCCCTTCTTCTTCATAAAGCTCCCTGTTGCTCCCAACAAGGAAAGTGACAGCTCATTACTTATACTGACAAGCTGTCTCCCTGTACTTGTCTCTGTTATCTCACTGTCTCTCTGTGCTTCTCTCACTGTCTTGCATATCTTTAATAAACACATTTTTAACTGAGTGACAAGCAGAGTAATTCCGCTCATTATAATTAGCAGCACGGCCCTTCTTTTACTAGAAAACTTTGAAAAGTCAATGTCTAAATATAGAATTGAAATGAGGAAGTATGCTTTTCAATTCTTGATTCACTCCATCACTTTCTTGCTATGGGAACAACAGGGAACTGCTTGATCTCTGGGTTTCCTCTGGTTCAATTCAGGTGATAATTCTTGCTTTGCCTTGCAGATGTAGGTGAGTAATTAAAAAAAAAAGCCGTAAAGGGTAATCGTTCGCAGCATTCATCTAAGTTTTTGAAGAATTTCCACAATTTACACAAGAAAATACTGTAGTTTAGATGTAGAACATGAAAGTTAACACAAACTCATTTACAAATTCACAAGAAGATTCTGAGGTGGAGACCTGAAGCTGTATATACTGCTGCCTTTTGAGCCCTCTTTCTCTTCTGGGTTTTGATTTGTGAACTCTCCTCTAGACTCTTTCTCCAATACCTCATCTAAATTTCCGATCAGTGACATACATCTGAAGGGGTACAGCCTTCGGAGACTCTGAGACTTAGTTACACACCCAATTGTACCACTTTCCAAATGATAACTAGGGTAAATAATGTTACATGTTTTCACCTCTTGTACCTCAGCTTCCTCATTTTGCACAATAGCAACAACCCTTACACAGAACCATCAAAAAGAATTTCACACATGCTTGTGCAAGCTTGTGTTGATGCTAGGACATCTACAGGTTTCAAGGTATTTTTCTTCTCCTATTCTTTGGAAAGGAGGTAGAAGGAGCGGTCATGTGGTACAGATGCAGTGACAGCTGCTCTGGCAGACTATTAGACTGCCCCAAAGAGACACTTTCGAGCCAGGCAGAGCAGACAGGGGTTAAGGCCAAGTTTATTGTTGGTCTTGGCTGACTATTCCCACTATAACTTTCAACCGTATGAAAATAAATGTCTGACACTAGACAAAATTCACTTATTTTGCAACCAGAAACAATATCAGTTATGTCCTAAGCAAAGGTGAGTGCTATATGACATGTAAAATGTAGGTGTTCTCTTTGTTGAGTTCCAGATACTGACAGTGAGCTTGAAAATTCCCTGGGGGACAGAGCATCAAAGAAGGGCATGGTATCTGAGAAGGTCGTGTTTCCCAGGGAAGAAAATGTAGATAACAATTTATAAGACACAAAGCCACAAATGATGATGATGTGCATATTTTTAGAAATTGTTTTATTGAGTTATGATTGATACAAAAAGTTGTACATATTTAATGGATAAAACTCGATGAGGTTAGAAACAAAGTACATACCTGTGCAACCATTACCACAATGTAATCAACCGATCCACCACTTCTGAAAGATTCATCCTTCCCCCTTTTTTATTATTATCATTACTGTTATTATTTTTGTGATAAGAACCCTTAACATAAGATTCACCCTGGTAGCAAATTTTAAAGCATACAATACACTGTTGTTAATTATAGCTACCATGCTGTACAGTAAATCTCTAAGACTTGTTCATTTTGCATAACTGAAACTATGTACCTCTTGATGAATACCTCCCTCTATCCTCAACCCCCCAGTCCCAAGAACCACTACTCTATGCTCTGCTTCTATGAATTTGACTATTTTAGATAGCTACTTTAACTGGTATCACGTAGTATTTGTCCTTTGATGTCTGGCTTATTTTACTTAGCTTAATGTCTTACAATTGCATCCATGTTATCACAAATGACAGAATTTCCCTATTTTTTTTTTTTAGGCTAAATACGGTACCACTATATGTATATGCCATATTTTCTTTTTCCATCAGTTTGTTCATGTATGCTTGAGTTGTTTTCATATCTTAGCTACTGTGAATAATGCTTCAATAAATATGGAAGTGGAGATATTCCTTCAATATACTGATTTCAATTCCTTTGGATGTATACCTTGAAATGGATTTGCTGGATCTCATAGTGTTTCTACTTTTGATTTTTTTGAGGAACCTGCATACTCTTTGCCATTGTATCTGCACTCATTTATATTCCAATAGTATACAAGGGTTCCCTTTGCTTCACACTCTTGCCAACACTTGTTATTTTTTGTTTTTTTTATTTTTTTATTGAGGTAAAATATAAAAAGTGCCATGTTTACCATTCTTAAGTGTACAGTTCAGTGATAATAACTACGTTTGTATTTCTTTTCCATTCATCTCAACCTCCTCTTCTTCCCAGCCTCTGGTAATCACCATTCTACTTTCTAACTTCAGAAGATCCACTTTTTAGTTTCTACATATGAGTGACAATATGTGATATTTGTCTTTCTGTGCTTGGCTAATTTCACTTATGGCCTCCACTTTCATTCATGTTGCTGCAAAGAACTGAATTTTGTTACTTTTATGGCTAAATAATATTCAATTTTGTGTATATGTCATATTTCCTTTATCCATTCATTCATTGATGGGTACTTAGGTAGATTCCACATTTTAGATATTGTGCTACATAGTGCTGCAATAAATATGGAAGTACAGAAGTCTTTTCCATAAATTTATTTTCTTTTGTTTGTACATATGCCAATAGTAGAATTGCTTAATCATATGTTAGTTCTATTTGTAGTATGTTCAGGATTGTCTACACTGTTCTCCACAGTGGCTGTATTAATTTATATTCTCCTCAACAGTGTAGGAGGGTTCCTTTTTCCCCACTTCCTCCCCAGCATTCATTATTGCCTGTATTTTTGATACAGGCCATTTTAACCGAGGTGAGATAATATCTCATTGTGTTTTTAATTTGGATTTCTCTGGTAATTACAAATGCTGAGCATTTTTTTCATATAACTGTTGGCCATCTGTATGTTTTCTTTTAAGAAATATCTGCTCAGATATTTTGCCATGTTTTAATTAGATCATTAGGTTTTTTCCTTATAGAGTTGTTTGCACTCATTATATATTCAAGATATTAACTCCTTTTCAAATGCATACTTTGCGTTCCTTTCTTTCATTCTTTGGGTTGACTCTCCTCTTTATTGATTGCTTCCTTTGCTGTGAAGAAGCATTTTAGTTTGATGTGATCCCATTTGTCCATTTTTGCTTTGGTTGCTTGTGCTTTTGAGATCTTACCCAAGGAATCTTTACGCAGATCAACGTCCTAGAGTGTTCTTCCAGTGTTTTCATCTAGTGGTTTCTTAATTATATGTCTTACATTTAAGTTTTTATTTTATTTTTGTGTATGGTAAGAGATAGAAGTCTAACTTTATCCTTCTGCATATAGTTATCTGGATTTTCCAGCAGCATTTGTTGAAAAGACTGTCCTTTCCACATTGCATGTTCTGGTGCCTTTGTTAAAGATGAATTGGCTGTAAGTGCATAGATTTATATCTGGGTTCTCTATTCTTTTCCCCTGGTCTATATGTCTGTATTTATGCCAGTACCAATACTGTTTTGTTCTCTATAGATTTGTAATAAATTTTGATGTCAAGTAACGTGATGTCTTCAGCTTTGTTCTTTTTGCTCAGGTTTGCTTTGGTAATTCAGATCTTTTGTGGTTCCATATAAATTTTAGAATGTTTTTATTTCTGCAAAGAATGTCATTGGTATTTTGATAGGGAATTCATTGGATCCATAAATTGCTTTGAGTAGTACTGTCATTTTAACAATAT
Source organism: Cebus imitator (assembly GCF_001604975.1). Lineage (NCBI taxonomy): Eukaryota > Metazoa > Chordata > Mammalia > Primates > Cebidae > Cebus > Cebus imitator. The sequence continues at coordinate 946,789 of NW_016107819.1, read as the reverse complement.
TAATTCATCTAATTCATGATCATAAAATATTTTTTCCATTTTTTTTGTTCTCTCCAATTTCTTACATCAGACTTTTATACTTTTTATTGTATAGACCTTTCATTTATCTGGTTAGATTGTTTCCTAAGTGTCTCATACTTTTGTAACTACTATAAATGGAATGGCTTAATTTCTTTTTCAAATTGTTTGCTGTTGTCATATATAAACACTACTGATTTGTGTATATTTATTTTGTATCCTGCAACTTTACTAATTTCATTTTTTATAACATTTTTTATTGACTCCTTAGGTTTTTTTAAGTCTAAAGTCATGTTGTCTACAAATAAGGCTAATTTGACTTCTTCCTTTCCAATATGATTGCCCTTTATTTCTTTCTCTTACTCAACTGCTTTGGCCAGGGCTACCAATATTATGTAAAATAAAAGTGGTAGAATTGGGAAACATTGTCATGTTGCAGTCTTTAGAGAAAGGCCTTCATTTTTTCCTATTCTGTATGGCATCAGCTATGGGTTTTTTATATATGATCTTGATTATTTTGAGGCATTCTTTTCTTCTATATCCATTTTAATGAGAGTTTTTATCATAAAGTGATGTTGAATGTTATCAAATGCTTTTTTGGCATTTATTAAAACAATCATATGGTTTTTGTTCTTGATTTTGTTAATGTGATGTATCACATTCATTGATGTGCAATTGTAACACTTTGCATCCCAGAGATAAATCCCACTTGATCATAGCACATGAGAACATTAGAAGGATAATCATGCAGTATGATCCTTTTAGTGGGCTCATGAATTTGGTTTACTGGTATTTCCTTGAGGATTTTTGCATCTGTATTCATCAGGGATGTTGTCCTGCACTTTTGCACTTTTCTTTTTTTGTTGTGTCCTTGTCTGATTTTGGTATAGGGATAATGCTAGCCTGGTAGAATGACTTCGGCAATATTCTCTCCTCTTCAAATTTTTTTTAAAGAATTTGAGTATGATTGGTATTTGTTTTTCTATAACTAGTTGGTACAATGTAGTGGTGAATCCATCAGGTCCTGGGCTTTTATTGATGGCAAACCTTTTATTATTGCTTCCATTCCATTACTCCCTATTGGTTTGTTGAGGCATTATATTTCCTCATGTTTCTAGTTAAGTAGGTTTTATTTGTCCAGGAATTTATTCATTTCTTCTAGGTTTTCCAGTTTGTTGGTATACAGTTGTTTATAAAAGTCTTCAATGATTCTTTGTATTTTTGAGGTCTCAATTGCTAGGTCTACTTTTTCATTTTCAATTTTATTAATTTGGGTCTTCTATTTTTCTTAGTCTACCAAAAGGTTTGTCAGTTTTATTTATCTTTTCAGAAACCAATGTTTTGTTTTGTTTATCTTCTGTATTTGTTTTTAGTCTCTTTTCACTTATTTCTAATCTTTATTATTTATTTTCTTCTAATAATTTGGGAATTGGTTTGTTTTTGCTTTTTTAGATCCTTCAGGTACATCACTAGGTTATTTATTTGAAGTCTTTCTATGTTTTTGATATAGGTGTTTATCTCCTTTTGCAATATCCACAGATTTTGGTAGGTTACGTTTCTACTTTTGTTTGGAGAAATTTTTTAATTTCTTTCTTAATATCTCCATTGACCAATTGTTCTTTCAGGAGCATGTTGTTTAACCTCCATGTGTTTAAGTGTTTTCTGAGGTTCCTCTTGTTATTGATTTCTAGCTTTATTTCATTGTGATCAGAAAAGATACTTGTAAGGTTTTTATTTTTTTGAATTTGTTTAGACTTGTTTCCTGGCCTAAGATCTTATCTATTCTGAAGAATGTTTCATGTGCTGAGGAAAATATTGTGTATTCTTCAGCAGTTGGGTGATATATTTTATAAATGCTATTATTTTAAAAAGATAAAAACATATGACAAAATAAACAAAGGCAAAAAACACTAAAATTATATACCTTAACTCTATCTCCCCTATATTTTCATTTACTTGCCTTTGTTTACATATTTTTATATCAATTATCTCTTAGAAGACTACTGTAACTATTATTGTTTTGGGTGACTTATGTTTTGTGTTTCATACTAGGGTTATGAATGAATTAAACAGCACAATTACAGTAATATAATACTCTTGGTTTGCCTATTAACATTTTATCAGTGGGTTTCATGTCATCCAAATGTCAGCAACCTCAAAGTTTGAAGGTAGACAAGTCCACAAAGATGAGAAAGAATAAGGGCAAAAATCCTGAAAACTCAAAAGGTCAAAGTGCCCTCTTTTCTTCAAATGACCTCATCAACTCTCCAGCAAGGATTTGGAACTGGGCTGAAGCTGAGATGATTGAAAGGACAGAAGAAAAATCCAGAATATGGATAGAAATGAACTTCACTGAGGCAAAGGAGTATGTTTTAGGACAATGCAAGGAAGCTAAAAATCATGATAAAACATTGCAGGAGCTGACTGACAGAAAAAATAGCCAGAATAGAGAAGAACGTAACTCACCTGATAGAGCTGAAAAACTCACTATAATAAATAGATAATGTAATCACAAGTATTAATAGAATAATGGACCAAGTGGAGGAAAGAATCTCAGAGTTTGAATACTGTCTTTCTGAAATAAGATGTGAAGACAAGAATAGAGAAAAAAAAAGAATGAGCAAAACTTCTGAGACATATTGGATTATGTAACGAGACCAATTATATGACTGGCTGGTGTCCTGAAACAGATGAGAAGAATGAAACCAATTTGGAAAATATGTTTCAGGATATCATCCATGAGAATTTCCCCAACCTAGCTAGACAGGCCAACATTCAAATTCAGCAAATGCAAGAACTTCAGTAATATACTCCATGAGAAGATCATCCCCAGGAAGACACATAATCATCAAATTTTTCAAGGTCAAAATGAAAGAAAGAATGTTAAAGGCAGCTAGAGATAAAGGACAGGTCACCTACAAAGGGAAGGCCATTATACTAACAGGAAACATCTCAGTGGAAACCTTATAAGCCACAAGGGATTGAGGGCCAATATTCAACATTATTAAAGAAAAGAAATTCCAACACAGAATTTCATATTCAGCCAAACTAAGATTCATGAGCGAAGGGGAAATAAGATCCTTTTCAGATAAGCAAGTGCTGAGGGAATTCATTACCACCAGACCTGCCCTACAAGAGCTCCTGAAGGGAGCACTAAATATGGAAAAGACTGTTACTCACCACTACAAAAACACACTGAAGTACATAAACCTATAACACTATAAAGCAACCACATAAACAAGTCTGAAAAATAACCAGCTAACATTATTACAGGATCAAATCCACACATTTCAATACTACCCTTGAGTGTAAACAGCCTAAATGTCCCAACTAAAAGACATAGAATGTCATGCTGGATAAAGAGGACCAAGACCCATTGGTATGCTGTCTTCAAGAGAGCCATCTTAAATGCAGTGACAGACATAGACTCAAAATAAAGGGATGAAAGAAAATCTACCAAGCAGCTGGTGCAGTGGCTCGTGTCTGTAATCCCAGCACTTTGGGAGGCTGAGGTGGGTGGATCACCTGAGGTTGGGAGTTTGAGACAAGCCAGAACAACATGGAGAAAACCTGTTTCTACTAAAACCAAAAAAACAAAAAAACAAAAAAAATTAGCTGGGTGTGGTGGTGAATACCTATAATCTCAGCTACTCAGGAGGCTGAGGCAGGAGAATCACTTGAACCCAGGAGGCAGAGGTTGCGGTGAGCCAAGATTGCACCATTGCACTCCAGCCTGCGCAACAAGAGCAAAATTCTGTCAAAAAAAAAAAAAAAGGAAAGAAAGAAAGAAAAAAGAAATCTACCAAGCAAATGGAAAACAGGAAAATTTTCTTCACACATTAGTTTTGTGCTTTTTTTCTTTAAGATTGAATAATGACTTTTAACATTTCTTGTACAATATATCTGGTGGTGGTGAATACTCTCAGCTTTTGTTTTCTGGGAGAGACAATCTCTCCTTCATACTCAAAAATAACTTTGTTGGATGCAGTATTCTTGGATGGTAGCCTTTGTTGTCTTTCAGCACTTTGAAAATGTCATCACATTCCTTCCTGGCTGGTTTGGTTTTTGTTAAAAAGTCTGTTGCAGAAAAATTGGAGCTTCTTTATATGTTATTTGCATCTATTTTCCTGCTGCATTTAGGATCCTCTCTTTATCCTTGACATTTGAGAGTCTGAATAATAATAATATATGGCTAGAGGTAGTCTTATTTGCATTGAATCTATTTGGTGTTCTCAGATCTTCCTGTATCTGGATATTTATATCTTTCTTGAGTTTACTTAAATTACTATTTCATTGAATAAACTTTTTACCCCTTACTCTTCCCTTAAACACTTCCCTTTGGCATATTAATAACTCTCAGATTTTTGTCTTTTGAGGTAATGCTATATGTATTGTAGATACTCTTCATTCTTTTTCCTATTTTCCTCTCTGTGTATTTTCAAATACATAGTCTTCAAGCTTATGAGTCCCATGCTTGATCAACTACTTTGTTGAGAGCATCTAATGAGTTCTTCACTTCAGAAAATGTTCTCCTTAGTTCTAAGATTTCTGTTTAATATTTTTATTATTTCAATCTTTTTGTTAAATTTCTCTGATAAATTTCCAAATTGTTTTCCTGTGTTATCATGGAGATCACTGAATTTTCTTAATACTGCTATTTAAAATTCTTGGCCAGAAAACTCTCAAATCACCATCTCTTTAGAGTCAGTCATGATTTTTTTTTTCTTTCATCCTTTTGGGGAGTTCATGGTTATTTCTTGTGGGTATGTGTATGTTTTTGCATTGAAGGATAAGTTATTTGTTCCATTTTTCTCCTACAGCTTATTTTGTTTTTATTAGATACATTTGCTTAGCAAACTTTTACTACTAGAATGCTACCTCTATTTTGTCTCTAGGTGACACCATAAGCCTTGGTTCATCTTGGCTAAAATATCCGAGCATTACTTGTCCAGAATGGTAGAGGTCCCAAAGGATTATTCTGGCAGTGTGTCAAGGCTATGTAGGGGTTCATGCCCAAGAGAACTGTGGAGTTATCTCCTAAGTATGGTGCTGCTGACAAACCAAAGTAATTTGTCATCTCCTTTGGTCAAGTTACAGAGCATAGCTCTCAGGACTGGGAATGGTAGACTCACCTCCCCACTTTGTCTCTGCTTGTCCTCAGGGTATTTCTCCCTTCAGGCAGTTGTGATGCTTCTCATGGGGGTAAGGTAAGGACAGTGTCCTTCTTGGAAGCCAAAGATGGTGGGAAAGCTGTTTTACCACTTCAACATTACTTTTTCCAGTGTAGAAACTGAGTTAGAGGAAGACTTTGCACGTGATTATTGCTAGGCCGAATGAGGGGGAGGAGTGTTATAGGTATGAAATTCTGAGCTCACTGCAAGTTCCAACTCCTAGGTTCAAGCAGTTCTCCTGCCTCAGTTTCCTGAGTAGCTGGGACTATAGGCATGCACCACCACGCTCAGCTAAGTTTGGTACTTTTAGTAGAGATGGGGCTTCACCGTGTTGGCCAGGATGGTCTCAATGTCTTGACCTCATTATTCACCTGCCTCGGCTTCCCAAAGTGCTGGGATTACAAGCACAAGCCACTGCTCCCAGCCTGGAGAGTTTTTTAACTTCTTTGTAGCCCCAGAGTGTGCATTATACTCACATTTGAGCTACAGGGTTTTGCTGATGAAAATCTCGGTGCTGTTTTGGTTTTCTGAGGCTTTTGGTTTTCTGAGGCAGGGAGTGAAGACAGCATGCTTCTATTTAGCCATTTTAAACCAAAAGTTTTGTTTGTTTGTTTGTTTTATTAATATGCATTGTAAACAGTATCAACTGAGATATCACTATAATTTTGATTTACATTTTCTTGATGATTAGTGATATTAGTGATATTTTGAGTTGACATTTGTGTAAAGAGTAAGAAATAGGTCCAGGCCAGAATGGTGGTTTATGCCTGTAATCCCAGGACTTTGGGAGACTGAAGTTGGTGAATCACCTGGGCTCAGGAGCCTGAGACCAGTCTGGGCAACATGGCAAAACACTATTTATACAAAAAAATGCAAAAGTTATTCAGATATGGTGGTACACCCATGTAGTCCCAAGCTACTGTGAAAAATGAGGTGGGAGGTTCTATTGAGGCCAGGAAGTTGAGGCTGCTGCAGTGAGCCATAGTCATGCCAATGCACTCCTACCTGGGTGACAATGTGAGACCCTGTCAAGAAAAAGAAAGAGAAACAAAGAAGAAAAAGAAAGAAAGAAAGAAGAAAGAAAGAAAGAAAGAAAGAANAAAGAAAGAAAGAAAGAAAGAAAGAAAGAGAAAGAAGAAAGAAAGAAAGAAAGAAAGAAAGAAAGAAAGAAAGAAAGAAAGAAAGAAAGAAAGAAAGAAAGAAAGAAAGAAAGGAGAAAGAAAGAAAGGGAGAGAGAAAGAGAGAGAGAGAGAAAGAGAGAAAGAAAGAAAAGAAAGAAAGGAAGGAGAGAGAAAGAGAGAAAGGGAGAGAGAGAGAGAGAAAAGGAAGGAAGGAAGAGAGGGAGGGAGGGAGGGAGGGAAAGAAAAGGTTCAAGTTTAATTCTTTACTATTATCATTATTATTATACTTTAAGTTCTGGGGTACATGTAAAGAATGTGCAGGTTTGTTACATAGCTATACATGTGCCATGATGGTTTGCTGTACCCATCAACTTGTCATCTACATTAGATATTTCTCCTAATGCTATCCCTCCACTAGCCCACCAACCCACAACAGGCCCTGTGATGTGATTTTCCCCTCCCTGCATCCATGTGTTCTCGTTGTTAAATTCCTACTTATGAGTGAGAACATGCAGTATTTGGTTTTCTGTTCTTGTGTTAGTTTGTGAGAATGATGGTTTTCAGCTTCATCCATGTCCTAGCAAAGGACATAAACTCATTCTTTTTTATGGATGCATAGTATTCCATGGTGTATATGTGCCACATTTTCTCTATCCAGTCTATCATTGATGAGCATTTAGGTTGGTTCCAAGTCTGTGTTATTGTGAACAGTGCCACAATAAACATACATGTGCATGTGTCTTTATAGTAGAATGACTTATACTCCTTTGGGTATATACCCAGTAATGGGATTGCTGGGTCAAATGGACTTTCTAGTTCTAGATCCATGAGGAATCACCACACTGTCTTCCACAACAGTTGAACTAATTTATATTCCCACCAACAATGTAAAAGCATTCCTAATTCTCCACCTCCTCTCCCACATCTGTTGTTTCCTGACTTTTTAATGATTGTCATTTTAACTGGTCTGAGATGGTATCCTATTGTGCTTTTGATTTGCCTTTCTCTAATGACCAGTGATGATGAGTTTTTCTTCATATTGGCTGCATAAATGTCTTCTTTTGAGAAGAGTCTGTTCATATCCTTCACCCACTTTTTGATGACATTTAATTTTTTTTCCTTCTAAATTTGTTTAAGTTGTTTGTAGATCCTGGATATTAGCCCTTTGTCAGATAGATAGATTGGAAAAATTTTCTCATATTCTGTAGGTTGCCTGTTCACACTGATGATAGTTTATTTTACTGTGCAGAAGCTATCTAGTTTAGAGATCCCATTTGTCAATTTTGGCTTTTGTTGCCATTGCTTTTGGTGTTTTAGTCATGAAGTCTTTGCCCATGCCTATGTCCTGAATGGTATTGCCTAGGTTTTCTTCTAGGGTTTTTATGGTTTTAGGTCTTATGTTCAAGTTTTTAATCCATCTCGAGTTAGTTTTTGGGTACAATTTCAGCTTCTGAGTATGGCTAGCCAGTTTTTCCAACACCATTTATTAAATAGGGAATCCTTTCCCCATTGCTTTTGTCAGGTTTGTCGAAGATCAGATGGTTGTAGGTGTGTGGTGTTATTTCTGAGGTTCTGTTCTGTTCCATTGGTCTATATATCTGTTTTGGTACCAATATCATGCTGTTTTTGTTACTGTAGCCCATAGTATAGTTTGAAATCAGGTAGTGTGATGCCTCCAACTTTGTTCTTATTGCTTAGGATTGTTTTGGCTATGCAGGCTCTGTTTGGGTTCCATATTAAATTTAAAGTAGTTTTTTTTCAGTTCTTTGAAAAAAGTCAATGGTATCTTGAAGCGGATAGCATTGAATCGATAAATTACTTTGGGCAGTATGGCCATTTTCACGATGTTGATGCTTCTTATCCATGAGTACAGAATGTTTTTCCATTTGTTCGTGTCCTCTCTCATTTCCTTGAGCAGTAGTTTGTAGTTCTCCTAAAAGAGGTCCTTCACATCCCTTGTTAGTTGTATTCCTAGGTATTTTATTCTCTTTGTAGGAATTGCAAATGGGAGTTCATTCATGAGCAGGTTGTTCAGTTTCCATGTAGTTGTGCAGTTTTGAGTGGGTTTCTTAATCCTGAGTTCTAATTTGATTGTGCTGTAGTCTGAGATTCTGTTTCTTATGATTTCCATTCATTTGCATTTGCCGAGGAGTGTTTTACTTTGCAGTGCTGAGAAGAATGTACATTCTGTGGCTTTGGGGTGGAGTGTTCTATAGATGTCTATTAGGTCTGCTTGTTCCAGAGCTTAATTCAAGTCCTGAATATGGATATCCTTGTTAATTTTCTGTCTCATTGATAAGTCTAATATTGACAGTGGGGTGTGAAAGTCTCCCACTATTATTGTGTGGGAGTCTAGTCTCTCTGTAGGTCTCTAATAACTTACTTTATGAATTTGGATGCTCCTGATTGGGTGCATACATATTTTGGATAGCTCTTATTGTTGCATTGATCCCTTTACCATAATGTAATACCTTTCTTTGTCTCTTTTGATCTTTGTTGGTTTAGAGTCTGTTTTATCAGAGGCTAGGATTCCAACCCCTGTTTTTCTGCTTTCCATTTGCTTGGTAAATATTCCTCCATCCCTTTATTTTGAGCCTATGTGTGTCTTTGCCTGTGAAATGGGGCTCCTGAATACAGCACACTGATTGTTCTTAATTCTTTTGCATGCAGATATCCAGTTTCCCCAGGACCATTTGTTGAAGACACTATCCATTGCTCATTGTTTTTTCTTGACACTTTGTCAAAGATCAATTGTATGGCTTTATTTCTGGATTCTATAATTTGTTCCATTAGGCTATATGTCTGCTTTTATGCCAGTACCATATTGTTTTTGTTATTGTAGCTTAGTGATATAAGTTGAAATCAGAAGGTGTTATGCTTACAGATTTTTTGTTGTTCAAAATTGCGTTGGCTATTTGTGGGCTTTAGTGCTTCCATATGAATTTTACAATTATGTTTATACTATTTTTGTAAAAAATGTTATTAGGATTTTGACAAGTATTTCATTGAATATGCAGATTGTTTTGGGTAATATGAACATTTTAACAATATTAATTGCTGAGATACATAAACACAGGATGTCTTTTCATTTATCTGTGTTGGCTTTCATATTTTTCCATGAATGTTTTATAGTTGCCAGTATACAAGTCTTTCATCTTCATAGTAAACTTATTCCTAAGCATTTACAATTTTGATGCTATTAAACTTTTAGTATACAGGGCTCAGGGTATTTATCTCTCAATATATAATCCAAATCTTTCAAGACAAAGAAGTAATTGAACTGAGCCTTTGTAATTCTGCTTAGTGTTTCAGATTAGGGCCAGATAGATTATTCATAGCTGTTACGAGTTACTATGGCAACAAATTCTATACTTAGAAATATGTCTAAAAATAACAAATTCTGGAGTTCAATGGCAATTCTTATTTCAGTGATGTATTATAGGTATTTGTGAATGTGGCTGTTTTATTTACCAAATGTTTTCGAGAATATGTATTATATATTTCTCTACCCCCTAGTAGTGCACGGGAGGCTGAGTATTAGGATGTCTCCAATTCTCATACTGACAGATCATTTTTTGATAAAATCATTAAAATAATTACTATTAGAAAAAGTTTTGAAGAATCATTGATATAAAATTGAATGTTTCTTAAATCTTAGTATTTCCTTGGGAGGATATATAAATGACTAGAATAAAAAATGAAATGATTAAATATCAAGAAAGACCCTATAAAATGAATTTTTAAAAGAAATTATCAGAAGGCTTGGCATGCTTTGATATGGACGCCTGATGTTTCCATTGAAACGTTCTTGAGATGATGGGTCAGGATAAGTAGGAAAACAGCTGAGTGTTCGCCAAGAACATATGAAATATTTCTTTTTTGATTTTGTGTGTTATATATTATCTGTATAGAAAATACTCCACAAACTAAAAATTGTTAAAGAATAATATAGAAAACAGATTCTCCACTCAAAACTAAAACTTTTCTTAATTTTAGTATAGTGCCTTCTGATATTTATATGTATAAATATATATAACATCATACATAATATACAATTATATATATATATATGACATTGGAGGATAATATGCTGAAATGAAGTTATATACATGTTATATATATTTCCCATTAGCATTAATATTTCATAGAGGATGAACAGTAAAGTTTTATGTAATGAACTTTGCACTAAGTGTATACTTTATATTATTAAATATACTTTGAAACATGATTACAAGTACCATTAATTTAATTTGACTCTTATTGTGGCCTATTTAGGTATTTTCACTTTTGAGGAATAATACAAATATTTCTCTGGGTAAACATCATTCTATCAAAATCTTTGAATATGCATTTGAATATATCTTTCTTATTGATTCCTATAAAATAATAAGTGATCTATAGATATATGGCAAATTATTATTTGTAAAATTATGAAAAAACTACTGCATTTTGTACTAAACTGTGTGCCCACAGAATCTATACATTGAAGCCTTAACTCCTTACGTGGCTACATTTGAAGATAGGATCATTAGGGAAATAATTAAAATGACATCAGTTTACAAGAGTGGGACCCTAATCTCATAGGACTGGTATACTTACAATAACAGGAGAAAATACCAGAAATGCATGTAACAGAAAAAAGGCCACTTGAGTACATAGGGAGAAATGGTCATTTGCAAGCTAGGCAGAAGGAAGAAGAGAGGCATAACCCTACTGGGACCTTGATCTCAGCTTTCTGGACTCCAGCTCTGTAAGAAAATACATTTTTGTTGTTTAAGCTACCTAGCCTGCAGCATTTTTTTTTCTTTTTTGGCTGCCTGAGCAGACTGAAACAACCATTTGCATGATATGAGAGTGCAGTTTTAGCTGTACTTCTAGTAATATATTTAGCTTTCTAGTTTGAAAAGGAAATTTGTATATTGATTTAATTTGCACCTTCTTGATTACTACTGAATTTAGGTATTTAAAAATAAATCATTTGCATTTAATTTTATGTGAATTTGTTGTTGCTATTCTTTGTTCATTTTCTATTTACATTTTAGAGATTTTCTTAAAGAAGTATATGTCTTTATAAATGACAAGTTTTAATCTTTGTAATATCTGTTTTGCTCTTTATATCTATGTTTACATAAGAAGAAGTTTCCAAAGTATTTAAATATATCAATGTTCTTTAAGATCTTTAAATGAGAAAGATATAAAACTATGTATTTTATAATTTTACAGTTTCATTTTCTAATCCTGTAGAAATTTAGTTCTGGTTTAGTTCTGTTGTGATTTATTGACCAATCTTTCTCTTATGGATTAGACATTGCAACCGTTATCATGTCACCAATTGGAATATATGCTGTGGTTATTTTCTGAGATTTTCAGTTTTGTTGAAATAACTAGCATTTTAATTACCAACATGTTGTTGTAATTTAATCATTTAATATTCTCTTTTTCTGTGTTACACTTTTAAAATTCATATTTGGTAGCCATATTCATTTTTTTTTATTTTGTAAGATAAATTAATCAACTTTTGGTTAAATTTTAGAGCGATTTGACAAACTGTGAAAAACAAATGAAAATAGAGAAGAAAACTTTATTTTTAGAAACAAAGAAATGACTACAATCCTTCGATATAAACTGAAATATATCTGCCAAATGGAGTGAAAGGGAGACCAAAATGACTGCATACTTAGAACCGAACTATAATCATATAGAATACAGAAACTTAGAATGTTAGTGAGAAGATACTGACAGTCTCATGCAATGATCTTTTGATGTAATGAAGATGACTCAGCAGCAAGTTTGGGTTATAAAAGAAGTCGGGAATATCCCTGCAGCAATAATTCCAGGGTGAGAAGGTGCTTTTGAAAAATTGTTTTATGTGGTATTAATATATTTAACATAATGGGTCAGACTTGCTTCTTGGAATGAAACCTGACTGGCTTTTAATTTGGATTATGTTAACTTTATAAATCAGTTTAGAGCAGCTTTATATTCTTATATAATTGAGTTAAATTCAAGAGCAAGCTATTATCAGCATTTACCTGTCTCCACTCAAGTTTTGCAATGACATAAAAAGAGGTCGAAGAAACAACCAAAACACAGAATATATAAAAGTTTTAGAACACGATAAATTGAGATTTTATAAAAAGAATGTTATTGACAGTTATTGAAGGGATTTAAATACAGTGACATAATTTCACTTATAATTTCAAAACTTCAGCCTAGCTTCTGTGTAGAAAATGGATTAGGAGGGGGGATGATGTTGTGGATTGGGAGCAAGAAGACCAGTTGTTAATCCAAATGACAGATTATGAGGGGATTCATAAATTTTCATTCATTCAATAACTATGTATTAAATAGTTATCATGTGTCTGTGACTATGTTAGGCATTATGAATGCAAGAAAAAGTACAATTATCTATGAAACTACTAATCTAATGGAATGTATATTTCAGTAGAAACAGTAGAAAATAAATATCAAGTAATAAGCAGTGATGATCACTATAAAAAATCTGGAGAAGCACAGGATGATGGTCAATTTCAATAAAGTAGACATTTCTGAGAAGGGAAGATTTGAACAGATACTTTTATGAACTGAAAGAACAAATCACAAAGCAATTTGGGGAAGATAGGAAACAGCAATGCAAAGGTCCTGAAGCTAAAGATTCCCCTTACAAATAAATGACAACTTGGTTGTAGGTGGCAGTAGGAAACAATTTGCCCTTAAATTTTATAACATGTTATTATTACAGTGTTCTCTGATAGTCAATGTCGCTGAGGGAAATTTGAAGGCAGTTTGAAGTAACTTTCTTTAATTCATTAGTTGATACTTACAGGATTTTAAGAATACAATCATTCAAATGTTTGTCAGTGTGACTACCTGTAGAATTCTTTGCATTAAATTTACAGGAAAAACAAGAAGGGCTTTAACATTGCATATTTATTTCTCTTATTAGATTTAGACAACTTTGTTCAATTTTACTTGTAGTAATTAATTATTTTAGAACTGCTAAGTTTTTCTACTTAAGAACACCTAAAACTTGTTGCTTGGATTGTCATTCTATATTTTAAATAATTACCAAATTCTCAGTCATAATTTTTATATTTCCCATACTTTTTTGCATTTTAGAAAAGGCTTCTCATAACAATCATTTGATTTTTTAATAGTGTCAATGTTATTCTTAACTTCCTGCAGTGTGGTTTAATCTGCTATTAGTTTTAGTTTCATGGACATTTTTTTTGTTTGTTTGTTTTTTGAGATGGAGTTCCACTCTTTTACCCAGGCTGGAGTACAGTGGTGCCATCTTGGCTCACTGCAACCTCCTCCTTCTGGGTTCAAGCAATTCCCCTGCCTCAGCTTCCTGAGTAGCTAGGATTATAGGGGCCCACCACCACACAATGCTAATTTTTGTAGTTTTAGTAGAGACAGGATTTTGCCATATTGGCCAGGTTGGTCTCAAACTCTTGACTTCAGGTGTTCCACCCGCCTCTGCCTCTCAAAGTGCTAGGATTACAGGTGTGAGCCACCCCGCCCAGCCGTTTCATGGATATTCCTATGGTGTCCATTTCCACTTTCCTCTCTGCATATTATCTTTTTATCTGACCCTTACTTTTTTTCCTCAGCCTTTTCCCTCGTTGGTTTGGTAGCCCTGTTCATAAAGGCCATGACTTGCCTCCTGTTAATAATATCTATTTTTACCTTACATAGTGCTTAGTGAGATTTCACTAATTATATGTTTGATGAATCATTGTTCCAAATCCAGCCATTTGGCCATTTATCTGCTGCTTTATTCTCCATGAAAGCCTTTTTGCTCATCTACAATTATTCTATTTAATAATCTACAATTTAATAATCTACCATTGAATTGAGTATGTGAAGGAAGTAACACAAACCTATAGAATGTATTGGAAAAAAAAAATCAACCAATTCACTTTGCTGGTTGTGAGATAGTTCTGTCAATCAGATGGCTTCTACATTTTCTTTGAAGACATATGCTGTAGGTGAAACATGTTGCAACATACCAGTACCCATATAGTTACCTGAGGTCTAACTGGAGGAAAGATGCAAACAGCTTATTCAAGGGGCTAAACACCATTTTTTTCCTAACTGTTGAAACATTATGGGCACATCCCATAGCTTTCCAGTTATATTGAACTATAACAACATCTTGATCTTATGTAATTCTATACAAAGTAAATGACTAATATAATAGTTAAGAAAATGCATAATGTTTATCTCTTTTCCCTGGCAAGAACCGTTTCTATCTTAATCATTCTTTATTTTCCCTTCTACACAATTTGACACACACATATTGATCATAACCAGTTTAACTGGGGCACCTACTAATTGGCGACTTTATTTTTGTCATCCCTGACTTAAAGAAAAAGCATTTTCCTATAAATGAGTTTGAAGATAAATCAGCAACACATAATTTTCTGTCACTCATTAACAACATACTAAATTTTCTGTCACTCACTAGCAACATACTAAAATACAAAACACTTTGTTCATTTTGATTTTATTTAAGACAGTTGATATTCTTATTCTTAGTATTCTGATCAGATAATTTCTGTCAACTGTCATTTAAAAAATGCATAAAGCTAAATTAAAATTTGCAAAGACTTTGGGGATTATAATTAGGCAATCATCTATGTGAGATGTGATTAAAAACTTTTTAACTATAACATATTTTCATCAACATTTTTGATAGATACGTAAGGAGGAACACACTCATCTACAATCTGTGATAGTCACCTTTACTAAACTATTTTCTACAATAAGATTCCATTTAAAAATGATGTAGCTGGACAGTACATATGGCAAATAAATGATTCCTACTAAATATTATTATTAAGGTGAGCTGGGGCCAGGTACACTGGCTCACACCTATAATATCAGTGCTTTTAGAGACCTAGGAGGAAAATTACTGGAGACCAGTAGTTTGAGATCAGCCTGGGCAACATAGCAAGATCTTGTCTCCAAAAATAAAAAAAAATTTAAAAACCTTAGCCAGGAGTGGTGGTATGCTCCTGTAGTCCCAAGCTACTCAAAAGCTGGGGTGGGAGGTTGTTTGAGCCCAGGAATTTGAGGTCACAGTAAGCTGTGATTGTGCCACTGTACTCCAGCCTGCGTGACAGAGTGATACTCTGTTGCAAAATAAATAGATAAATAAATAAGAATTGGTTGGGAGACCTGGAATTATAAATAATATGACAAATTGCAAATTTCAGGTGCTCAGTTAAAAACTGGTCTCCTACTCAAATGGTTACCAAGTCTCTTCTTTAAAAACAAAATAAAGCAAGACCTATTTTGTTACTTTTACCAGATACATCCATATTTTTAAATACTTTACCAAATTAGATTAATTTATTGTGTCTTGTTTAGAGGAAAAAAAGAGAAAATTATAAAAGACCTAGATACGCCAATAAATACTCTTTATCAGCATGAAGTAGATTTTTATGTATCCTTCACTGATGGAAGAATAACAAAAGTGATATAGTGGAAAGAATACAGAATTGGGAAGCCCTGGGTTGACTTGTTTGTTCTTACACATACATTCACACATACATGACACTGTACGGGTGCCTTACTTCTGAACCTCAGTGCTTCCATCTATACTACAATAACAATTTCTTTGTCATAAGTAAATGAAAACTACACCTACTTTGGGAATAGCACATAAGCACTAAATGACTATAAACTATTGTTATTATTATAGGCAATCATTTACTTTCTTGGGTTTCATTTCACTCTCCATTAAAATAGAAATCATAAGGCCACCTTGTTGGGTGGTTAGAGAAGTTAGTAATAGTGTATAAAAATAATCTAGTTGGTACTTGGCACAAATCAAATGCTCACTAATGGTACTGGTGGGAGGTAATTGAATCATGTGGGTGGGTCTTTTCTTTGCTGTTTTCCTGATAGTGAGCAGCCATGGCCATGGTAGCAGCCATGTTGTTTTACTAGTGACATTTAGTTAATTCATTTAAGAAACAATGAATGTCTGCTCTATGTCTTGTTCTAGGTGTTAGTAATACCATGGTGGATGAACCATACTATGTCCCTGCCTCAAAAAAATTAGGTTTGAGTGGAAAACAGAAACCAAAAAACTAGGTTTAAGTGGGATGAAGGTTATTGCAGTAAAATGTAATCTACTGGGGAAGGTGGTCAGGGAAAGATTCTATAGATGATGTTTGTATTGAGTCTGTGATAAGTGAAATTAACTAGGAAGATAAATGGCATAAAAAGCTTTATAAATATATAGCAGTGGAAAGTTAATCAAGCCTGAGATGGTGAAGGAGGGCTTCCTAGAAAAAAGTCAAATTTAAATGTAGATCTGTAGAATGACTAGGAGCTAGCAGAATGTAGCAGAAGAAAGGAAGGCCCTTGAAGAAGTGAAAGAGATAACAGGAATAAATATTTGTAATGATCTTTGTAGGCCTCACCCATCCAGCCTCTCTTCCTAGCAGCCTCCTTTCCTCACTTCAGTGCTAAAGCTACAGTGAATCATAGGATTGTGACTACAGGGCAGGTTTGGGAGTCTTGCTACCTAGCTTGGAGTTCTGGTTTTCCTGTTTACTAGCAGCATAATTTAGGCAAATCATGTAACTTCTTTGTGCCCCATTTTAGTCATCTGTAAAGGGAGAACTATCTCATGTGGTTTGGGAGTAAGAAATATAATATATTGAAAACACTTAGATTTGAGCTTAGTATATACTGAGTACTCAATAAATGAGAGCTATTATTTTACTTAATGTGTATCTTCAAACAGGCCTTGCTATCTCCACATGCTCTTTCCTCTTTCTGGAATGCTCTCTCCTTCCCCTTTTAATCTACTTATTTATTGCCCACACTTTAAATCTTAGCTAGTAATTGAAATCTTTAGGGTAAATTATACAACCTAGCAATAATGCACACAGTGAGAAGAAAAGAGGCTTAGGACAGAGCATTATAAAGTGCCAGCGTTTGAAGTGTTTGTAAAATAAGAGAAACCAGCTAAAGAACCTGAAATGCAGGCCTGAGAGGCTGGAGAAAACTAAAAAGAGAATAGGATCATGAAAAACACTGGCATAAAGGCTTGCTAGTAGGAAGAAATTGTCACCAGTGTCCAATGATGCTTAGCAGGCCAAGCACTATAAAGGCTAAATGAGTCATTCATTAGTGTTAAAGACTTGGATATTATCACTGACTTTAACAAGAGCAGCTTCAGTGGCATTGCAGTAATTTAAGAGGTATTATGGTAAATTAAAGATTATTGAAAGCTGACAAGATAGAAATGACTTTATAAACGATTTAGCATTTGGTAGAACTGGACTCCAAATTACTATTTGATTTTAATAATTTTCCTGGTTCTCCTCACAAACTAGAATATAAACTGTATAAACCTTAGAATCAGCTTGCTCAGATTAAAAATTACCTGGGAGTGATATTAGTAAGATGGCTGAATAGAAGTCCCCCATTGAGGTCCTACCATGGTAACAATAATTTGGCAGCCATCCACAGACAAAAGTGCATTTATGGGATTTGGGGGATGTGGGTATAATGTTGCAAAAATCCCAATAGAGCTTAAGACTAATGAGGACCATTTTGAGAAGGCAGACCCATGCTCGGGTGGCAGGATAACCAACTATGGTACAGGAAATACAGCCCCATTCCCCTGTGGACATGGCTACAGTCTTATTAAGCCTTGTTATTGCTAACAGCAGTATTTGTCAAGGGAACTGGAAGGTGCCATGTTCGCTCATGCCTCAGGTAATAGGCCTCTTGTCTGTGGTGTGACTGCAAACTTTAAAGCAGAATATTGATCTGGTTCCAGTCCCTCTAAGATGCATGCTGGGGACAGTCTTGACCACACAGGAACCCAATAGGAAGCCTGGATATCCATATCCTCAGAGGCAGGCATGGACATACTGGTCTATGCTGTGAATCTTAAAGCAGCCCTGTAACTTAGTTCTAGCCCCTCTCAGCTGTGGTACAGGGGCAATGTTGCCCACTCAGGGATCCACTCAGTTACTCAGCATGAGTACTCTCAGGGACACAATGGGAGGCAACCTGTGAGTGCAACTGGTAACAGGAACACCATGTACAAACCCAACTACATACACTAAAACAGACCCTTGTTGGAGGAAGCCTGATCAATCTAGGAATCAGGTAGAATCAATACTCACCTGGTCCCAAAATAACAGGCTCACCCAGTGTATATAGCAGAGCCAACAGCCCCCACATGAACCAGCTCCAACCCCATTAAACTGCAATTCCAGATAAAATTTCACCAGCCCAACGATTCAACAAGAGAAATACAATGCCTGCTGAAACCAGTTTGTAAAGACTGGAAGCAGTGTTTGCTTCTTCAAATATAGAGACACAAATGCAAAGTTACATGCATCATGAAGAATCAGACAAACAGGACACCATCAAAGGAAACTAATAAATCTCTAGTAACTGATCCCCAAGAAGTTGAGATCTATAAGTTACCTGACAAAAAATACAAGAAGATCAATGAGATGCAAAAGAACACAGACAATGAAAGAAATCAGATAAATGCTTGAATACATTCAGAAGTTTAATTAAGAAATATAAAGTGTAAAAAACAACCAAACATTAATCTTATATCTGAAGTGTACAATGATAGAAATGAAAGTTCAATAGAGAGCTTCAAGAGTAGACTAAATCATATAAAAGCAAGAATTAGTAAAGTCAAGGATAGGTCATTTGAAATCAGCCAGTTAGAGGAACAAAAGGAAAAGAAGAACGAAAATACATTTTAGAAAAACATATGGGCCTATGAGAAACCACCAAATGAATCAATATAAATACTATAGCTTCCAAAGAAAATGATAGGAGAACATGGCAGAAGTTTTATTGAAGGAAATAATGGCTGAAAACCTCTCATATATTTGGGGGAATATGGATAATAATATTCATGAAGCCTTATCCAGAGCAATTAGGAAATATGCCCTAATTTGAATTAGGAAATATGTGGAATGACAATAAGCCCAGGACAGCCAAAGCATTTTTCAATAAGAACAAAGCTGGAAGCATAAAACCCCTGATTTAAAACTATGTTGCACATTTATAGTAATAAAAAAACAGTATGGTGTTGACATAAACACAGACACATATACCAATGAAACAGAATAAAAAGCTTGGAAATAAACCTACCACATACCATCAACTAATCTTTTACAAGAGTGCCAAAAATACACAGTAGAAACAGTGATTTCTTTAACAAATGATGCTAGAGAAACTGGGTATCCACATTCAAAAAAATGATGCTAGATCCTTATCGCACACCATATACAATAATTACCTTAAAGTGAATTAAAAACTTAAATGTAAGAACTAAAATTGTAAAATTTCCAGAAGAAAACAGGGAAAAAGCTTCATGATATTGGCCTTAGCAATCATGACACAAAAATATGGAAAACAAAAGCAAAAACAGACAAATGTTATTGCAATAAACTTAAAGGCTTCTGACAGCAAATATAGCAGTCAACAAAATGAACATTCTTTGGAGTGAAAGAATTTATTTGCAAGACGTATAATGTGATAAGGGGCTAATATCTGAAATATATAAAGGCACTCATACAACTCAAAAGCAAAATGAAAACAAAAGCAAAACAAACAAAGAAATCAAATAACCCAATAGAGAAATGGGCAAAGTACCTGAATAGACATTTGATTTTCAAAGAAGAAATTCAAATGGCCAACAGGTATATGAAAAGTTTCTCAAATTAGTAATCATCAGGGAAATGCATATCAACACCACAATGACACATTACCACACACCTGTTAGGATGGCCATTATCAAAAAGACAAGAGATAAAAAAGAGTATGGAGAAATGGAAATCCTCATAAACTGTTGGTGAAAATGTAAAATGGTACAGATGCTAGGAATAATGGTATGGATATTTCCTCATAAAACTAAACAGATTTTCTATATGATACAGCATTCCCACCTCTTGGCATATATCTAAAGAAAATGAAACTAGAACATCAAAGTGATATATGAAATCCAGTGTTCATTGCAGCATTATTCACAATAGCCATGATATGGAAACAAGGTAAGTGATTGTTGATGAGTGAATTGATAAAAAATGTGGTGTGTATATATACACATACACAGTGAAATATTCAACCTCAAAAACATTCTGCCAGTTGCAATAATATGGATAAACTTGGAGGATATTATACTAATAAGTTAGACACAGACAAATACTGTGTGAGTTAACTGATAAGTGGAGTAAATAAAAGTCAAGCTAATAGAAATACAGAGTGGGATGGTGGTTTCCAGGGTCTGAGGTAGGGGTGAAAGAGGAAAGGAAGGTGTGGGGTAAGGATTGATGAAGCTTTCTATTCTGCCATCTTGCTTTGTCTCTTCTTTGTTTTTTTTTCGTTGTTGCACTTTCTATATAACATTATGTGTATATTAATTTGTTATTGTATTCTCCTTACATATGGCTTTCTTTCAGAATTATTTACAGTCTTAGTCTGTTCCTCTTCCAGTTACAATCACTGTTATTATTCTAAGCCTGTAATCTACATCATTAATATGGTTTACAGCCATCACTATTCTCTTCCATTCTGTTACATTGACTTAGCTCTTTTTTGGATTTTGAAGCATTAAGTTATTATTATTTATATGATTTACCCTTTCATCTTATTTTTTTGTCTTATCATTTTTGTTTAACCCAATTTGCATTCTCAAGTATTTTTAATACCAAAAAGCACATATTATAAAAACTTCTTTTTGATAGTATTTTCTTATAAACTTGATAATTATATATTGCTTGTTACGTTACTTTGATTCTTTCTTTTACTCATATTATTTTTTCAAGTGTAATGTGGCAGGTTCTATCAAGAGCTTTTGTTTTTTCTGACAGAGTATGGGTGAAATCTACTTTAATTCAGTCATTCATCCATTCCACAAATATTTATTGAGTTAAAACCCAGAGAGTGTTCTATGCAGATCATGAAATACATAATAGCTTAGACAAGATGTAAGTTTATTTCTCACTTTTAAACTAAAAGTCCAAAATTCTCCCTTGTGTGGGCATGGTAAAACCTCCATATCAACAGGAAACAAGGCATTAACCTTTTGTATTCAAGCATGTCTCCTCATGCTCCAAAAAGTGAGCTGGAGCTCCAAACATCAAATCTACATTCTGTAACATGTCTACATATGAATTCCCAATAGTAGAAAACAAGAAGCCCAATGAAATTTTAATTTCACTCCAACAGTAGTTTTTTTTCAGTGTAAGTATGTCTTAATTATCCATCATTATCTGAAATTTAAATCTACATGAGAATCCTCTATTTTATTTGAGTACCCAATCCACACAGATTACCTTCAAGTTTTGTATAATTTTCCCTTTCAGAATGGAGCCCTGAAACCCTTGCTCTGAAGTGAGAAAGTCAGGGCCAAAATCAGATATTTTACTCCCTACTCTTCACTCAAAATCTCTAGCAACAATCTTATCCCATTTCCTGAAAGTGGAAGGCTGGCAAAAAAATGAGGTTGGCCATTATTTTATTATCCTTTAGTGGCTGGCAGGAGGAGCAGTACTAGGTATTTCTTCTTCCATCCTCCTAGTTCCTTGGAAGACCTTTTTTTCTTTCTTATCCACACCATAATCCAATTTTCATTGGCGGTAGTAAACTATTGGTGTTTGTGATCATTCCATCTTCCCTTATTAGGTTTCTTCCCAATGGGGAAACAACAATACTCAACCTTCTTGTTGTTTTTGTTCTTGTTGTTTTATTTTCTGTCTGTGATAAAATATCTGCTCAGTTGAATTTTTATGTAAAGTGAAATGCCTTACTACATACTTTTCAAAAAGATTTCACTTTACATTTCCCATAAGAGTTTTTTGGAAGACTGATTGTAGAAGGTGGATAGAGAGCATTATAAGTTAGGCCAATTTCAGAAATATTCTGTCTCTCTGTCATTTTCTGCTACATTTTTGACTACTTAATATTGTGCTTATGTGATGCTGGTAATGTCATCTTTTAGCTGAGGTTGGGAGAGAGATGTTCCATAATATGGCTTAATTGTATTATATTAGTTTTAAAGTCTTAGTTTACATTTAAATATCTTGGTAGAATAATTAGATAGTAACAATAAGGTAGAAGATGCTGTCAATGCCCTGCCCAGATGTCATCTCACCAGCAAGTGCAGTCTTGCCTCTAACTGCTTTGAGTGCTGACTGCTCAAAATTGATCCCTTTCTCCAGTGAATTATTGTCTGCCATACAGAAGCTACCTCTAAGTTATACCCCCATACTATTCTCTTATAAGGAAGCTACTTCTGTCCTGCATTTTGTACTTCAGAGCTGCCCTTGGTATCACAATGGATGTATTGAGTTTGAGACCTTATTCTCATTTAATAACTTCCTTGGCCCTATTCTGCTACTCTCTCTCATTTTTATTCTCTCTGAGGATACTTCTTCAATAATTACTTGCACAAGAATGTTTATTACACGGTAAAGGTATATGTCTAAAAATCCCAACCTAAGGCCACCAGCTAATATTTAAAGGGGTTACTGGTATATTATATTAGTCACTCTGTTGATTGCCTTATATGTATGATGTCATTTAGTAAACACAACTATCTTTTTATGTAGTGTTATCTCAATTTTACAGGAGATGAAATTCAGAGAACTTTCCTTCCCAAGTTTATAGCATTAATATGTGATAGAATTTGAGTTTAATGAATTAATACTGTCCTTATAACCGAGGAGAATAGAAATGAAGAAGACACAGTTCCCACTCTCAACAAGACTCATACCCCACAAATGCATAAGAACCACAGTTTTAGAGATAGTTTTGACCTTATGAACAGAAATATACCAATACAAAGATATAACATACCTTCATATAGGGGAAAATAGTATATAGATTTTTGTTTTTACTATATTTGTGTGAGCTCATTGCTCAGTTCTCTATTCCATTGATTTGTAAGTCTATACTTTCATCAATTCCACATTACCTTAATTTCTGTAGTTTCACAGTGAGTCCTGAGCTCAGGTACTGTATTGTAAATCCTCTAATTTTGTCCTTTTTGAAAACAGCTTTGGCTTTTCTGATTATTGTGCCTTTCCATGTGTACTTCAAAATCTCCTTGTTGATAACTATTTTTAAAAGCCTGTCACGATTTTGATTAAGATTGTAGTGAACAGATTTGCTTGAGAATTAATATTTTCTTTAATTTTTTCATCCATATTTTTGTATTTTCAACACACAGAGCCTGTTCACGTTTTGCAAAATATGAACCTGAGTTAATTTTTTGGGGGGCGGTATTGTCATGGTTTTGCATTTTTTAAAACCAAATTCCAATTTTTAATTGCTGTTACCTGTGCATATTGATTTTTGTATCATGTACCCTTGAAAAAACTCACTTTACTACTTCTAGGAGCTTCTTCATAAAGTTTTAAAGATTTTCTTATGTATACAAACATGACATCTGCAGAGAGGGACATTTTTATTTCTTCCCTTTCAACTTATTCCTTTAACAATTCTTCTTTCTCCCAGTAAATTCTTATAGATTTTGTTTCTCTGAGATATTCTAATTTATTTATTTAAAACATGTTTACTGAGTTGACAGTAGTTTTTTCTTTCTACACTTTACAGATTTCACCCCATACATTCTAGCTTGCTTAGTTTTATAAAGAGTTTTATGCTATAAGTTATTCATCTGTATGTAATTGTATTAGTCCGCTCTCACACCGCTATAAAGATACTACCTGAAACTGGGTAATTTATAAAGAAAAGAATTTTAAGGGACTCACAGCTCCACATAGCTGGGAGGCTTCAGGAAACTTATAATCATCATGGTGGAAGGGGAAGCAGGCATGTCTTCCATGAAAGCAGGTGAGAGAGATAGTGAGTGTAGGAAGAAATTTCAAACACTTATAAAACCATCAGACCTCATGAGAACTCACTATCATGAGAACTGCATGGGGCAAGCTGGCCCCATGATCCAGTCACCTCCCACCAGGTCTCTCCGTCAACTCCTGGGGATTACAGTTCAGGATGAGATTTGGGTGGAGACGCATAACAATATCCGTGATGTTTCCTTTTTATCTGAAAACGTTTAATATTTTATCTTTCATTTTAGCAAATTAAAAATGATATGTGTAAATGTGTGAGTTTGTGAATTTGTGTATGTTTGTTTATTTTATATGGTGTTTTCTGAGCTGCTTAGCTCTGTGCTTTTGATTATATAATTAAATTTGTAAAATTCTTGGCCAATTTTTAAAAAATATATTTGCTGCCCTATTTTTTTTCTTGTACAATCTTAAATATGCAAATATTAAGTCATTTCCTAATGTCTCGTAGGTTTTGGATGATATACTCTGCTTTCTTCATTCTATAGTGTCTTTGTGCTGCAGTTTAAGTAATTTTTCCTGGTGTATCTGAGTAAATTAATTACTTTCTATATTGTCTTGAATCTAGTGATATTATTGTGCTTTTCATGTCTAGGTTTTACATTTCATTCTTTTTTATAGTTTCCATTTTCTCCAATTAACTTTCAGCATATTAATCACAATTATTTTAAATTCATTTTCAGATACTTCCAATATCTATATAATATTTAAGGCTGGTTATAATAATTTACTTTATTTCTGTGTTTTTTTTTTTAAAGCCAGCTCTCTTTTATAACACAGTAAAGATTAAGATAACTATTTTTAAATGCTTGAAAATTGGCGTACATTCTCTTCTACTAGGTCTTTATTATGGGTATTTAAGTTAATCTAAATAAGTATTTGAGGTGTGTTGTTGCTATGTTTATACTCATTATATTACAATCTTCAAATACGTTTAGCAAAATCCATGTTTAATATAGGGATTGGTTTGCCAGTGGATTTATTTCTCAATATATACTCCAAACTCAAAGTTTTAAGTTTTCTCTTTGCATTGTGTCTCAGTGATCTGTGTCTCTTGCAAGTTACTTGCTACTTGACACTTTGCTTAGTGGTAAGGACCAGGAATGAGAATGTATTTTTTGTCTTACTACGTGAATTTTAGTCTTAAGCAGGCATTTTGTCTTTACTGAGGACTTGGTAGACTTTGTTAAAGTGGATTTAGGGTAGTCTTTACTCTTAAGCAGAGGTTGGCAGACTTGTTTTAAAAATAACCTGCTAGTAAGTATTTTATTTTATTTAGTGTTTTAGGCCATAGAGTTTCTGTGGAATGTACTAATCTCTTCCATTACAGCAGCAAAGTAGTCACTAACATATAAACAAATGGGCATGGCCAGGTTCCAACACATTATTTACAAATACAAATGACAGGATGCATTAGACTCAAGAATCATACTTTTCCATTCCCTATTCTAGAGGATGGCCTTTACACATAAGGTTTAGGCTTTCTGGTGTCTGAGCAAAACCTGCAGGTATTAATGATGTCTATACTCTCTGTCAAGGTCTGATGTATAATAGGTCTATAACTACTCTACCTCTAGTATCTACATTTTACTACCAACCCCATAGTAGCTATTTTCTGGTAAATCTTAGGCAGACTCATTTTCTGAATGTGCAGCCCAGCCTTTAGCAAGTAACTCACAAGGGACACCCATGGACCTCTCTAACTCCACCCTCCTTTTCTGCATGGCATTTTCCTTCTGGGCATTCTAACCTTCAAACCTTATCTGCTTTAATTGCTACAATTTCTGAGTTCTATTTCCTCAGATCAATAGGTGGGCCACACTCTCCTTTGACTTCAGCTCATTGGTCTACATTAAGAAAACATTCCTATAGCACAGAGAGTAGTAATTAGTCAGATTCTTCTGGTTCTTTGTGTGATGACTTATTTTTTTTACTAAAACATGTGCATTGTTTTAGGGTATTTCAGCTGCTGTAATAAAATACCGTAAAAAGAGTGGCTTACAAATAAAAATGTATTTCTCACAGTCCTGAAGGTTGGTAAGTCCAAGATCAAGGTACCAGCTAATTTGACATCTGGTAAAGGCCTGTTGCCTGGCGTTTAGGTAGTACCTTCTAGCTGTGTCCCCCCACTGGCGCCTCTTTTATAAAGGGACTAGTCTCACCCTCATGATCTAATCACTAATCATCAAAGGACCCATATCTTAATATCATCCCATTGGTTATTAGGTCTTCAACATATATATTTGGCAGGGGTAGGTAGGCACAAATATTCACACCATAGAAGAAATCTTATGTATCGTGTTGTAACCCTTTGGATCTTATTTAAGCCTCTGTTTTAGCTGGCTTTCTTTGATATCACTCTGGCAGGGGAAGTGGGAGCCACTGTCTCCATTTTGCAAGTTAAGGGCAGAAATCCAGGTTGTCCACTTAGCTTCCATTGCCACCTGTCAGTTGGGGTGATACTTTCACCTTGCTTAGGAAGTAAAGTATCTCATTACTGCTACTCAAGAGGCCTCTCTCTTCTGACAACCCCCTGAAAAAGTTGCATGGGTGCCTTGTCACTGCCAAGCACAGACACCATGCATACCCAGATATTGGAACTGCTCATCACACCCTGATGAAGTTAGAATCATTCCCCGTCCAACTTTGGATACAAATTGGGGGCGAGAATAGCTTTTTCAAAGGTAGGGATTGATTGCAGTAGAGGAGTTATTTTATCAAAATTTTCTGTCCTTGCCCAGGCTACCTCTTTTCTTGTCCTTTGGCTAGACAAAGCAGAATTTTTTGGGGGCTTTTTGTCTGTGTCTTTTGGCATTTCAAAGTTGTTGGCTTCTTTAGCTGCAACTCTCAAATATATGACACATAAAAAAGGAAGGTTGGAAGGGAGGAAGGAAGGGAGGGTGGGACGGAGAAAGGAAAAGAGAGAGAGAAAGATAAAGAAAAAAGAAGGGAGGAAGGAGAGAGAGAAAGAGAGGAGGGAGAGAAAGAAAGACAGAAACCCAGGAAGCTCACCACCATGTCATTTCCTGGGTCCTGAGCTCTCTAAACAATCTATTTATTTCCATCTTTCAGGGTGTTCTCATGTTTGTGTTATATATAATACTCTGGAGTTTTAGTAGTATTTAGAAGGAAAAATAAGTAAAATTATATCTATTCCATCTTCCAGAAGAGGAAATCACATTAACTTACTTTTAAAAATTAAGTTCATGAAGACAATGACGTCAAGTTAACAATTCACATGACAATTATTTGGATGAGCAAACTGAAAATAAGAGTGATTAGGTAAGTTAATTTCGATAGTTGAACCACTGACATTCACATGCACACTTTTGTCAAGATACCTATCATTCTTGTGTTTTACTTTTTAAATTTTTACAATGTAGTTTACTTTTCCTCAGCTTCTTTAGAAAAAGATTGTGTTTCAAATTTCTTGATATCTTTACACATTTTTTAGCAGACCTATCCATGTATTAAGTATTTAATAAGTATTTGCTGAATTAATGCAAAGATGAATAAATTTTTATACCTTTGTTTTATTTCTGGTTAATTGTATTAATTATTTTATCTGGATTATTGGTAAAACTTTTATTTAGTTTAATAGCTTGTACATAGCCTGATACTAATTCATGGTTTAAGATACTACACCATGCCATCCAAGGGGCCCCATAGAGAAAATACTGCTTATTAAAAATCTGACTGCCTATGCAGTTCCTAGTCCTTTTGAAATTTTGTAGATCTGCAAATCAGAGCTGACTCAAAATGGTTTTTTGGGAAGTAAAAATTTGTGAGCCTGTGCTTGGTTCACTGAAACCAAATTCAGCTTTACCCATCGCCTTGAAGTCAGCTCTCCAACAATCATAGGCACTAACAACATTTTCTTCCTTTCATTGATTTTTCAAACTGAGTGCACAGTCTTCCTCTGACTGGCACATGCTATTGTGCCATGCTGCAGTTATTTCTAGCCCCTTCTATTACTCTGTGTTATGCTGCTCAAATCCCTAATTACTCTTCTGGATACTGCTATGGCAGCTAATAAAAGGATTTTGCAGGCTCAGACTGCCATGGTGCTTCAGAAGCTATATATTTTTTCACTATTGTCATGTCAGTTTCTACATATGTTCACTGCTGCACCTGTTATTTCTAGCACAAATCCCTTTAATTTTTTTCTATTATGTTTTGCTACTGTTTTAGTTGAACTTATTTCAGAATTGGAATTCAATCAGTGTGACACATTAATGTGGCTTAAGCTGGAAAACGTTTCGATTGTATACTTAAAAGTTCACCTCAATTCAGGTTGAACAAGTGGGCTCTGTTTTGTTACACTATAGACAATAGGTCTGTTAAGTATTTTTGTACATGACAAGGAGTAAACTCCATAGAATCGAACAATTGTGTTGACAATGGTGGGGCAGGATAATGTGGGGCTTTGACTTATCATGACAGGTGGTCCTGCAGGTGGTCTAATATCAACATACTGAATATGCTGCTATCTTATATTGGAAGACCAATTAATCAATTTCCAAATGCAATCCATTTTTCTCCTCCTGGATCTTAACCATAATTACAAGAAATATTAAGAATCAGTGTGTGCAATGAAAAAACATAATTTTTGGTGTGAAACCATTGTGTATTCAACACTCAATCATCTCATTTATGGTTATGTGTTTTCAGGTAACTTACCTAAAATACTTGACAGTATGTTTTCTTCTTAGTGAAATAGCAATAATAAATACAGATTAAAATAAGGTATATATTGTTCCTGGTAATTTGGGCTCAATATTTTGTAAACAATTAAAAAATCAATTACATAAAATAATTTTTATAATAATATTAAAATATTGATATGACATTTATTGAGCATTTATTATATCTCAGGCACTGTAAAAATGCTTTATATAGATTATTTTATTTAAACCCAATAAAAACTCTATGATATAAATACTATTACTTCCCGACTCTAACTTAAAGAATTGAGTGGTCATAGAACATGCATGCTATGAGAATTTACAAAGCTAGTAAGAATCAGATCAAGTATCCAAACCCAGATCCATCTAACTTAACTTCTAAGCGCATGCTATTCAAATATATATTGTAACACCTTTCACCATCCTGAGTACATGGCTATTTGCTTGTCTTAATTATAATGTGCTCAGAATTGTGCTGAAATTAAGGCATCTACAGAATTTGAGTGCTGTTAGGAAACGCATTGAAGCAGCTTTCTTGAATTGTTACAATACACAAAAATGTATATTGTAATTTTTAAAAAATAAGTCTATAAATTCTGTATGTATTCTAAATAATATTTTGATGTTAGGAATTTTAATCACTGTACTCATTGAAGAAGGGCCTGGTATTGCAATATTAGGAAGTAATTCTTTACAGCACACTGACAGGCTGGCTCTGAGAAGCTAAAATTGTGGAAGTTATCTTTGAAAACATGCCCTTCTGAAATAAGTACATCTATATTTCCATAGGCTGGAGACTTTTCATATTTACTATATCTGCTTTCATAAAAGTCCTGGTTTCTATCTTTCATCATAACACCTAAGTAATCTGACAGATTATTTGCTTCTATGGGGTCAATGGTACTTGTATCCCAATAGATAAGGCCTGTCCTCTTTTAAGCACAATTTTACCAATTTTAGTTGCTATGGAAGACTAATGTGAGGAGGATTTGGGTCAGAATTCAATAATTATATCCTTTATATTACTACCAATTCTTTTTTCCCTTTGGACAGAGCCTGTTGACAGAACCATTTAGAAAATATTTAAATTTGCAGATTGAAAATAAAGATTCATTTCAGGGCTTTGACCAAGAGAAGTGAATGTCAGAACTACCTGGCCAGAAATCCTTCTTTCTGCATTTTTGACTCCAAGACATAACATATGTAGGTGCTATATGTACTACTAATTTTGAATTATTAAGGGGGATAGGGTCAATGAACAAAGGAACACATATGTGTGATTTACTAGCCTCCTTTGAAACTAAAGTTTCAGTTTTATCTTTCTCTATTATTTATCAGAACTGTTTAAATTTCTCTGAATGGATAGACTTTTTATTCTTTTAATGTTCTCTTTTCATCCTATAATGAAGATCATAATGAGTTTTCTAAGTAGCAAGAGGCAGCCACAGAGGATGAAGCAGCATATGATTTGAGTTAATGGTATTTAGATAATTAAGCATTGACTATGCATTTTTCTTTGATCTTTTAATTATCACTTTTACTTCAGAACCTTTTTCTAAAATTTTAATTTTTGTATCACCAAATAGATGGTGGAATTGTTTTTCATTCACATTAAGGTCATATTAATATATATGATATTGTCTCAGTAATCACAGCCTTTTAAATTCTACATTTAAAATAAGTTAGTATTTTATCTGTATCTCTTACCTGTTTCATTTTTCAGAGTATGTCATAAAATAGTATTGATGCTTTTGATCTTCTTGCTGTCTAGGGATTTGGTGTGAAGGTAAATAAGTAAAAGTGTGGGGGGAAAAGGCATAAATATTACAGTCTCAGAATTTTCTAAAAGGGGAAAATTTATATTCTCTGATTCTAAATAGATATATAAGTTCACATATGAGGATTCTTATCTTTTACTTTCACAGCTTTTACCAGATAATTTTCATTCCTAGATTTTGTCATATATTCTTTTCATATAAACTAAAGAGCATGGAATTGTTCTGTGTATATTAAGAAGTTAATTACTGAGAACTTAATATGTGACAGATACTATGGGAATAAAATGAAGTAGGCTGTGTGTTTCTTGTTCAAAAATCCTGGAGGGAGGAAAATAAAGGTGTGAAAACCAACAGAAAAATATAAAAAAAATTACGTTCCACAATTATATACACCAATAAACGATGCGTATAATCAGAAATCTTTCACTTCAAGTATGGCAGAAATTTGACACTGAAGGTCTCTGTCAATGTAAAATAACTAATTTTATATGGAACTATTATCATGAAGCATTATATTTCTTAGGTGAAAGAATTCTTCTAGGTCTCTTTCCCACCAAAAATATATGAATTGAGCTCAGTATGTAGAGGGTTTAGCAGCAAGTAAGTACTACTTTAAGCAGTAAGTAGGCTATTGATATAATTTGCATATGTTTCCCCTTTCAATTTCATGTTGAAATGTGATCAATGTTGGAGGTGGGGACCTACTGGAAGGTATTTGGGTCATGGGGGCAGATCCTTCATGAATGGCTTGGTGCCCTTCCCACGTGGTAATGAGTGAGTTCCCACTCTACTACTTAACAGGAGATCTGCTTGCTTAAAATAGCATGGCACCCTCCCCACCACCGTGCTTCCTGTCTCACCATGTGACATGACAGCTTCCATAGCCTTCTGCCATGAGTAAAATTTCCTGCAGCCTCATCAAAAGCAGATGCTAGTGTCATACTTCTTGTATAGCCTATAGAACCATGAACCAAAATAATCATTTTTCTTAACAAATTATCCAGCCTCAGATATTCCTTTATAGCAAACAAAATGGACTAAAAGAGTCATGCTGTGTAGAAATGCTGACAACACCATTGCATGGAAGAAGCTAAGACTTGGGCCAGTGTCAAGATGGCAGAATTGACACTAAGTGTGTCACACAGAGGGGAAACTCGTCAGAGACTAGTGTGATTCCAGATCAGTAGAATCTGTAGTCCCCAAGTAGACACAAGTGTAAAATGTTATCTGGAAAAATAATTTATACTTTATTCCCTGCGGTTCTTAAATTTTGTGATCCATGTAACATAAACACATAACCAAAGATTGTGCAATGCATAAGCAAACAATGTATGATGCATGATCATAGGCACATTAACACCAGATTTAAAGTCCCAAGGGAATTATATATTTGAATTAGCTGATATAGAGTATCAAATAAGTCTGCTGGAAATATTTAAAAAAATAAAAGGATCAGAAAACCAGGCAAACATTGGAGACTATTAAAAATGACCATGAAAGTCTAAAACCCAATAGAAGTTATAGACATAAAAAGGAACATAATAAAAATTATACACATGAAACCAATATATAATTTCCAAAATAGTGATTATATGAGCAGATTAAATAGTAGACTAGACACAGTAGAAAAAAGAATTTGTTTTTATAAAAGATAGTTCTGAAGAAATTTCATAGAATGCAGCCCAGAGAGGTAAAGAAATTAAGTTGGATGGAGCAATATGGAGGATAAGCTGTGTAATAAATATCTAATTAGAATAATAGTAGAAAAACAGAGACTGAGGGATGAATATTATAAGTAATGGTATAGTTTTCCTGAAATGATGAAAGACATAAATCCAAAGAATCAATTAGCACAGAATAACCCCAACAGAATTAATTTAAAACAATATACACCTAGACATGTATCAGTGAAATGAGAAAACATAAAAGTCAAAGGAAGGAAGTGAAAAGTACCTAGAGGGAAATAAAAAGGCAAATGACCTAGCAAGGAACCAAAACTGACTGACAGCAGAGCTTTTAATAGCAACAATAGAAGCCAGGATACAGTGGGATGATACTGTCAAAGTACTGAGAAAAAAATAAATATCAACGAGGAGTTTGTTAGCTATTGTGTTTATATGTACATTAATTATATAATATAATACTTATACAATGACTTTTGGTGATAGATAATATTAATCTCTCTAAAAATGGACAGTCATTGAAATAAACAGTCTAATTTCCGCAGTCCAAATTTCTAGCAAATATTTGGGCTAAGGATGAACCCATATCTTTTTCCATTCCATGATCTTCCATTTATGTGATGCTGTCATTCATTATAAAGATGCAATACAATTCACTTTGTTTCGAATAGAGATTCTTACTCTACCTTTAGGCATATTAGCAACAACAGTTATTTATTCTTTTAATAACTGTAAAGTATTTATATACAATATGCAAGGTGCTGCACCAGGCATTTTGAGGGGTACAAAAATAGACACAATTCTGTAGTCCCTTTAATATGACAGTAGAATAGTAGAAAAAATAAGACATTCAAATACATGAATATATTACCTACAACACAGAAAGAGGTAGAAAATGGTTAGTTGTGTGAACAGAAGTTGCATAAATGTCTGTAAGTGTTCAGAAGAGGGAAAAAATACTTCCAACTGAGAGAGCAGGTAGAAAGAGAGTGGAGGATTCTTTAAAAAATGAGATAAAGAACGTGATATTTGCATTAAAGTCTGAACAACAAATAGGATTTAGTTATAAGGTAATGGGAGAAAAAATCTTTAGAGGGAACAACGTGTATAGGCACAGAGATAAGAAAGCAACATGGTGTGTGGTTCACTGAGATGAGCGATATGGTATAGGAAAAGGAGGCACCAAAGAGGAGGCCAAGAAGTTTGATAGAGATGGCCCTTGAGGGTTGACTCAATGCACGATTTTGAACAGGGGGAACGACATGATCAGGGTCATGGTTTAAAGGAATTAACATTGATGTTGAATTCAGGATGGTTTATAAGGGGGAGTGAATATAGGCAAGGTGAATAACTGAAAAATTACCCTAGAGGAAAGGTATTACAAGGAAAAAAGTAAGACTTCAGCAATGGCAAAATTATAGATAGATAAGTAAGTTAATAGATAAATAGAAAGATAGGTGATAGACACATAGATGATTGGCTAAAAGAGCTACTAATTTTGTCCTACTATATATCACAATTTTGAACTCTTGTCAACAGGCTGGTTTCAATCATTTCTTATATCCATGCATTGTATGTGTCTTTTCAGTGAGAGTAAGGGTGGCTTCTGTATTTCTGCAGCAGAGAGAACAGACGTTTTTTGTTGTTGTTGTTGCTGTTAGTTTCTTTGTTTTTTCCCCCAAGAGATTATAGGATAAAAGACTGGTGATAGGCTGGGTGCAGTGGCTCATGCCTGTAATTTCAACACTTTGGGAGCCTGAGGCAGGTAGATCATGAGATCAGAAGTTCTAGACCAGACTGGCCAAGACGGTGAAACCCTGTGTCTGCCAGAAATACAAACAATAGGCAGATGTGGTGGCGTGCACCTGTAATCCCAGCTACTAGGGAGTCTGAGGAAGAGAATTGCTTGAACCCGGGAGGGAGAGGTTGCAGTGTGCCAAGATTGCGCCACTGCACTCCAGCCTGGGAGAAAGAGTGAGACTCTGTATAAGAAAAAAAAAAAAAAAAAAAAAAAAAAAAAAAAAAAAAAAAAAAAAAAAAAAAAAAAAAAAAAAAAAAAAAAAAAAAGACTGGTCACAGACCCTGAAGGAGATTCAGCTTTCATTGGAGCCTAGAAAAGCTGGACCCCTCCATCCCCCATCCACATATACAAAGAATCAAACGTAATTCAAAGGTAATTGGGTTACTTATATTAGGAAAACAAACTCATTGTAAGGATATTTTTAGAAAGACAGTGGGGGAAAAACAGGTCTAATCCTAATCAAAGTGCAACATATAGCAACAATAACATCACTAAAGTAAGTCAATTTCTGAGAAAAAGCATCCTTTTTCAAATATCAATTGATGCAAATGATAATAAAAGCAATGCAATAAATTTGGAAGCTTCAAATACTAAGGTCAAATTCTCTAAATTCAATATTTTCTTTTATTCTTCTTTAGCAACCTTTTTGACACACAGGCATCAAAACACAGGTAGGAGTTTAAACAATTATGGGGAGTTGGGGATAACCAAAGGGGGTTTATTTTAGCAGTTGTCCTTAGATAAACATAAAAGTTATAGGCAAATTTCATCAATAATTTTTGTTTAATTCTCTGCTATAATCTTTCAATCAACATTTATCTTGAAGACAAGAAAACAAGATTTGCAGCAAGATGCACGGTCTTATAGTTGGACCAGGTTTGAATATAAATAAGTTTGCATTCATAGAGTCCAAGCTTCAGTGTAGAACTAATATGACTGTATTTTTAAAGGAAACATATCTACATTATTTTATTGCCAAAATGAGAAAAAATACAGAAAATGATTTGTGTTATTTGCTTTGTGGGCTACAGTCATTTCATCAAATTATTTATCTGTTTATGAAGACAAAAATATAAGCTTGGTCTTCATTAAAGAAAAATACACACATACATAAAGAGAATTTATCTCCCAGATGTTGGAATGGATTTAATATTTCAATATTCTTTGAAAGCAACATTAATTTCCTGGGGATATTTTTATGCATTCACCTTATTCATTGGCTGAAATCTCCAATGTTTAATTATTTCTTGTTTCTTCAACCAAGATAATACTTTTTAAGCTACTTTTGCCTTGTTTTCTAATAATAGTGTAATATTCAGTTTGTGAATACATTTTCTGTTATATTGATATTGTTCAGAAAATTGTGAGAATTGTCATGGGATGGCTTGGGTATGTTGTTGGAATTAAATTGCTTCTTTGGGTAACAAACAGGCCCCACTAAAATGTACCCTTCTACTTTTACCTCAACGTTTAACTCCAAAAGTCAACAGAAGAAGACTTAATCTGCTGGGCCCTTTCATACTGAATATTTCCATTATAGCCATGCCTACTTAGCATTCAAAATGCCTGAAGATATGATCCCTGGTTCCAGTTTTTGCTTCCCCCTTCCCTTGAAAGGCTAAAACATTGGCAAATATTTAGTAAAGGAGAAAAAGAAAACATTCTGGTTTTAGTTCTGCTGAGAGGTCACTCTGCCCTTCCTTAGAGTTAGAAAATAAACTCCTTAAATGACAACCATTATTTATCTAATTTTTCTAAAGGACTGGCCTGGCACAGACTGAAACTCAATAAATGAACACTAATGTTACAAATTATAATAATTTATCGTTATTGTTGCGGCTTCTTATTTCCACCTCAGAACATTAGAAGAAAGTGAAAAAATCAAATTCTTTTTATCACAGTCATATTTAGATTCTGTTAAAGAAAACTACCTTGGGCCCCCAGAATCACTAAACTAAAAGGAAAAATCAAGCTGGAAACTGATCAGGGCAAACCTGCCTCCCATTCTATTCAAAGTCATCCCTCTGCTCACTGAGGTAAATGCATATCTGACTGCCTCCTTTGGAAAGTCTTATCAGAAACTCAAAAGAATGCAACCATTTGTGTCTCACTTACCTGTGACCTGGAAGCCCCCTCTCTGCTTCCAGTTGTCCCCACATTTCTGGATGGAACCAATGTACTTCTTACATATATTTGATGTCTCATGTCTCCCTAATATGTATAAAATCAAGCTGTGCCCCAACCACCTTGGGCACATGTTGTCAGGACTTCCTGAGGCTCTGTCAATGGGGGTGCATCCTCGACCTTTGACAAAATATGTTTTCTAAATTAGCTGAGACCTGTCTCAGATTTTTGGGTTTATAGTTCCGTTCATTATCTATTGAATTGGGTAATCTAGTTTGTCAAAAACACAAACAAGTGATTTATCTATCACCAGTCATGAAGGAGACTATAGATGCTCCTCAGCTTATGATTAAGTTACATTCTGATAACCCATGATATGTTGAAAATATCAAGTCAAAAATGTGGTTAAAATACCTAATCTACCAAGCATCATAGCCTAGCCTACCTTAAACGTCCTCAGAACACTTACATTAGCTTACAGTTGGGCAAAATCATCTAACACAAAGCCTATTTTATAATAAAGTGTAGAATATTATGCCCAGATGGGCATTTTATGGACATGACTGGACGCAAAAATACAAAACACAGTATTCATAAAAGGCTGGCAATATAATACACTGTAACATACAGATTGTTTACCCTCCTGATCTCATAGCTGACTGGGAGCCGTGGCTCTCTGTGCTGCCCAGCACAGCAAGGGAGCATCACACCACATATGGCTTGCCTGGGAAAAGATCAAACTTCTAACTTACAAGTACAGCTTCTACTGAATTTGTGTCACATTCACACTATAGCAAATAAAAAAAAAAAAAATCACAAATTTAACTATAGTAAGTCGGGGCCATCTGTGTACATGCATACCTAATAATAGTTAAGTGTCACTCTACTCCTAGTATCCTCTAATTAGGGCCTCACGCCTCTAATATTTTCTCCAGCTACCCTATCATTTATGAATATCATTTGTTTTCCAGCCTTCAATGATCATTTCTGTGTCATGGATTCCAGAGTGAATTGTCTCTCATTTCTAATATTCTACTAAAAATTTCTATCTGAAAACCTGGACAGAACTTTCCTGCACCATGTATACAACCAAACTTACTTTTTTTTCTGTGGTGCCAATTTCAGCTTCTTTTCTTGATGCCTCTGTCTTCACTGTGTCATCCTGGGCAGAATGATATTTCTGCATTCTTCCTTTTTATGGCTTTTTATCAATACCTTTAATACATGTGTTTCTTTGTTCTTTAAAGCTACCCTCAGACTGATTCTTTATTCCTGTTTGTTCATCTATCATCTTTTTTTCATTCTTCCACCAAAACTCATCCCTTCTTTCTTCTAAATATCCATGACCTCAGCCTTATTTTTTACTTTTCTACTACCAACATCCCAGTTCAAACAATTCTCATCTTTTTTCTGGATTACTGGAATTGTTTCCTGAAGACAATGCCTGCCTTTAGCCTCACCCTCTCCATACCTGCAGCAGCATATTATTTATAGGCAGCATCTCACCCATGTCATCGCCTTTACGTCCCTCACATTAAATTAAGCTTCTGTTCTTGAAGATAGCACTATGTGCTACTTTCTCTACATATCTTTTTTCATCAATAAGTTTTTGTATGTAATTGACACATAATAATAACAGTACATATTTATGGGATACAGTGTGCTATTTTAATGTATGTATATATTCTGTAATGATCAAGTCAAAGTAATTATTATTTTCATCATTTTAAAAATTTATTATTTTCTGAGGGGTGACAACATTAACAATCTTCTCTTCTAGCTATCTTGAAATATACAGTACATTTTTAGTAGAAGACCAGAATTTATTTGTTCTAACTGTAATTTTGTATTTTTCTCTCCACATAATCTTTACCAAATATCCTTGGCAGAGTGATATTTTTGCATTCTACCATCTTATAGCTCCTTCACAGTAACCTTAACATCTGTGTTCCTTTGTTTTGTAGTTTATTGTATAAACATTTTCTCTTTCTTAATATATAACATTTTAATTGAGAGAGGAAGGATAAATATACAAGGTGATAATAAATAATTGTAGATTTTTAAAACATGGCTGAACGAACCATGCTTTATTTACCAGTATCTAGAGAAATTATAAGTTAATATTTTATACTGAACACTAAAGAAACTCAGAGTGTTATAGCTGCAAGGGTCATTAGAGTTCATGTATTAAGAATTTTTTGTACTTTACCGATGAGAAAACTGAAGCCTATAGAGGTTAAGTAACTTATGCAAATTATGCAAGGTCACACAGCAAGTTAGCGAGCTTCCTCACCTGCAGCCATCCAGAAAACTTAGTAAATTACAAGTGAATTGCATTCCAGTGAGATTGACTTCTGAATAAAACAATTATAATAAAAAAAATCAAGCACACTTACTTAGTAGTCTAACCACTGGTTTTCTCCATTGATAAGCTTTCTTACTATGCAAATTTATTTTATTACATGTAAAAACATAATTTTAGAAACAATATGATAGCACTGTAAAAAAGTAGCAAAAATAAAGAAATCTACAACTAAATTAAGGACATGAGTCATATGAAATATTTATAAATCACATTTTGTAACCTTTAATAACATCAAAGCAAATCCAGTGGTTTTAAATTAGATTTAAAATTGGTGCTCTGCCCTTCAAACAACGCTACATGTAGTCAGCTTTCTGAATCAAGTGCACTTTTAAATAAATATGCTACTCATAAAATGCCTTCTTCAGAGAAGAACCTTGTTTTATGTTGTCGACAATAATCAAGATGAACTACAATGCTATTTTCTTCTTCTTAAGCAACTCATCCCATTGTTTTGATTTGTATTTCTCTCATAAACATATTATCAAGCAAAACAAAGTATGAAACCCTTGTTCCCATCTTATAAGCTAGAGAAAGTCTAGCTTTTAGTCTGTTGGGTTAGATTGATTTTTTTTTCCTTTTTTTTTCTTTTTTTCCTCTGCATATTAGGAGTATTCTGAAATATGCATTCACTCTGGCTTTCTCAGGTAGTCTCTTTCCCTGACATACTGAAGCAGGTGATGTTTGCTTTGAGTTATGGCAACATGTCTAAAGAGACATTGCCCTAGTGGAGGCCCCTCATAGTCTTGCTTTTTAATGAAAATGAAAAAATATACAAATTACGGGGTGATCATGTAGAACAAAATCATTATACATATTATGAGCCCTCTTTTGGATTTGAAATCCAAAGATGTTCTTGAGCTCCTTTGTATTTAATTTTATTTAAGTACTGCAATTTTAGAAAAACAGATTGGCAATGAAGACGGGCCAACAAAGGAACAGCGTCTTCCCTTAGTAGTTAGTAGCAAATTACTGGCTTTTAAAGAAAATTG
The DNA here is from genome assembly GCF_001604975.1 of Cebus imitator. Lineage (NCBI taxonomy): Eukaryota > Metazoa > Chordata > Mammalia > Primates > Cebidae > Cebus > Cebus imitator. Next base: position 907,179 of record NW_016107819.1, on the reverse strand, counting down.
CTCCTTCACCCTGTTTTAAAATATGAAGACTTTGTTTACAGCACATTTTGTCTTTAATGCTGTGCAGCACCATATACGTTATTTGTTTGCTTCTCTTCACACTGATTTCAAAGCACAGCAACCAAGGTAAAATTAAAGAAAATGATGCTTACATTAGAATATTCTCTATTTACTCATAGAGCCAAATTGCCATGCTATGCTTCAGATAAGCTACAATATTAATGGATGCAACTGTTAAACCTGTTATTTTCAACAAATCAATAGTATGTTTCAGGGGAATGATAAGTAGAGCCAACTATATCTACATCTGCATATAGGTATATAGTCATAGTGGATCATATGGATATACAGTTCATTGTGTATTATGGTCAGAAAAGAGGAGCTAAATGAGGAGCTGACTGAAGACAATATTCAGAGATAAGCAGTTGAAGTGATTGAAGTGGTTTATCCTGCAGACAGCATGACATGATCAATATCTTTAAAATTCAAAGAGTGTGCATGGCAAAGAAAACCCGAAAGGTGAAGGCAACGTGATGAGTTGGAAAGAGTTCAGGCTAGGAGTGTGGTAGACTTCACTAGGAATCCAGTATACTTGCTGTGTGACTAGACACCTGGTTGAAATATTTAACTTAATTTTCTCACCTGGAACATGGAAATGATTAAATTGATATGACATAACTGTTGTGAATGTTAATAACAATTACTTACTTAAAGCACCTAGCAGAGGGCCTAGCATTAAGTAAGGAAGGAGTCAATGTTTGAATGCCCTACTCAAGTAAAGAGGAGAGCTCGGACTCTGTATGGACTGACCTTAGGAATTGGTAGCTGGTACAGAAGTGAGATTGACTCCCATTTCTGAACACAAGGGGAAAAACCACTATATGGATTTACTTATCTAATCCTCAGTCTGCTCAAACTTTATTTATTGATAGCATCCTCATCATATGAAACTCTACTCTGCTGCAATCAATCTTCCAGTAACTTCAGGTAAAATATGTATGTTTTGGTCTGAATCTATAAAATAATGGCATCACCTTTCCTAATCTACCCTTTCAATCTGATTCCCAAGTATTTCCTTGTTTTTGAAGCCTCACTCCATTCAAGCTAATTTCCAAACTCATTTTGTCTATACCATGTGTAGTCTTCTTTCTTCATGAAATCCTACACCAGTGCTGAAGGCCCAGCTCAAATACTAGCTTAGATACAATCAACTCTAAACTCTTTGGAAGATAGTCAGTTTAAAATATGTCTTAATTAATGATACCCTGTATTTTTTATATCTACGATATTAATTTCTTAAAAAATTGCATAATTTATCTTTTAAAAAATTGTACAAATTTACTGGGTACATGTGAAACTTTGTTATCGGAAATTATATGCAGTGGTCAATTTATGGTAGCTAGGGTGTCCATCATTCAAGTACAATACATTTTTGTTAACTATAGTTACCTGACTCTACTATTAAACATTGAATTGATTCCTTCTGTCTGACTGCATATTTGTGTCCTTTAAGACACTTCTCATCCTTCCACTTCCCCACTCACCTTTCCCAATCTGTTATCTGTCCACAATCTACCTCCATGTGATCAAATTATTTAGCTTCCACATACATGTGATAGAAAATACATGATAGTTTTCTTTTTGAGCCCAGCTTACTGCATGCAAGATAATAACCTCCAGTTCTATCAAAGTTGCTGAAAAGGATAGGATATCATTTTTTTATGGCCTAATAGTGTTCTATGGTGTATGTACACCACATTTTCTCTGTCCCTTCATTAGCTGATGTGCACCTAGGTTGATTCCATGTCTTTCTATTGTGAATATTGATGCAATAATGATGGGAATGCCCTTGAGATATTGATTTCTTTTTTTCCCTTTAAGTAGATACCCAGTAATCAGATTGCTGGATCATATGGTAATTTTAATGTTAGTATTTTAAGAAATCTTCTTTCTTTTTTCCATTGTGTCTGTACTAGTTTACCTTCTCACCAACGTATAAAAGAGTTCCCTGCCTCCTCACCAATGCCCATTATTTTTTGTCCTTTTACATATTAACCATTTTGACTGGGGTAAGATGATATCTCATTGTGATTTTGATTCACATCCTCTGATGATTAGTGATGTTTAGCATTTTTTGATATAACTATTTGTCATTTCTATGTCTTATTTTGAGAAATGTCTATTAATGTTCTTTCCCACTTTTTAATGGAATTATTTGTTTTGTTTTGTTTTTCTCTTGTTTGCGATTCTTTTATATGCTGGTCATTAGTCCCTTGTTGGATGAATAGTTTACAATTATTTCCACTTATTCTGCATGTTATTGATTAACTCTGTTGATTTTCCTTTTTGCTGTGCAGGAGTTTCTTATTTTAATGAAGTCCCACTTCCAATTTTTGTTTTTGTTGCCTGTGCTTTAGAGGTCTTAGTCATAAAGTCTTTGCCTAAACCAAGAGTTTTCCCTAAATTTTCTTGTAGTATTTTTATAGTCCCTGGTCTTATATTAAGTCTTTAACCCATTTTGAATTGATTTTTATATATGTTGAGAGATAGGGGTCTATCTTCATTCTTCTGCACATGGCAACCCAATGTTCGTGAACTCAGAATCTATGTATTCTAATTCCTTCATGTTTTGGTGGGATATGATAATTCTCATAGAAGGTTTGTCACATTAGATTTAATAAAGTGTCTTTAACAAATAGAAAGGTTATACATTATCTTTTTCAGTTTAAAGATCAGAAAAATTAGGTTTGGGAAGGTTAAATATCATCCCCATATTACACAGAGCTAACTTGCCTACAGGCTATAAAATTGGACTGACCAATTCCTAAGGTCAGTCCATACAGAGCCCGAGCTCTCCTCTTTACTTGAGTAGGGCATTCAAACATTGACTCCTTCCTTACTTAATGCTAGGCCCTCTGCTAGGTGCTTTAAGTAATTGTTATTAACATTCACAACAGTTATGTCATATCAATTTAATCATTTCCATGTTCCAGGTGAGAAAATTAAGTTAAATATTTCAACCAGGTGTCTAGTCACACAGTGAAGTGGCAGAAATCCTAGGATTTGATCGCAGGAATTCAGCGAGCCTAATAGAGGAGTGAGGTTAGTTGTCTAACTCTTTCTTATGCAGACTTTTACTTAATATTACTGTCTTCTGCCCTGTACTTCTTTCTATACTTGGGCAGAGTTTGAGGAACGGTGGATTATTAAACCAGGAGATGAATTATTGCCAGGAACAAAAATAATTTTTATGTAGGGCCGTTCAACTATTTTAAAAGGAATTTCCTCCTCTTTCTTTCATCTCCCCCCTTCCCAACCTCTTTCTCTCTTTTTGCCTAGTGGGTATGTGATAGGCTACTGTAAATATCATAGTTTCAGTAAAGAAAAAAGGATGTTTGATTGATCAAGTGGCATAATTATCATTAATTTCCCAGTCCTCCAACCATTGATATCTGCTGAATCACAAGGTTTTCTGTGAGTCTACTTGATGACATTATTATGAGAATGGGTTTGTATAATATGATTCCTCCTGTTCTGCTTCATTGGACGTCACCTCTTAATGCTTTTTGTTTGCAAGGAATTTGTTGGTATCTCTTGCCTACTGATGTGACTAAATATTCATTATAATATTACTGTTGTCATTATTGAGACGTTAGATAAAGATATTTGGACATTTTGCCAAGGTTAGTCACCTACAGATTGGTGATCATGAGTGAAAACAGTTTTTTTGTTTGTTTGTTTTGTTTTTTTCCCATTGATTTTATTGCATTTTAGGATTTGGGGTACATGTGAAGAACATGCAAAATTGTTGCATAGTAACACACGTGGCAGTGTGATTTGCTGCCTTCCTCCCCATCACCTACACCTGGCATTTCTCCCCTTGCTATCTCTCCCCAGCTTCCCACCCCCCACCGTCCCTCCCCTATTTCCCCCCAACTGTCCCCAGTGTGTAGTGTTCCCCTCCCTGTGTCCATGTGTTCTCATTGTTCAACACCCGCCTATGAGTGAGAACATGCGGTGTTTGATCTTCTGCTCTTCTGTCAGTTTGCTGAGAATGATGGTTTCCAGATTCATCCATGTCCCTACAAATGACCCAAACTCATCGTTTTTGATGGCTGCATAATATTCCATGGTGTATATGTGCCACATTTTCCCTATCCAGTCTATCGTCGATGGGCATTTGGGTTGGTTCCAGGTCTTTGCTATTGTAAACAGTGCTGCAATGAACATTCGTGTACACGTGTCCTTATAGTATAACAATTTGTAATCCTTTGGATATATACCCAGTAATGGGATTGCTGGGTCAAATGGAATTTCTATTTCTATGTCCTTGAGGAATCACCACAGTGAAAACAGTTTTAAAGCATTAGGTATGACCTTCGCTCAAACAATTCACACTGCCTTCAATGGCTTCTGCCTATTTATTGAAGCAATATTTATTAATTAAAAAAAAATTACTATTGGTCGGGCACGGTGGCTCATGACTATAATCCCAGGCATTTGGGAGGCTGAGGCGAGCGGATCACCCGAGATCAGGAGTTTGAGACCAACCTGGCCAACATGAGGAAACCCTGTGTCTACAACAAATACAAAAATTAGCCGGACATGGTAGCAGGTGCCTGTAATTCTAGCTACTCGGGAGGTTGAGGCAGAGAATCGCTTGAACCCAGTAGAAGGAGGCTGCAGTGAGCTGAGATTGTGCCATTGCTCTCCAGTCTGGGCTATAAGAGCAAAACTCTGTCTAAAATATATATATATATATTAGATCCAATGCCCTTTAAAAAGTATAATTCAATTGTTCCTGTGGAGACCTAATGTGTCTTTTCTTAAAAACTCCACACACTGTTTTCTGAACCTCTCTTTACTGTATTTAAAATCATTAGCTATATTACTGAAGTTATTTATATGCCTCTGACTCCCCAGTAAAACTCTAAGCTCTAAGTCCTGGGGGTCTATCTATTTAATCTTTATATTCTCAATTGTATTTTGCCCATAGGATACCATAAATGGTTTTTCAATTGAATAAAATGACTTTATTCTACTTGGTATTCTTTATTTCAATTATGTATGTCTGATAAGTTATTTAATTAGTTTATGTTTTATGATTAAAAACACTAATGCAATATATTCCTAAGGGTTCTTGATTTTCTAAATCTAATGTTCTGTAACTAAAATATTATGTTTGTTTAATTAGCTAAAGAAGAAACACAATATTACGGCATAAAGGGAAATAAAGACCATGGTTGGTACATATTTCACCAGAGACATTGCAGTCAGGCAGACTAGCATTCTAATTTGACTCCACCTGTTACTTGCTGTGTGATATATAGAAAGTCACTAAAATTATCTGAACTTTCGTTTCCTCATCAGTTAAATGAGTATAAGAGGCCCTACCTTTTTTTTTTCATGGTAAAGACTGCTTTATTGGTGACACTTTACAAGTCAATAAATATTAATCCTTAAAGAAGAGCTCAGTTATTTATCAGATTATTGGTCCATAGAGAGCTGAATGAAACTGAACCAAGTGATTGCTGGAATGACAGAAGTCAATGCCGCTTCTTGGGAAATGAAGCTGTAGCCAGCTGATATATTGCATATGCTGTTCTAACAACTGAAAGAATCATGGTGGCTCTATACAGGAGGACATCAGCTACCCCACTCTTTAGATAAACTGGGATTCCATCATCCCCTGGAACAGCTTTTGTTTCTCTGGAAATTTATTTTTAAAATATCTACGGGAAGCAATGTTTATGATCCTCTGCCCAATCTGACAAAGAGCCAGCAGATTTTGTAGTATCTTGGCTCAGTTGGCCCTACTTTTTGTGGTTGTTAATATCAAATGACTTAGTTAATTAATTGTGATTTTTCACATACTAAACAAATCCTAGGTGTTATTGTCCCTGTGAATGTTTGACATTTATGAATGTTCTCCTGAAACGTTGACAGAGTAAATTTTAGTAAATGTCCTATCTTAGTCACCTCATTGTTCTCAACCCCTGACACATGGATTACTTACTAAATCTTTTCAGGACAAACATAAAAAGGAGGGAAAAACAAAGGAAACACAGAAATGTGGAAAAAAACTAAATTATATAATAAATTAGTTTCAGATCTTCAACAATAATGGAAATTCTGCTATCTATAATAAGGTAAGTTCTATAATGTTTAGAAGTCATTTTTTCTATAATATTATATGAAGATCTATGTCTGTCCAAATGCATGAGTTTATATTCATAATTTGATAAGAACAACAAATTTTCAAATGTGCATCAAGTGCATGTTAAGTGGGATTAGAATTCCTTGTGTTCCCTGAAACACATAGATTTAAACATGTTCTTAATCTATAAGCTGAATTCATAAGGAAGATAAAACAGTATTTCTTTCTTTCTATTTTTTTCACTATCTTAACAAACCTAGTTCTGTGGAAAATATGCAAGAAAAATTATTTAAATCCCACCATATTTTCTATTTCAGTCTGCAGCATGACAAGAAGGATGAAGGGAATGCCAGTTTGGAAAGGCTGACTTGGTGGGTAAGCAGCAGACAGTGGGGAGAGACAGAGTGTGACAGTAATCCCTCTATTTCTGGTTCAGAGGTTTCCAAAGAAACAGGACTTGAAAGCAGAGAATAAAAACTGTCAGGAGCTTAGAGACATCTTCGTGTCATGCATCAAAAAACAGCTTGAGGAGTCAGACACATTCTGCTACTTGCTACCCGAATGTTGTTGCAGAAGTTACTTCAAAACCTCAACTCCTCAGTTTCCTCCTCTGATAAAGGCACTGATAATCCTCACTTTTCAGAGGAAAGCTGAGGATGAAGTTATATATGGGAGAACACCTGGGATACACTTAATGCATATGATTTTTCTTTCTTTACTCTTTAAAGTGGAAAGACACTCAGGAAAGATGAACTAGTAGCTGCCGTTGGGTCTGTAAGCAGATCTTATTTGCAAGATAAGCTTCTGGCTTCTGGATTTAGAGGAAAAAAGGTTGGAGAAATTCTCACAGTGAAGTGGCAGAAATCCTAGGATTTGATTATGTTTCTAGATGTTCTTATGAATCTAAGAAGATCCAAAGTGTGTTGAAAAAAAAAAAAAGTCTCCTACGCTTGTCTTAATTTTAAAAAACAAAACAAAACAAAAAAACTTTAAAATGAGATGCAATGAGTTCAGCCTATTTGTTAGAATTCTCTAGAGGCATAGAACTAATGAAATACATATCTATGTCTATCTGTCTCTCCTCTCTCTCTCTCTCTCTCTCTCTCTCTCTCTATATATATATATATATATATATATATATATACCTAGCAAACTCCTCTTCATATATATATATATGTAGTTAATACCTAATAAACTCCCCTTTATATCTATTTATATCCCTTTATATCTATTTATAGATATAAAGGGGAGTTTATTAAGGATTTATATAGATAGATATAAAGGAGAGTTTATTAAGTATTTATATAGATAGAGAGATATAAAGGGGAGTTTATTGGGTATTAACTCACATGATTACAAGGTCCCACAATAAGCTGACTGCAGGCTAAGGAGCAAGGAGAGACAATCCAAGTTACAAAACTGAAGATCTTGGAGTCCAATGTTTGGGGGCAGGAAGCATCCAGCACCAGAGAAAGGTGTATGCTGGGGGCTAGGCCAGTCTCTCCTTTCACTTTTTTCTGCCTTCTTTATACTTGCTGGCAGCTGATTAAATTGTGCCCACCAGATTAAGGGTGGGTCTGCCTTTCCCAGTCCACTGACTCAAATGTCAATCTCCTTTGGCAACACCCTCACAGACATACCCAGGATCAGTACCTTGGCTCCTTCAATTCAATCAAGTTGACCCTCAATATTAACCATCATAATTCCATCCCTTGTCAACTTGAACCCATACACATCTCCTGAGATCATACACAATCTTCAAATAAAATAATAAGGTCATAATTACACCTAACAATACAACTATCCTTCATACAACCAGAAACGCACCAATCCCCAATTCAAATCCTATTACATAAACTTAACAAAACTTAAATGTTGATATTAAGTCAATAAATCTTATGTCACATCATAAAGGAAAAGGAAATAAAATGAAGATTTTTTTAGTACAAGTGTATCGTGCACAAATATGTTTTTAACAAAGGAAGGAGGAAATACTCGTGACAGTTACAGTCCTTGTTTCTGAAGCTGGTTGCTGGTTGTAGTTGGTATTGATGACTACCTTCTGCTAACCATCAGCAAGCACCTCAGCAGGTCTTTTTTGTTGTTGGTGGTGGTGTGACCCAAACATTCCTGAGAGGTTTGAACCATAACGGACTGGGTTGTTGTAGCTTCCCATTGACTTTTGGTTATCAATGTAATGAACCAGTGTGATAACTTGCAGAAGTGAAAAGTGATTGAGGTCTCCGAATAAGATTGACACAAAGATGAAGACTTGATATACCCCTGAGGTAGAACAGTAAAGGTATATTGCTGGCCTTGCCAGCTGAAGGCAAATTGCTTCTGGTGGGCCTTATGGACAGAAATGGAGAAAAAGGCATTTGCCAAGTCAATGGCTGCATACCAGGTACCAGGAGATGTGTTAATTTGCTCAAGCAATGAAATCACATATAGTACAGCAGCTACAGTTGGAATCACCCCTTAGTTAAGCTTATGATAATCCATTGTCATTCTCCAAGATTAATCTGTCTTCTTCACAGACCAAATGGGAGAATTGAACGGGGATGTGGTGGGAATCACCACCCCTGCATCTTTCAAGTCTTTAATGGTGGTACTAACCTCCACAATCCCTCCAAAGATGCAATATTGTTTTTGATTTACTATTTTTCTAGGTAGAGACACCTCTAATGGCTTCCATTTGGCCTTTCTCATCATAGTAGCCCTCAACCTCCCATTCAGGAAGTCAATGTGGGTGTTCTGCCAGCTGCTAAGTATGTCTATGCCAATTAGGCATTCTGGCACTGGGGAAATGACCACAGGATGAGACTTGGGACACACTGGACCCATTGTAAGTTGGACCTGAGCTAAAACACCATTAATTACCTGACTTCAATAAGCCCCTACTTTAGCTGGGGGACCACAATAACATTTTGCTTCACCTGGAATCAACATCAGCTCAGAGCCAGTGTCCAGTAGTCCCGGAAATGTCTGATCATATCCTTTTCCAATGCACAGTTACCCTGGTAAAAGGCCTGAGGTCTCCTTGGGGAAGGATGAGAGAAAGATTCACTGCAGAAGTTTTGGTAATGTAGTGGGGTCCTTTCTCAAAGGGATCTGGCCTTCTCTTCATTCAAGGGGTCTTGTGCCTGTAAACTGGCTCAAGTCTTGAAATTGATTGAATGGCCATGATTCTCTGTTTTTATAATTCAAATTAGCCTTTTGTCTATTCGAACTAGAGGTTTTTTTGCTTATATAAATTAAGTAGGAATGCAGTAGACTGCCTATCATTTTCACTTCTAAGAACACTGCAATTAATTAGCCAGTGCCAGAGCTCTATCCTAATTGCCGCTTTACTTTTGCTGTCCATGACGGTAGCTATGCCCACCTTGCCTTTGATGGTTGAGTGTCACCACTTGGCCCCTGCCACTTCAGGATTCAATCATTCCCATTGGATTTAAATCTTGTAATTTAGTGACTGTGATTCCCATTATTAGATCTGACATACAAAGAACAGCAATTATAGGACTCTTCAAACATGCAGGTGCTGCCCTCAAAAATCTATTTCAGAAGACATTGGTCAAGAGCATATCTTCTGGACCCCTCAACTAGGATGAGTAGGTCTAAAGTGACTGATCCACTCTACCATCCCAATCTCCCTAAACCTTTGGATCCCTTCCTCTACATTAAACAAGGGAGATCAGGCATTTCCAATTTGCTCACAGTGGGACATCTTTTAGTCCATATTTCACCTAACCAAGCAAAGCAAATAAACTATTAGAACCTTTTTGAACTCCCTGAGCTATGACATTAAATGCAGAGTCCTTACTTACTGTGCCTAAATCAACAAATTCAGCTTGATCCAACTCTGTGTTCCTTCCACCATTATCCCACACCCTTAATATCCATTCCCATGCCTGTTCTCCAGATTTCTGTTTATATAAATTAGAAAACCAAAGCAGTTATTTTTGAGTGTAGCGCACCTCCTCATGGGTCACACTCTCAACCTCACCTCTAGGGACCTCCCGGGACTTTAGTTATAAGTCTAAAAGCAAACAGCGGTGTTGTAGGTGATTCCTGAAGAGAATCAACATTATCTTGCCTGACAGCTGCCTCAGAGGAGGCCATCGCTGTTGCCTCAGGCAACATAGAGTTTATCTCCTCAGTCAAAGGTAAAAGGCTGATGTCAACATGGGTTGAGGAGGGCATGTTGTCACTACTGGGAATGGGGAAGCTGTTTCTTCTGGCAAAAAATGTTCATCAGAGTTTACAAACTCAGTCTCCCCAGCTTCATTGGGGTCCTCACATATGTTCCCATTCCAAGCTCCAGGGTCCCATTCATTTTCAATTGATGCCCTCACTTTAACAATAAACACCTGGTGAGGCTGTGCATGCACCTTTCCTTACAGGTTAGCTACTTGCATAGTAAGAGCTTGTGTCTGTTTTTCTGCAATTTCAGCTATTTCTCTACAGGAGGTAAGATTCTCACTCAGGGCAATCTTAGAGGATTTGAGGCTCAGTATTTGCTTCTGAAGCCAGGAGATAGAATCCCTGAGTTCATTATTTTCTTTCATCACTTTGTCTACTGAACTTAGAAGCAACCAACCAGCTTCATTATGTACCTTGGTTCTCCATATATGGTTAAAGGTATTATGTATAGATTCGCTAAACTCCTTGCCTCTCACAAGTCGTGAATCAGGAGTGTCAAATGCATTTATTTTGCATAACTCTCTAAACAGTTCACACCAAGGATTATCAGTGTTCTGCATATTAGAAGTAGAGTCCTTAACATTTTTAGGTCTAATTGTATTAAGTAGTCAACTCCAGAACCCCAAAACCAATGAAAAAATCCATCCTTAACATTCTGTTCCTCTAGAACCACTACTGGTACCAACATTTGTATTAGTCAGGGTTCTCTAGAGGGACAGAACAAATGGAATATATTTATAAGTATATATAGAAAGGGGAGTTTGCCAAGTATTACTCACATGATCACAAAGTCCCATAAAAGGCTGTCTTCAGACTGAGGAGCAAGGAGAGCCAGTCTGAATTCCAAAACTGAAGAGCTTGGAATCTGATGTTTGAGGGCAGGAAGCATTCAGCACAGGAGAAAGACCTAGGCTGGGAGGCTAGGCCAGTCTCTCTTATTCAGGTTTTTCTGCCTGCTTTATAATTGCTGACAGTTGATTAGATTATGCTCAATAGATTAAAGGTGGGTCTGCCTTCCCCAGCCAACTGATTCAAATGTTAATCTGCTGTGGCAACACCCCCACAGAGAAACCCAGGATCAGTACTTTTCATTCTTCAATTCAATTGAGTTGTATTAACCATCAAACTCAGTCATTCAGTAAACTTGGTGATGTCTAGCTCAATCCTAAATTTAATACTTGGACTAGTCTTCTGAAAGTGAGCAAAGAAGTTTTAAATTATGATCTATTATCAAAATGTAGGAGGGAAAGTATGATGTGTGCCAAATAAATCTATTCTTAAAGAGTTTGTTTAAATTCAGCATCATTTTTTGAAATATGGTGTTTCTTAATATATTATGTAGAATTGTTAGGGAGAAAGAATTATCAATCTAAAACAACTACAAGAAACAATTGCTAAAGGTCATGAATTTAACCATACCTGTGGCTGAAAACTAGTTTTTTGGCTACAGTACCCTAAGTTGAGTTGGTGAAAGCATACTGAAAATGTGAGCAAATCAGTTTAATACCTGAGCTTTGTATCAGAACCACAAAGCTTAGACCAGTCAGAAACCATACGAACACCATCAATAATTTGGAGAAAAAAATGGGTCATATGTGTTTAAAATATCAAAATATATCATTTAATAAATGAATTCAATATCTAGGCATATACTTTAAATACATAATCAGAAACATAAAATAATAATTAATATACCAAAATTGTAACAACAGTGTTTACAATAAAAAATTTAGAAGAAAGTTAGATGTCCAACAGTAGAAGAATGCTTAAAGAACCTGTGATATAATGTTATGGTCTTGTATATATTCATCACGATATTACTTAGAAAGAATTTCCAATGACCTGGAAAATACTCAAAATATCATGTTAGGCCCTAAATGCAAGTTATAACATTTTAATAATATTTAAGTAATGTATGCTCATGGGTAGAGGAATGTATATGCATACCTCTATGAATATATTATAAAAAGGCTAGATGTAATTGCTCCAAAATATTATTGAGCTTAATAATTAAGTTTTATTACTGTAAATATACATATATTTTTAATTTTAGAATATCTACTACCTATGAGAAAATCATAATGATTTATAAAAATAAATTTATAAACATCTACATTTTTTCTTTAAAAATGTGAGATATGAACTTAGAGTAAATTATGATGAATTCATATTCAAGTAAGTCCAATTGACAATAAAATGTTCTTAGTTTTTCTATGTCCACAATGAGGTGACTTACCTTAAATTTATATACTACTAGTAGGTGAAAAGTGGGAGCAATTGAGAGTTGCCTCATAAATAATCATTGTTCTCTTGATGAATCCTCCTTGGTCTGGTGCAGTTCAATAATTCTTATCATCTGTCCTATTTTCCAGCTGTCTGTCTTCCTTATGCCACCTAAATCAGTGACAGTCATGCTTTTAATGGTGCAGCATAAACAATAAAGAATACTACAGGCCCAGGTCACAATCTTAACCAAAATATTTTCTAAAAACTTGACAAAATAAGATGCATAATATACTTTAAAATATGGTATTATTTTATATTAAACATGTGATATTTGACATTTGTATGATTAAGATCACTTCCGTAAAATGAAAAATTTTAACAAAGCTTTAGAGGTGGCTGCAGTTTTCACAGACTCGGAATAAGCCCAGCATTAGTTTAGAAACATGTGTTGTATTACTACTACAGACTGGCTATATTTTATAGATATACACACACACAAATATGTTCACATATACATACAGCCAGTGCTCGACTTACGACCATGATTGGTTCCGACATACCGGTCGTAACATGATTTGGTCATAAGTTGAGTAGGCTATATGTTCAGTACTGTGAAATGATGTTCTAAAAATCTTTAAGTCATATTTTATCATAATTTTCTTTCATTATTGTTATATATCATAACTTTCTTTGTTCATTTTATGCCATTTGTATCATCTCTACACCATTTTGTTTCTTATTTTTACATTCGTCAGGTTTAAGTAAAACACTGCATTACCAGTACAACTGGTTTAATATTTGCAAAACATACAAAATTACAAAATACAGGTGCATACAAAAATACAAAATACAGGTGTAAAAAATACCATAGGAAACATTTTCCCAATTGCAAAACATATCAAAATATATAAACAAGTACGAAACATTTTATTGGCCGCTGGTGCTTGGCTGCGGATCGTTGATGTCGTCATCTGAGGCAGCAATTGGGGTTACCGGAGTTGGTTTTTCATAAACATGGTGAGCTTTGTCTGAATTGTGTGTTTCTTTTTTTCTTCATAAATTTCACGATACGGACAAAACACATCGTGCGCCATCCGTTCAATCCTTGCAAATTGTTCGATGTATGGGTCCACTGCTTCGAAATGTATAAGAAGTTTATTGGGAGGGGTTTGATGAAAAATATCCAAGACACAAAACACAAATTGCTGTACCGAGTCTGGGATAACAGTTGAAATGGTGCACGCAGAGATGGTAGTGCTGCCTGAAGCTGGTCCACACTGTTGTACACCCAGCTGGGCAATGTTTGCGCTGCCAGAGGCGGAACAGTTGTGGCTAGTGATTGTGGTTGTAAAGTTGAATGGTTGTAAGTTGCATAGGTCGTAAGTGGATCAATACCTGTACATATGCATGTAAACATACATACATACATGTATATATGCATATATGTAAACATACATACATATATGTATTCGTGTATATATGTGCATACATGTATTCATACACATACATATATGTATATATGTGTTTGTGTGTGTGTATATGTGTGCATTTATGTGTGTGTCTGCATATATATATATGCACACATACATACACACATAAAAACAGGCATACCTCAGAGATATTTTGGGTTGTTTCCAGACCACCACAAAGGGAAATATTACAATACATTGGGTCGCACAAATTTTTTTATTTCCCACTGCATATTACTTTTACATGCCTATACTTTATAATAGTCTATTAAGTGTGCAATAGCATGTGTAAAAATGTATTTATTTAATTAAAATACTTTATTGATAAAAAGAAATGCTAGGCCATGTGTGGTGGCACATACCTGTAAACCCAGCATTTTGGGAAGCCAAGGGGGGTGGATCACCTGAGTTCAGGAGTTAGAGACTAGACTGACTAACATGGTGAAACCCTGTCTCTACTAAAAATACATGAAAACATAGCCAGATGTGGTGGCATGTGCCTGTAGTCCCAGGTACTTGGGAAGCTGAGGCAGGATAATTGTTTGGACCCAGGAGGGGGAGGTTGCAGTGAGCCAAGACCACACCATTGCACTTGAGCCTGGGCAACAAGAAGTGAAACTCCATCTCAAAAAATAAAAATAAAAAAGCTAACAACCAAGAACAGAAAATCAACCACCACATGTTCTCACTCATAGGTGGATGTTGAACAATGAGAACACATGGACACAGGGAGGGAAGCATTACACACTGGGATCTGTGGGGGGGGATATAGGGGAGGGACAGTGGGGGGTGGGGAGTTGGGGAGGGAGAACATGGGGAGAAATGTCAGATATAGGTGATGGGGGAGGAAGGCAGCAAACCACATTGCCATGTATGTACCTATGCAACAACCTTGCATGTTCTTCACATGTGCCCCAAAACCTAAAATGCAATAAAATATATATTAAAAAAAAAAAAAGCTAACAACCATCGGAGCCTTCAGAGAGTGATCATATTTTGCTTGTGGGGAGTCTTGTCTTGATGTTGATGGCTGCTGACTGGTCAGGATGGTGTTTGCTATAGGTTGGGGTGATTGCAACTTCCTAAACTAAAATAAAAATGAATCTTGACACATAGATAGACTCTTCCTTTCATGAAAGATTTATTTATAGCATGTGGTTCTGTTTGATAGCATTTTAATCACATTAGAACTTCTTCCAAATTTGGAATCAACGTACTTAAACCCTGCCATTACTTTATCAATTAAGTTTATGGAACATTCTAAATCCTTTGTTGTCACTTCAACAATGTTCACAGCAGCTTCACCAGAACTAGTTTCCACCTCAGGAAACTACTTTGCTCATCTTTAGGAAGCAACTCCTCATCCATTGAAGTTTTATTATGAGATTAGCAATTCAGTCACATCTTGAGGCTTCACTTCTCATTTTAGTTATTTCATAATTTTCAACACATCTGCAGCTACTTTCTCCATTTAAATTTTGAACACCTCAAAGTCATCTGTGAGAACTGGAATCAATTTTATTTAAACTCTTTTTAATATCAATATTTTCACAACCTCCTATGAAGCACAGATGTTCTTAATGACATCTAGAATAATGAATCCTTTTCAGGAAGCTTTCAATTTACTTTTCCCAGATCTACCACAGAAATCACAATCTATGGCAGTTATCGTCTTATGAAATATAATTCTTAAATAATAAAACTTGAAAGTCAAAATTACTCTTTGATTCATGGGCTGCAGGATGAATGTTGTATTAGCAAGCATGAAAACAACATTAATCTTATGCACAACTCTATCACAGCTCTTGGGTGTCCAGGTGTCTTGTCAATGAATAGTCATACATTGGAAGAAATCTTATATTCTGAGCAGTAGGTCTCAACAGTGGGTTTAAAATATTCAGTAAACCATGTCTTAAACATGTGAGCTGTCATTCAGGCTTTGTTGTTCTATGTACAGAGCACAGACACAGTAGATTTAGCATAATTTTTTGGGGCCCTGGAATTTTCAGACAGAATGGTAAATGGACATTGGCTTCAACTTAATGTCAACAGCTGCATCAGCCTTTAACATGAGAGTCAGCCTGTCCTTTCAAGCTTTGAAGTCAGTCATTGACTGCTCCTCTGTAGCCGCAAAAGTCTTGGATGTCATCTTCTTCCAATAAAAGGTGGTTTTATCTACATTTAAAATCTGTTGTTTAATGTAGCCATCTTCACCACTTGCATTAGCTAGATCTTCTGGATAAGTTACTGCACCTTCTACATTGGCATTTGCTGCTTCACCTTGTACTTTTATGTTATGGAGATGGCTTCTTTCCTTAAACCTCATGAACTAAACTCTGCTGGCTTAAAACTTTTCTTCCACAGCATCCTCACCTCTCTCAGCCTTCCTAGAACTGGAGAGAGTTAAGGCCCTTATGTAGACTAGGTTTTGGCTTAAGAGAACGTTCTGGCTGATTTGATCATCAGTTAACCAAAACTTTCTTCATATCAGCAATAGGTTGTTTAGCTGTCTTATCATATTTTTATTCACTGTGATAGTACTTTTAATTTTATTCAACAACCTTTCATTTGCATCCACAATTTAGCTAACCAGTACAAGAGGCCTAGCTTTCAGCCTAGTTCAGCTGTTCACATGCCTTTCTCACTAAGCTTAATTATTTCTAGCTTTTGGGTTAAAGAAAGAAATGTGAAACTCTCACTTGAACACTTAAAGAGGCATTCTAGGGTTTTTGATTAGCTTACTTTCTTTTTTTAATATATATTTTATTGCGTTTTAGGTTTTGGGGTACATGTGAAGAACATGCAAGATTGTTGCATAGGTACATACATGGCAATGTGGTTTGCTGGATTAGCTTACTTTCAATACTGTTGTGTGTCAGGGAACATAGAGACTTGAGGAGAGGTAGAGAGATGGGAGAACAACTAATTGATGGAACAGTCAGAAAACACACATTTATCTATTAAGTTCACCATCTTATATGATTAAGTTCAACATCTTACATAGGTGCAGTTCATGGGGCCCCAAAACAATTACAAGTATAGCAAAAAGGTCAGCAATCACAGATCACCATAATAGATATAATAATAATAATTATAAAGGTTGAAATGTCACCAGAATTATCAAAATGTAGCACAGAGACTTGAAGTAAGCATGTGCTGTTGAGAAAAAACAAAATGGTCCCAATAGCTTTGCTGAACCCAGGATTGCCACAAATTTTTCATTTGTAAAAATGCAATATCTGAAAAGCACAATAAATCAAAACACAATTAAACGAGGTATGCCTGTATACAGATAGAGCATCCTTAACCCCAAAATCTTAAATTTGAAAGCTTCAAAATCCCAAACATTTTGAGTGCTAACACAACAACAGAGGAAAATTTCACACCTGACCACATGTAATGGGTTACAGTCAATATGCTATCAAAACTTTGTCTCATGCATGAAATTATCAAACATGTTGTATAAAATGACCTTCAAGCTATTAGAATTGGGTTCCTTCAAAATATCTCAGTATCTATATGACAGTATTCAAAAATCAAATAAATCCAAAACCATTCTGGACTTAAGCATTTTGGATAATGGATAATGAATACTCATACAGTGTGTGTGTGTGTGTGTGTGTGTGTGTGTGTGTGCATGCATGTGTCCATATATGTACTTATACTTTCCCCTTCTCTTTTAGCTGGTTTCCCTATCTGGAAAATTGGGGGTTGGTGACCATGAATACAAAATTACCACTCTGTCCCAAGCTATGTTCCCTCTCGATATTAAAAATAATGCAAAGCTCAGAAATTTGGGGTCATGTTATCATATGTTTTCAGTGTCATAAAATGATTATAAACTACAGTTTTCATTTTATCTTAAAATCAAAGTGATTGCTGTAAACCAGGGGTCAAAATTGGTTGTGAACAAAGAGTTTGTTTGACTCGGTGGCAATTCATCTAGATGAATTATAAGCCTCAAAGAACATAGTAACAGTGAATTAATCAAGAAACTTACTCATTGTTTATGTGTGCTTGTTTGAAGTTGAGTTTTTCTAGTGTATTTGAACGACTGTAGATCACTGCTCATTTGTGAAACTGACATTTTTTTGGGGGGTATAAGAATATTCATTTTCGATGTAGGCCAAGTTTAGTTATTCCTCCTGGAAAACATGCCTTTCACCACACATGACAAATTGGCCCCTAAAACAGATCTCTGTATTGAAAATTGTTTTAGTATTGCCCCCAGTCTATGTTTTACTTTTACTATAAAAATTGATTTTCTTTTGGTCAAAGAAAAAATATTTAGAAGTGAAGACAGGATATATTTTTCTTCTTACCTTGAATTAAGCCAGATACTGTCAGGGTGTTTCTCATCTAGTTTAAGAGATAACTTGAAAATCATTACAAAGTGAAACACAGTGTATTGTGAAATAATAACACACAAACCAAGTGCAAAGGGAAAGGTAGACTGTCATAATTCCAGGAATCCATAGAGAGCTTCATAGCATAGATGGACACTTAACATATCTTTGAAGAAAAAGGTATGTTAAGCAGCAAAATTGCTACTTTGCGAAGCAGCAATTTATTCAAGAACATAGAAGGTATTCATCAAAATTTTACCTTGTAAATGCACCTATGCCTAGATTTAATTCTTGAACTATTTGAATACAGAAAAACTAAATCATTTTTAATTTTCTAGAATTACAAATTGTTTCTATTTTGTATTGCATGGAAGTGTGAATCAAAACTAACCAAACTATTTTTTAAAATGCAACAAAATAGCTATAATTAAATTAATCAAAATACAAATTTATTTGATCATCTTTTATGCAGAAAACTGAAATTATATACTAAGGATATTTTTCTTACATTTGATATTCACACCTTTATTCATCCACTCACATCACAAATATGTATTGAGCACTTACCATGCTAATTTCTAGGGAGTACAATAATGGAAAAAAAAATGAAAATAGACAATATACTGTGAAAAAATAGAAAAAATGAAAAACAGTAGAGCTTACATTCTAATTTATACTGTGTGTACCTGTGTTTGTCATTGTATATGTCTCTGTATGTGTCTTTGGGTACAAACTTGCATATATGTGAAGCAGAGAAATTTAGCAGAAACTAAGAAAAGCTAATGAAACTCTAGTCATGAAACTCTAGTTTTAGTGATGGCATTAACAACACATTGCATTTCCTAAAGAAGTTCCCCAAAATATTTCTTTTGTAATTTCATTTTGATACAGCCTAGCTAACGGGTGAAGCCTAATTGAAAACTGAGCAGACCAGAGATCTGCAACCCTCAGGCTGTGTACCAGTGACTGTCTGTGGTCTGTTAGGAACTAGG
This sequence comes from Cebus imitator, assembly GCF_001604975.1. Taxonomy (NCBI): domain Eukaryota; kingdom Metazoa; phylum Chordata; class Mammalia; order Primates; family Cebidae; genus Cebus; species Cebus imitator. Next base: position 887,786 of record NW_016107819.1, on the reverse strand, counting down.
CTGCACAGCAGGAAGTGAGTGGCTGGCAAGTGAGCATTACTGCCTGAGCTCTACCTCCTGTCAGATCAGTGGTGGCATTAGATTCTCATAGTAGCACAAACTCTATTGTAAATTGTGCATGCAAGGGATCTAGGTTTTGTGCTCCCTATGAATATCTAATTCCCGATGATGTAAGGTGGAACAGTTTCATCCTGAAACCATCCCCATCCCCCTACACCTACCCTTACCCATCCCTCCACACCTAATTCATGGAAATACTGTCTTCTATGAAACTGATCCCTGGTCCCAAAATGGTTGTGGAATCCTGAGGTAGACAATGTCAGAAAATGTTCAAACTGGTTTTCTTTGGGCACTTTCTCTGGGGGATGTCAACTACCATCTAAGAAGTCTGACTTCTCTGAGATTACCATGTTGGAGAGGCTACAAATAGACACTTTGGTAAAAAGTCCTAGCTGTTGGTAGCCTTCTTCCAGTCATTCTCTACAAGGCGTCAGATGTGTGAGTAGAGCAGTCTTGGATTCTCTAAGCCAAGCTTGTCTAACCCATGGCCCAGGACGTCTTTGAATGTGGCCCAACACAAATTTGTTAACTTTCTTAAAACAGTATGAGATTTTTTTTTTTTTTTAGCTCATCAGCTATCATTAGTGTTAGTGTATTTTATGTATACCCCAAGGCAATTCTTTTTCCAATGTGGCCCAGGAAAGCCAAAAGATTGGACACCCCTGCTCTAGACTATTCCATCCACCAGGCAAATGCCACAAAGCAACCTTGGTCAATGTGAGGAGCAGAAGAATTATCCTACTCCTTAATTACATAATATATAAGCTGTAATTAAATAGTTGTGGTTTTAAGATGCTGGATTTTCAGGTGGTTTACTTCACAGCAATAATAACTGGATAGATGTGCAACTTAATAGCTATGTGACCATAGAAAAGTTAACTACACTGAACTTTGCTTGTTTGTATTAGTAAAGTGAAAATACCAATATATATCCTCCATATCCAACATAAATTGGAGGTGTCACTGTAGCACCTATTCACCTCAAGCCCACATTTGTCTTTCATTCACTCAGCAATTAAACAGCAAGTTAGTCTCATTTCTACAAACTGTCATCTGCCAGTATAGTTTGTGTCAAGAAAGTCAAGTTGCAAATCAGATCAGACTGTAGTGCTGCCATATTTAATTCTCAGAGTCAACTGGTGGCTCTAACACACCCTGTGGTTCATCGCCTATAGATTTCAATGTGCCAGAATTTTAGAAACTTAATTTAACATACTTTCATAAACCTTCTTTTACAGTGACTATAAGGGACACATTAAACATATTTATAAACTGATTTTACAATCTTAAATCCAGGCAGTTTACTAGGTTCTTCTGTCTGACTTCTCATATGCAAAAGTAAAAATTTCACTTTTCCATTACAATGAAAAACTGAACACATACTATGCCATGTCTGATAATCTCCCCCTTCTCCTGCCACTGATATGGAAGTATAAAAAGTCAGATTGTCCCATGTCTTTTATATTTCTCTGATGGCCAATGAGGTATTCCTGGTGGTAGCTAAAGACTGACCCTTTGATCACATATCTCTTATAAGTAAACAATTCTAGGCTGTGAGACCTTTGATTTATAT
>NW_016107819.1:805903-886048 GCF_001604975.1 Cebus imitator | reverse complement strand
ACTATTGGCTTATATATAGTATTATCTATAGTATAGATACTATATCTATACTATTACTTATCTACAGTATTATCTATAGCATTACTTTACTATAGTATTATTATAAAGTAACACTATAGGCTTAACTATGGCATTACTTTACTGTTTCACAAGAGTACATTTAAATACAGTATTAGTTATAAAAATGTAGACATACATAAACATTTTCATATTTCCATCTATTTTACACAGAAACATTTTTAGATTTCCATCCATTTTGCAGAGTAGGTTGCATCTGTATGTATTATAATTTTTTGTACGTTATTATTTCAGGACAGAAACCTAAAGTAATAGGCACTACGTTTTTCACTGCCCATTATATGCAAAAATTAAACTAGGCTCATCATATGTGCTCCTTGTGGTAATCTTAATCATTTTACTCCCATTTTAAAGATGAGAAAATTGATTCTCAGATAAATCAAGTGTGATGGTTAATGTTGAGTGTCATCTTGATTGGATTGAGGGATGCAAAGTATCACTCCTGGATGTGTCTGTGAGGGTGTTGCCAAAGGAGATTAACATTTGTGCAGTGAGCTGGGAGAGGCAGATCCACACTCTATCTGGGTGGGCACAATCGAATCACCTGCCAGTGTGGCTAGAATAAAGCAGGCAGAAGAAGTTGGAAGGACTTATCTTTCTGAGTCTTCCTGCCTTCATCTTTCTCTTGTGCTGGATGCTTTCTGCCCTCAACTATCAGACTCCAAGTTTTTCAGGTTTGGACTCTTAGACCTACACCTGTGGCTTGCCAGGGCCTTTTGGGCCTTTGACCACAGACTGAAGACTGCTTTCAATATCCCTACTTTTGAAGTCTTGGGACACAGATTGGCTTCCTTGCTCCTCAGCTTGCAGACGACCTACTGTGGGGCTTAACCTTGTGATCATGTGAGTCAATGCTCATTAATAAATTCAGAACACTGTGGCCTTCTATTCCTAGGACTAGACTGTATGAGTATGTGTTTATATATATATATATATATATGTACAGCTATTCTATTAGTTCTGTCCTTCTAGAGAACCCTGACTAATACATTAAGTTATTACCCAAGGTCACGCTGCTGTAAAAATGGTAAAAATTTGATTTAAATTATAGTTTAACCTGAAACTGCCTGTGTATCCTTTGCCTTCTATTATTTCCCAGTACCTATCATTTATGCTTAAACCACAATGAATAGTTTGAGGCATAAGCATTTGAACCTTACTACCATTGCTCATAAGGTTATCTCCCTCTGTAATGCTGTTATCCTCATTTATACATCATACGAGGCATAAGTCTTGAAAGTCTCATAAGATTCTCTCATTTTCCTGTCTTTTCACAGAACTTCATGAAACCTTTCACATATGACTAATCACATTCTTATATCCATTACCCAGGTTCATGTCTTAGCTCTCCAGCTAGCCTGCAGTAGTAATAATCAGATCTGCGTAGTGTTTTACAGACACATTGCATTTTCCCCTGTATATTCTCTTTTATGGAAGACTCTTCTAGTGACTGAAAATTATGAATTCACATTTTAGTGCCCAGCATGAGGGTGAAAATTCAAAATGAAAGTACTATGATGTATTTTTCTCTAATTTATCATTGATATTTTATTTTCTAAGGAGTTGCAAATATCTTAAAATCATGACAAAAATTATCTCTCTACATCTGTTTGTACTTGTCAGTTCATCTACCTTTTTTGCAGAGTTTCAATCAGATGAGGCCTTCTGGAATATTAATTTATAAAATTAATATTATATTTTAGCTGTTTAGAGATACCAACAAAATCTACAGTAGGTTGTGATTGACATTTTAAAATTATGGCCAGTGAGCTTGGGCAACCAGTGTTCTAACATCTGCATCTCTGCTTGGATTCATTATGCTCTACTCTGTCTTGACATCCATGCTATAATTCTTGGACATTGGTTAAACTGTTATGTCTTTGTGGGAAATAATGGCTCCAGAATAAATTCACCTGCTTCTTGATGAAAGGAAAAGGAGCAGCAGAGTCTTAAAAAGAAGTAATAGAACTGAGCCTAAGTTAAAGGGAAGGAGGCATTGTGTGGTTGCTCACATCCTTGGTGTCAACAAACCAACCTTCCAAATGTTCTGTATGGAACTAAGACAAATATAATTTCTTTTTAATTTGATTAAAAAAACTGTTCATGAAGTACTAGGTAAAAAGTTATGAGTTTCAAAGGGTTATTTACTTTTAAATATATATTGCATTTTCATTTGATAGGGAGAAACATATAGTATGGTGGTATTTTCAACTGAGAGCTTCGTGAAGTTATTAAGACTCAACTTTTATTTCTGAAATGTTGCCAAGTACAATCTTTCATTATTAAGCTGTATTTATTTACGTATGATCGACCTCATTTGAGCGGGATAAAGTGACAAGTTCTGGATTCCATAAAAACTTATTATTTCAATGTAGAAAAAGCTCAGGTTATTTATACTTTTGTGGTTTATTCTTTCATTTACTTGTGTGTTGTTGCTCTGAAGGTTTGTTTGCCTTCTCATAAACCGTTATGCCTTAGGAATTAACATTCTTGCACATGATGGTAATTTTTCATTTACCTTTTTCTCAGAGATGTACAGAATATTGAACCTACTTTTCTCAACTACAATACCTAAATAAAGCATAATGAATGAAACCATGTTTCTAGCATTGCTGCCTCTTTTCCATTTTATTTCTTGATTTTTCAAGAATTACTTGTATGTGGATTTTCTTGAGCATGTGAATTGCTTTCAGAAATATTTTCAATGCAAGACCTAAGCAAGAATACTTAAGTCCTTCATTCTTTAACTTCTAGGTAGTTACTGCTTAGGAATCTACATCCATTTTCTAGTTAAACAACAAAAATGTCCTTCAGTCTGTATAACTTTAAGAGAAACCATTGATTTCTAATTACACATTGAATTTTCCCACCCCAGAAATTGTAGAAAATAAGAAAAAAATATGTTTGCACAAAGCCTGTACTGGAAGTGGTATTTTTTATATTTGCCATAGTGTTATTTTATCAATTCTATAGAGCTGTTTTATTCCTTGTAATATGAATCCTGTCATTTGGTTAAACCTCAAAGGTTAATTCTTTAATCTGGAAAATGTGTATTAAAATGTCCCAAAATGTGTAAGGAAGAATCACAATTCAGAACAGTGTAGCCTTCTATTCCTGGGACTAGTCTGTATGAGTGAGTTTGTGTTTGTATATGTTTACAGAAGGTAAATAAGGATAATTCCTTAGCTCATAGTAAATTTAACACCTGTTCCCTGTATGCGGAAATTCTTATTCTGTATTCTTAGTTGCAGTGCCTCTGTCTAAATAGTGTTCACACACCGTTTATTATCCCAACTCAGATATCTCAGGTGAGCTTCAGACACATAAACAAGGTAACATCCAAAACAATGTGTGACACAAAATAGGCAGTGAATATATATTTGTTATATAAATGTTTCTCTTTCTGGGCTCTTAAATACTAAACTTTTGGGGGCTTCTGACTTCCTCCTTCTCCATAATCTCTTCTACTCTCATATCTCAGCTGCCAATATATGCCAACAATTTTTTTTCCCATTTATTTATTTTATTGCATTTTAGGTTTTGGGGTACATGTGAAGAACATGCAAAATTGTTGCATAGGAATACACGTGACAGTGTGATTTTCTGCCTTCCTCCCCATCACCTATATCTGGCATTTCTCCCCTTGCTATCTCTCCCCAGCTCCCCACCCCCCACCCTCCCGCCCCTATTTCCCCCCAACAGACCCCAGTGTGTAGTGCTCCCCTCCCTGTGTCCATGTGTTCTCATTGTTCAACACCCGCCTATGAGTGAGAATATATAGATTTGGAAGTTGAAACAGAAGTTCCAACTGTTGAAATTAATTTTTAAAAATTGTATGCCAACAATTTTTAAAAATTAATTTCAACAGTTGGAACTTCTGTTTCAACTTCCAAATCTATATATCCAACTTTCTACTCTACATACGCAAATGCATGTCTCAAGGGCTCCTTAAACACAAGATGCTTATTATAGAATTCATGATCTTCAAACTCTATCCTCATTTGATCTTCACCTTAGTAATAGAAATCATCATTCAGCTAGCTGCAATGACAGTGCAGTAAAAATACTCTAAGCTATGTCCCTGATCCCCATCTCCTGGCATTTGCACCTTTCTGGAATTTTCTCCCTTTGAGTATGTGTGGGACCTATAACTTACTTCTAACCAATAGAACACCCACAAAGATGATAGGCTGTCACTCCCATTACTATATCACATCAAGTAAGACTCTATCTTACTAGCCAATTAACTGTAGAAACTCTCCTTGCTGGCCATATTAGAAAGGCCCATGCAGCACGGAATTGTGAACAGCATCTAGCAACATGATGAATTTTTGGTATAGTCAGAGTAAGTCAAGCATAGAGCATATTTGACAAAAGGAATTCCAGAAAAAGAGCCAGGAAAGGTGGTTTCAGTCTAGATTGTGAAGAGCATTGTCTAGCAATAGGAAGAATAACTTGTTACCATGGAAAAAATTTGAATATTGTTTATTACTTATTCAGTAAATAATTGTTCAATGCCTATTGAGTGCAAGCACTTTTATAGGCACTGAAGATACATCTGAGAACAAAGCAAATAAAATCCCTGTCTCAGGAGCAAGGAGTCATTGAATTATTGAATGTAAGCAAGGAGCCTTTGAATAATTAAATCAGGGTATATTTGAGGTCATATTTGGATTTCAGAAGAATAATGAAAGAAAGGAGAGAGATTATAAGATGAGAGAGTGGAGGAAGGGAGAAGTGGAACCAATTTGGAAAATGGTGAGTTAATATAATATTTTAAAAGTACCAAATAGGAAGGAGATGGGGGAATGAATGTAGCAGACAAGAAGTATAGGTGATTATCACAAGTGAGTACAACACTATACACAGGGTAAGACATCGAATCCCATGCTGGCTTCATTCTACTGTTTCCTACTAACAGCTAACTTGGCTAAACTACTCGATTAGGGGTTTATTTATGTGCATTTTGTGATTGTCTTTTCAAACATGTATAGTTTGATTGGCCCTTTAATATGACAGCTCCTTCTCTGAGGTAATAGTTTTATCTGAGGATCTGCAGGCCATGTTGTTAACATTATCAGATTGGTAGCCCTTCTGCCACTTGGAAATAAAATCTATTCCTGAGAGCAGCTGCTTTTTTTCATTGAAAGAAATGCTTTATATGAATTTTACAATTTTCCTACTTGACTCTCAGTTTTTATTCTTTATTTGTTGGTGATGACCTTATCTATATTTCTAAGTGTCCTTTCACATTTTTTCAGAATCATATGGAAGATGTCAACCCACAGCCAACATTAACCTGAATGGGGAAAAGTTGAATGCATTACCCCTGAGAACTGGAACAACACAAGGATGCACACTTTCACCACTTTCATTCAACATATGGCAGAGTAACATTTTGAAAGCAAGTTACATATGCCTTAATGTGCTTTTCAGAGTGTACTGTAGGAACAGAATACAGAAGCATAATCTCAAGGGTAAAGATACTTTGCCATTTTTTCTATTACATACAAACACACACACACACACATCCGTAACTAATGTCCCAAACTTTATCAATATTGAAAAATAAAAGAGGGATAAGAGAGAATTCTACTTGAGAAGATTAGCATATTTACAAATAATTAACACAATATAAAAAGTTACTTTAAGGATAATATACTTAGCTTATTAAACTGCATGCAGCCACCTTAAAATTTGGAGTGCATGGTAATTTTAATTTTGGTTGCTTCTAAGCATTTGAATTGACAGATTCCTTTTGTATGCTGCCTTGATCTAAAGTGGTTTTGTGAATTGAATTTAAATGCTGTTACTAGGTTGATAATACCCAATGCATTTTAAAACATGGGTTCTCTATTGTCTGTAACATTCATATTTCACTTGCAAGGAAGATAGAGTATTTCTATTAACACTAGACTTATATCTGGTTCTGAAGACCAGCCAGCACCATAGATGATAAAAATTCAGTTCATCACAGAGAGGATCATGCAAGTAGTTCCCCTTTTGAGTCTTATTTCACAAAATGAGTGTGATTTAATTGTACTGAATTCTCTGAATTTATTTACATTTTCCTTTTCTCTTTGTTCACATAATCATTAAAACATTGTTTTGTATACAATTGTTGTTATCTTCTTTCTATATTATTATTTTCTAAATTAGAATCTCCCAAAAATAGAAGGTCCCATGATAGATATTATATTACTATAGCCTTTAACACTAAAAGATAAATTTTTATATTTTATCATTTTTGAAATCAAGATTTGTTTATTCCTCTGGAAAAAAAAATTTCCTGTCTTTGCGTGAATTATATTTGGGAAGTGCAATACAAAATAATACATAGAAATAAATTATATAGCATGCTTGATGATAGCAAGTCCAAATAAAGGAAAATAGGATAATGGTAAGGATAATGGAAAAGACTTGAAAAAAGGGAGAGAGTGAGCCATCCACCTGTCTAGGAAAAACGTATTCCAGGCAGAGAAAAAGCCAGTGCAAATGTTTTGAAGCAAGAAGAAAACAGGAAGGTTAAAAGAAAGTGCAATGAAGGACAATGATCCTACAGAGGTTCATGCAAGGAGGAACACAATAGCAGATCAGAGAGGTAAGTGCACACATACAACTAAAAAACAGGCAAGATATAGTTGCATCAAGGCTGGGAAATGTTTTCTATGTATACATCCAATTATCTGTGGCAATTTGTACAGGCTATGTGATTAGCTAATTTGACTGTTAATATTGATCTAAGTAACCTATTACTGTAAGTCTTGTGCTATAGATAGAGCTGAAGATTTCAAGTCAAAACTGATATAATAAATCAGAAACATATGGGATGGAGTAATTTTCTGTTTGCAGATTTTAGCTAAGGATAACACTGTATTGAGGAGAGACTTCTTGTATATTTTTTAATTATCACAAAAATTAAGGTAATTTCTACAGACATCAAAATAACTCGTTGAATAAGAAAGAATCTGAAGTATAAAACAGTTATAAGTATTTATTTAGATGAAACACAGGTAATGTGTTTGAAGTCAATTTTTCAAAATGAATTATGTTAAGCAGTATATAATCTATGTAGACATATTTCTACATAATTAATCTTGCAAACATTGGTGTCAAAAAATTAAAGCCATATTCATCTTCCTTATTACTTCTGAATGTAGTACTTCATTCTTGTACAGTAAAGATTTGGGCTTGTGGTAACCCTGAAAAATGAATTTGCCACCATTTATACTTATTTTACTCATTTGTGCTTATGTTTATACCATATCTCAAGATTTAATAGTAATAAAACTATTTCTTTAAAAGTCTCATAAAATTAATGCATTTTACTTAATCACGCTTGCTTTTCCTTTGCTTTCTATGATACTGAAGTTTTACTCTAGTCCTTTTATTATCTAAACCTCTTAGGAAAAAGAGAAGACACACATAGAATTGTGCTATAAACTTGCAAAATGAGGGGTCAAGAATAGTGTGTCTAATAAACACAAGACAAACATTTAAGTATCAAACATGCATTTTTCAATGATTTATTAAAGGGTAGGTCGAGTCGTGGGGGCCACATAGTACCTTGTTCTAGTCTATGTTACATTTTTTTAAATATAAAACATCTAAGCTTTGAATGTAGTTAACTTGAGTTTGAGAGTAGTTCAGCTACTCACTAGCTCTGAGCCATTGCTTTTTAACTGTAAAATAAGAGGTTTTACTAGATCATTGACTAGAAAACTGTTTTTATAGCTGTATGGAAGATACTTCCAGGGTTGCTGCTGAAGTTTCAGCGATATGGGGAGAAATGGGCTACACAGCTGTTGCAAGCATATCTGTTTTATATACTATGACTCCTTGTAATATTTCGTTTGAAGGAAGGTTTCTACTGTGAAAATCATTTGAAACTTCTATTTGAACAGTGTTAATCAAACTTTTTATTAAGTTGTTTTTTGATGAGCTTTTTGTAAAAATGGATTTTTTTAAAACTTGTTTAAAAAAGTTCATCAAACTTTAAAAATACTCCTTCACTTGTAAATTACAAGCTAACATTTTTTACTATAGGTTTACATGATGAGAAAGGGCACACTTTAAAGCATATTAATATATCAAATGTTTATATTAAAATAAAAATGTTTTATCTTAAAATGCATCTAATAGTATCTATATATCAAAACAATTGAATACACACCATTATTCATTAAAAAGTATATGAACAATCGTATTAAAATACTCAGAAATTTAACGTTGTTCCTTTTTCTCTTGTCACATATATAGTCATGCCCACAAATTTTTATACTGTGTGCTATTTATGTTTATGCTTTTTATTGACCATCAGATCATATTTCTTTGGTATAAAATATAGCACATAAAAAAGATATTTTAATTATATATATATAAAACATATTTTTTAAAAATAATTTTCTGTTACTATAATTTCCTGTGGGTTAAAAAATCATTCAGGATTGAATTATGATTTCATTTACTTTGTAGTATATAGTTGATCAAAAAATACATTATCCATTTGAATAAAAGAAATCAAACATAAAATCAATATTTATGTAAAATAGATTTCTTAAATGAGTTGATAAGAATAATTTTTCAATGAGTTTACATGTCCATGAATAAATATTACTTTGTGATATAATTGAATTTATTATCAAGCACTTTATGTGTGTGTGTGTGTGTGTGTGTGTGTTGCATATATATTAAGCCTGGAAACTTATTTGTGTAAATTATAAAATCAGGAAGGAGTTTTATTTTAGTAAAGTTTCTCACTCATTTAAACTCCTTCTGACTTATATGTTAAATTTGATCAGCTCTTATCTGTCTTAGGTCTTTCTTCAACGTGGTTGAAAGGAAAGCATTGGAAACCACGTGAATTGCAAAGAATACGTAACCCAGTGGTAGTATGACTCACATTCTCAATAGTGACTAACGATGTTCCTATTGAACCTGCATTTAGTGTCTTGCAGGTTTTTCTTCCTAAGGGCAATACCCTGTGTTGTGATATTAGGTACAACTTGAAAACACTGCCTTTCTTTTGTAAAGTGAGAGAAGGGCAGTGTAAAAGGAGAAGTGAGACAGAAAAACCTCCCAGGAGCCTATACTCCAGGTATTTCCATGAAGACCAATTTTAGAAAGATGACACGTAGAAGTGGGAAAACTGAAAATAGATTATCTTAGAACTAGCCCCATACACATACTCCTTCAAAAGTCTTCATGACCTTCTACACAAAGGTATACACAACCCAGTTTAAAACTTATTGCAGGTGAGCCGAGATCACACCACTGCACTCTAGCCTAGACGACAGAGTGAGACTCCTTCTCAAACAAATAAAAAATAAATAAAACTCGCTGCATTGGAGTATGTCTTGGGTCTCTTCACATTTTATTATTCTGTAATTACTTATGGCTTATCATAATATAGATTATAACCATAAAATTCCTTTGTAGTGAAGAATCAAGAAGGAGACACATATATTCTGCAAATGCAAAACATGCACCCCATTTTTTCGAATATTTTTCTTTTTTATTTACATCAGATTAAGTCTCTGTAAATAATCATATCTTTCAATCAGTTTTTGTTCATCTCATGTATATCTTATTGAAAACTTAACTTGAAAATTGGGTTTTCCAGTTTACTTGTAAGTAGATCCACAGCAGATCAGTGCTGTTTCATGCCTCTTGCCTACTGATAAATTGAATTGACTTGAGCAGAAACACATTAAAATGTAACATGAGAAGAATATAGGAAGAGAGAAGTGGCGTAATAATTACCATAGAGACATTATATCGACCCTGCTGTTAGTTTTTCATGTCACCAGCAAAACTGAGAAGTAAGCTCATTAGGCTAAATACAAAGGCTTACTTTTACGTGTTACAATTATATTGTTCTAATTTAGAAGGAAAGCATGACTCAGTTACATGGATTCTGTGCAGAGCTCTTTAGGTAATTAACTCTGGCAGTGACACACTATTTTCAGATAACAAGGAACACACAGTTTTCACCTGAGGGCTCTGATGCATTTAGCTTTCTCAAAGACTAGTGATGGGGATTACTTAAGTTATGAATGTAGTGTGGCACACAGCTCTTCTACCATAATCTCTTGAACAGCATGAAGAGACTTCCACTATCCATATAAATGCATTATATCATTAGTATGAAATAAGGAGGCTGGATTCCACTGTCAGAATTAGACACTTACTGGTATAATACATGTAGGTAAAATGAATGCCTAAAGTTCTGGAGTCCTAGTAAATGCTTCATGAAGCTCTGGTGAATATTTGTGGAAAGGAGTAATGAATGAAGAAAGGAAGACATATATATATATGTATATATATATATATATATATATACACACACACACACACACACACATATTTATGTATATATATGTACACACATAAAAATATATATAACAAATATAAATATATATGTTTTATATATATAACAAAATATAAATTTAAATCATATATATTTAAGCAAGGCTAGCAGAGTACATAGATATGAGTGGCTTCTCTCATAATAGTCTCTTGAAGATCTTTGTAACTCAAGTATTTTTGTGTGTATATTTATGTACTTATGTGTGTACACCTATATTCCTACATGTATATATGTATGTTTATATGTGTATACATACACACACACACACATATATATATGTGAGAGAGAGAGGCAGTGCAGAAAGGGAGAGAGAGAGTGAGGGAAAAAAGCCTCTTCGAATAGTAATTTCTATTTTGCTTTTGAATCCACGGGACCACAACCAACGCAAAAGCAGGGGACATCTTTTGTTTAACTTTTTATATTTAAGTTTAATGCTGAGTTTGATTCGGATTAAAAACAAAAACAAACAAACAAATAAATAAATACAATAGATATCTATGTGATGAAAATAGGAGTGTGTGTGTGTGTGTTCAGTGAAAAAGGAAATTGAAGTTCTAAACTTCTGTGGAAGAGTGGGCTTTTTCACTGGGAGCATGCAACAATACTTCATGGTTTCTTGAAAGAGATGGTCGGGAATACAACTACCTCCAAAAATAATAGACACAAAGACAATAAAGTCAAAGGCAATGGGGAGTTTGGTTAAAAGGGATAAAAAATGTCGTTCCTGGAGTCAGACAAAGCTCAGGTAGAATTTTAGTTTTGTCACAACAGCTGTGAGATCTTGTGCAAGATACCTAATTTTTACATGCCTCAATTTTCTCATCTGTAAAACAGGGCATAAGAGTTCCTAAAACATTGGGTTGTTATGAAAAATACATAATACAGGGAATATACAATTCTCCTTCCTATAGATTTATGGATGTAACAATACAGGTCAATGTTCATTCAACTGGTCTTTACTAGAAAGATATTGAAGAAGAAAAGCAGTTGTTTATTGGATAAGGTTGTCAAGCTCTGTGGTAATAAATGTGATACAGGTTTCGTAGTTAGATAAATCTGGTTTCCTAAGCCTACAATTTAAAAAGCTATATGATCCTTAGCTAGTTTCTTAAGCCTTTAGATTCTCAGATTCCTCTCTGTAAAATGGAATACTAATACAATACATGGCACATACTTAGTATGGCAATGTACCAGACACTGTTCCAAGAGCTTTATGAATATTTGCTCCGTAATCCCTCCTAGCAACTTAATGGGAATAAGTATAGCATTGTTACTGCTCTTAGGTAGTCACTGAAGTTGTAGTCATTATCCTTATTGCAAAATTGAGAAAATAACTTGGAGAAAATGCTTTAATAATAATAGTTTTTCAACTTCTTTAGGCCTTGTATCTTATATGAGTTGCTAAAAAGTGGTTTGCACTTATGAAGTGGTAAATAAACATGAAGTGATTCAGGAGGCTATCAGAAATGAAACTTATGATGTTGACAATGGCTTGGTGAGTAGGGCCTGAATACTGTAATCACACTTCTTTTTTGCTTGTTATTAATTTTGATTTTTAGCTTAGATTCAGAGGATACATGTGGAGGTTTGTTACAAGGGCATACTGTGTGATATTAAAGTTTGGGCTTCTGCTGATCCCATCACCCAGATAGTGAATATAGTACCCAATAGGAAGCTTTTAGCCCTTACTCCCTTCCATCCTTTTCTCCTTTTGAAGTTTCCAATGTCTGTTGTTTCTACCTCTATGTCATTGTATGCCTGATATTTAAATCCCTCTTATAAGTGGGAATACATGGTATTTAATTTTCTGTTTCTGCATTAATTTGCTTAAAATGATAGTCTGCAGCTACATTCATGTTATGGCCAATAAAATGATTCCATTTTTAATGGCTTCATAGTATGCTAACTGTATATGGGCCACTTTTTGTTTTTATCCAGTCCACCTTTAATTGGCATCTAGTTTATTCCATATCTTCGCTAGTGTGAATAGTGCTGTAATAAGCATATGAGTGCATATGTCTTTTTGGTAAAATGTTTTTTTCCCTTGGGTACATACTCAGTAGCAGGATTGCTGAGCCGAATAGCAGTTCAACGTTTAGTTGAGAAATCTCCAAACTGATTTCCACAGGGGCTGAACTAATGTGCATTGCCATCAACAGTGTATAAGCATTTCTCTTTCTCTGCAGCTTTGCCAGCATCTGTTATTTTTTAGAGCACTTTCAAACTTACTAAAAGAAGGACCTATTGAATGCTAATGAAAAAGCAAACAGTCCTCACTTCTACATGCGTCTAAAGAGCTAGCCACAAAGATTTGGGCTAAGTGACTCTTCCTGTCTGATAACCATTGACCTGGTTCACAAAATACTGTATATTTCAAGAGCAACACTGACTTCATTTGGCTACCTGAGTACCTATTAGATGCAATATTTGGCACATATTTACATCCATGCTGTGTCCTTTCTAAAAGATACAGTTTCCCCAATCTAATTTACTAACATTTTATGTTTTCTTTGACTATGAGTTATTTGAATCTTCTGATAGTTCAAGGGAATCTGAGTGAGTCTGAGCACTGGCTTTGGAAAGATTTTCTCATGTTGACACTTTCGGGTAATGGTTATTAATATAAAAACTGGATTACTCAGACCTCATGGTGATTAGGCTCTTGAGTTACAGAAGAATTTGTATTTATTTAACCATTGCCAACTTTATTCAAATTTGAATGATCAAAATTCCAAGAGTCATTTTTATCAATTGATGCAAATATCAAATGACTCAGTCGAGAAAAAATAGTGAGAAATTGTGGTGATTAACTGATCAGATCTTTCCTTTTAAAATTCTTAAAAAAAAAAAAAAAACCCTGGTAAAAAGTTAAAATTTTGGATATTACTGGAAAAAGCTTTTCAATGTATACATGTTTAGCTTGTCTCTCCTTAAATGGGATGCTTCAGCAATAAATATGGTAAGAGTATAAACTATTCAATGTACATGATATTACATTCTTCAAATAGTATTACTATTCTTCTATTAGCAAATGAATCGAAAATCAAACAACATCCAGAAATTAACTTCAACTGTTTTAAGTCTATATTATTTGACTTAGGGAACTATATTTCTAGTTAATACTTTTGCATCTCTCCTGAATCTGCTGCATTTCCGTCCTTATCATATTAGTTGAGGTTCTCCAGAAAAAGATTAGTTGAGGTTCTCCAGAAATCTATATTATATATAGATTTCTCTCTCTTTATATAATCTATATCTATATATATATGTACATATAGATGGAAATATACGTGTGTGTGTGTGTTGCACATATACACAATGGAATACTATGCATCCATAAAAAAGAATGAGTTCATGTCCTTTGCAGGGACATGGATGAAGCTGGAAACCATCTATGTGTATATCTATACATAGATATATATTATTTATCTATCTATATATATGCACATGTAGATATAAATTATATCTATCATCTATCTATCTATCTATCTATCTATTTATCTAACGAGCAATTGGCCCATTTAATTATGCAGGTTGAGGAATCCTAAGACCTGCCATCCATAAACTAGAGAACCGGAAAAGCCTTTGGCAAAGTCCCAGTCTAAGCCCCAAAGCCTGAAAATGCAGGGAGTTGGTAGTATAATTCCTAGACCAAGGGTCAGAGAAAATGAGATGAGATATTTCACCCTAAGCAAGCAGGCAAAAAGCAACAAAAATGACTTGCTTCTTTCTCTGGCTTTCTGTTCTATTCCAGTCCTCAATGTTTGGATGAGGTCCACCCATATTGCAGAAAGCAATACGCTTAACTGAGCCCACTGATTAAATGCTAATCTCATCCTGAAACCATCTTCACAGACACATCCAGAAATAATGTTTAATCTGGACACCCTGTGACTAATCAAGTTGACACATAAAATTAACCGTAACAAGTTCGTTCCTTGTCAATTTGGCAGCCATACACCCACTACTACTACTACTACTACTTCTTCTTCTTCTTCTTCTTCTTCTTATTCTTATTCTTATTCTTTCTTCCTCCTCTTCTTCTTGCTTATTATACTTTAACTTCTGTGATACATGTGAAGAATATGCAGGCTTGTTACATACGTATACATGTGCCATGGTGGTTTGCTGCATCCATGAACCCATCATCTACAGTAGTTATTTCTCCTAATGCTATCCCTCCCCTTTCCCCCAAGTCTCCAACAGGCCCAGGTGTATGATATTCCCCTCCCTGTGCCCATATGTTCTCATTGTTTAATTCCCACTTATGAGTGAGAACATGCAGTGTTTGGTTTTCTGTTCCTGTGTTAGTTTGCTGAGAATGTTGGTTTTCAGCTTCATCTGTGTCCCTGCAAAGGACATGAACTCATTCTTTTTTATGGATGCATAGTATTCTATGGTGTTATATGTGCAACATTTTCTTTACCAAGTCTTCCATTGATGGGCATTGAGTTTGTTCCAAGTCTTTGATATTGTGAATAGTGCTGCAATAAACATACATGTGCATGTGTCTTTAGGGTAGAATGATTTATAATCCTTCGGGTAGACACACAATAATGGGATTTCTGGGTCAACTGGTATTTCTACTTCTAGATCCTTGAGGAATTGCCACACTATCTTCCACAATAATTGAACTAATTTATATTACCACCAACAGTGTAAAAGCATTCCGATTTCTCCACATCCTCTCCAGCATCTGTTGTTTCCTGACTTTTTAATGATTGCCATTCTAACTGGAAAGAGATGATATCTCATTGTGGTTTTGATCTGCATTTCTCTAAAGACCAGTGATGTTGAGCTTTTTGTCATATGTTTATTGGCTGTATAAATGTCTTCTTTTGAGAAGTGTCTTTTCTTTTCCTTCACCCACTTTTTGATGGGGTTGTTTTATTCTTGTAAACTTAAGTTCCTTGTAGATTCTAGATATTAGCCCTTTGTCAGATGGATAGATTGCAAAAATTTGCTCCCATTCTGTAGGTTGCCTTTTCACGCTGATGATAGTTTCTTTCACTGTGCAGAAGCTCTTTAGTTTAATTAGATCCCATTTGTCAATTTTGGTTTTTGTTCCAATTGCTTTTGGTGTTTTAGTCATAAAGTCTTTGCTCATGCCTATATCATGATATTGCCTAGGTTTTATTTTAGGGGTTTTGTGGTTTTAGGTATTACATTTAAATCTATAATCCATCTTGAGTTAATTTTTGCATAAGATGTAAGGAAGGGGTCCAGTTTTGATTTTCTGCATATGGCTAGCCAGTTTTCCCAACATCATTTATTAAATAGGGAATCCTTACCTTTTTGCTTGTTTTTGTTTGATTTGTCCAAGATCAGATGGTTGTAGATGTGTGGCATTATTTCTGAGGCCTCTGTTGTGTTCCATTGGTCTATATATCTGTTTTGGTACCAGTACCATGCTGTTTTGTTTACTGTAGCCTTGTAGTATTGTTTACAGTCAGGTAGCATGATACCTCCAGCTTTGTTCTTTTTGCTGAGGATTGTCTTGGCTACATGGGCTCATTTTCGATTTTGTATGAAATTTAAAGTAGTTTTTTCTAATTCTGTGACAAAAGTCAATGGTAGCTTCATGGGAATAGCGTTGGATATATAAATTACTTTGGACAGTATAGCCATTTTTATGATATTGAGTCTTTCTAACCATCAGCATGGAATGTTTTTTCATTTGTTGGTGTCCTTTCTTATTTTGCTGAGCAGTGGTTTTATAGTTCTCCTTGAAGAGGTCCTTTACATCACTTTTAAATTTTATTCCTAGGTATTTTATTCTCTTTGTAGCAATTTTGAATGAGAGTTTGCTCATGATTTGGCTCTCTGTTTGTCTCTTATTGTTGTATAGGAATGCTTGTGATTTTTGCATATTGATTTTGTATTGTGAGTCTTTGCTAAAATTGCTTATCAGCTTAAGGAGTTTTTGGGCTGAGACGTTGGGGTTTTCTAAATATGCAATAATGTCACTGGCAAACAGAGATAATTTGACTTCACCTCTTCGTATTTGAATACCCTTTATTTCTTTCTCTTGCCTGATTGCCCTGTCCAGAACTTCCAATACTATGTTGAATAGAAATGGTGAGAGAGAGGATCCTTGTCTTGTGCCGGTTTTCAAAGGAAATACTTCCAGCTGTTTTTCCATTTAGTATGATATTGGCTGTGGGATTCTCATAAATAGCTTTTATTATTTTGAGATATGTTCCATTAATACCTAGTTTATTGAGAGTTTTTAGCATAATGGGGTATTGAATTTTATCGAAGGCCTTTACTGCAACTGTTGAGATAACCATGTGGTTTTTGTCATTGGTTCTGTTTATGTGATGTATTACATTTACTGATTTGTGTATGTTGAACTAGTCTTGCATCCCAGGGATGAAGTCAACTTGATCATGGTGGATAAACTTTTTAATGTGCTGCTGGATTTGGCTTGCCAGTATTTTGCTGAGGATTTTCCCATCTATATTTATCAGGGATGTTGGCCTGAAATATTTTTGTTGTTATTGCATACACCTCTTCTTTAACCATACTTTATCTTCAAATAAAGACAACTTGAAACTCATAATTCCAACTAAAATAGTACAGCTTGTGTACAACCAAAAATGCACTGAAACTTTCTCAAGAAGAGAAAATAAAGGACTTAAGTGATGTTTACGCTTCCCCTAGATATTCTGTAACTTAAATACTATGAAGTAAAATAAAGAATACTTAAATAGTACAATATAAAATCAATACATCTTATGTTACATGATAAGATGATAAAAGATGAAAAATACAAAAATACACATATATATTAAAGCAAAATAAGAATAAAATAATTTTGACAATTATGGGACTTGTTTCTATAATTGACCATGTGGTTATAGCTGATATTTGTTTTATATTTCTGTTAAACTTTTACTTTAGTTTCCGGGAAATTTATGCATGTTTGTTACATAAGTAAACCCATATCATGGAGGTTTACTGTAAAAATCATTTTGTCACCCAGTTACTAAGCACAGTACAAAATAGTTATTTTTCCTAATGCTCATCCTCCTTTCACCCTCCACCCTGGAATAGGCCTCATTTGTCTGTCAATGTGTTCTCATCATTTAGCTCTTACTAATAAGTGAGAACATGAGGTATTTGGTTTTTTGTTCCTGCTTTAGTTTATCATGGATTATGGCCTCTAGCTCCATCCATGTTTCTGCAAAGGGCATGATCTCCTTATTTTTTATGACTGCATAGTATTCTGTGGTGTATATGTACCACATTTTCTTTATCTAGTCTTCAATTGATAGGCATTTATGGTGATTCTATGTTTTTGCTATTGTGAATAGTGCTGCAATTAACATAACATGCATTTTTCTTTATGATAGAAGAATTATATTTCTTTGGGTATATACCCAGTAATGGGATTGCTGGGTCGAATGGTAAGTCTGTTTTTAGTTCTTTCAGGAATTGTCACACTATTTCTTATAATGGCTGAACAAATTTAATTTATACTCCCAGCAACAGTGTATAAGTGTTGCTTTTTCTGCAGAACTTTGCCAGCATCTGGTTTTTTTTTTTTTTTTTTTTTTTTTTTGTTTTTTTTTTTATTTTTTTTTTTTTTTTTTTTTTTTTTTTTTGACTTTTTATAATACTCATGCTGACTGGCGTGACATTGTATTTCATTGTGGTTTTGATTTGCATTTCTCTAATAATCAGTGATGTTGAGCTTTTTCTCATATGCTTGTTGGTGACATGTATGTCTTCTTTTGTGAAGTGTCTATGTCCTTTGCCCACTTTTTAATGGTGGTGTTTTTTTCTGGTAAACTTGTTTAAGATTTGTAGAGTCTCGATATTAGATTTTGTCAGCTAGATTGCAAAAATTTTCTCCCATTCTGTAGGTTGTCTGCTCACTCTTTTGACAGTTTCTTTTGCTGTTTAGAAGCTCTTTAATTCGATCTTATTTGTCAATTTTTGCTTACCTTGCAATTGCTTTTAATGTCTTCCTCATGAAATCTTTGCTTGTGCTTATATCCAGAATGATATTGCCTAGGCTGTCTTCCAGGATTTTTATAGTGTTGAGTTTTACATTTAAGTCTCCAACTCATCTTGGGTTGATTTTTTTGTATGTAGTGTAAGAAATGGGTCCAGTTTCAACCTTCTGCATATACCTAGCCAGTTATCCCAACACCATTTATTGAATAGGGATTCCTTTCCTTGTTGCTTGTTTTTGTCAGTTTTGTCAAAGCTCAGATGGTTGTAGATGTGTGCTCTTATTTTCAGCCTCTCTATTCTTTTCCATTGGTGTGTGTGTGTGTGTGTGTGTGTGTGTGTGTTTGTTTTACCAATACCATGCTGTTTTGGTTACTGTAGCCCTGTAGTACAGTTAGAACTCAACATGGCCAGATAACAATCTTAACTTCTATTTTATTGGGATCATTATTGTGTCTCTTGGCAGAAGCATTCCTCCCTTTCAATTAAGACCTCTAGGCTAATAGAGCATAAATTTGCAGTACTAGGAAGCAAAAAATTGACAGTACATTGCTTGAGATGATGCAGAGTGATTAGACTCCTACTTTCACTCTTGGATTACTAGGGTCATGAATTCTGGCTATGGGAGGAACTGTACCATATATTGGACACTGATTTGGAACACATACAACCATCTGGAAAACCTTGTGCCAGCCTTGCAAGGAATTGCCGCATAGACAGTGCTATAACAAAGTTTTCAAAAGGCTATTCCACCATTCTACAAGGCTAGATGCTTCAGGATGCTGAAAAATGTGGAAGGAACGGTGAATTTCATAAACTGTCCCCATTGCCTCACTTCATTTGTTGTGGAGTGAGTTCCTTGATCAGAAGCAATGCTGTGTAGAATATTATGATGGCAGATGAAGCAATATATATGTCCATGAATAGTAGTTTTGGCAGAAGTATTGCGTGAAGGGAAGGCACATCCATATCCAGAATAAGTGTCTGGTCCAGTAAGACAATAAATGCTTGCCATGTTTACTATGGAAGTGGGCAATATTTGAGTCATTTCTTCAGATAACTTGCTTGTGCCTCAGGGCCTGCTTAGGCTCATTCACATAAATATCACTTCCATTTGATGGTGAAGTGTGGCTCTGCACTCCCAACATTTTGACTTATTGGGTCCAATAACACTATGTTCATGATGGCTAGCTCAGAATACATGACTGTTTTGTTGCTATAATTAAATATGCAGTCTCCACTGAGGCCCAGTGGCAGGGCAAAAGCTATTTTCTGAAAAAAAAAAAAAAAAAGTACTTATCTACGGATAATGGAAGGCCATGCTCAAAAATCTAAAAGGCTTATGCCGTGATTTACCTATCGGGGTCTGCCACCAAAACTTCAAACAGAACCTCTACTGCCACTGCTACTTCAAGCACCATTGGATCTGCTGGATCATGTGGCTCAGGCGGCAGAGAAGTTTGCATAGCAGCCTGGATTTGAGGCAGAGACTTCTGTTCTGTACACTACTCAAAACTATTTGCTTTAAAGGTCACTGGGTAAGTGGGCCAAAGTAACATACCCAAATAAGGAATGTAATATGTTGATTCCAAAATCAAGAGGTTCGCTAGGTGGGGTGCCTCATTTTGGACTGTAAGAGGTACAAGATACAAAAATGTACCCTTCGCCTTAGAATGGATATCTTAACATGTCCCATACCACTGAACTCCTAGCAGTTTCACTAAGATAGAAGGCCCCTGAATTTTCAAAGGATTCCTTTCCCATGGCTGACATGCAAATGTCTTACCAATAAGTCTAGAGTAGTTGCCATTTCTTGCTCACAAGGTCCTATCAGCATAATGTCATCAATGTAATAGGCCAGCATGATATCTCATGGAAAGGAAAGGTGAACAAGTTCTCTTTAAACTAAATCATGACATAGGGCTGCAGAGTTGATGTAATCCTGAAGTAGGAAGGTGAAGGTGTATTGCTGGCCTTGCCGCTTGAAAGAAAGCTGTTTTCGTGGGTTATGGGAATAGGTATAAAGAAAAAGGCGTTTGCTAGATCAGTGGCTGCATACCAGATACCAGAGGGATTTATTAATTTGCTCAAGCAATGAAACCACATCTGGTAGAGCAGCTGCAATTGGAGTCACCACATAATTAAGCTTATGATAATTCACTATCATTATCCAAGAGACATCTGTCTTCTACACAGGCCAAATGGGAGATTTGAATGGGGTTGTGATGAGAATCACTGTCTCTGCATTTTTAAAGTCCTTGATAGTGGCACTAATCTCTGTATTCCTTCTGAGACTGCAGAATTCCTTTTAATTCACTATTTACGATTTTCTTAGGTTGACACAGTTCTAATGCCTTCCAATTGGCCTTTTCCAATGTAACTAATAGCCCTCATACCTCAGGTCAGGAAACCAATGTAGGGATTTCACCAGCTGTTAAGTATGTCTATTCTAATTGTGCATTCTGGAACTGAGAAAATAATCACAAGCTGAGTTCAGGGACCCATTGAACCCTGGATCCTAACAAAATACATATGGAAGCCCCATTCAAATATAGAATACAGGTTGGGCATCCCAAATTCAAAAATCTGAAATCCAAAATGTTCCAAAATATAAAACTTTTGAGTGTCAACATAAGTCTCAAAGGAAATATTCATTAGAAAATATCAGATTTTGGATTTTCAAATTTGGGATGCTCGACCAGTTAAGTATAATGCAAACCTTCCACAATCCAAAATATCCAGTCTGAAACACTTATGGTCCCAATCATTTTAGTAAAGAATACTCAACCTGTAGAAAATAAATGCAGGTCCTGTGGTCATTTACCTCAAGATGAGCACGCCAATGAGAAGCTCACATAGCCAGTAGTTTGTTATCAAACAGTTCACAAGGCTAGTTGTTGACCTCAAATAAACTAAGGGTAGAAAAATAGCAAAATCTACAAGAAAATGTTTGGAGACATGTTTCCATGGGTCTCTCACATGGTTGCAAGTCTTGTTTAGTGGCGTTGACAGCCTTTTACAAGGCTGTCTTTTCAAGGATGTTTGTATAGCATGCTGCCTTGGAATATAGAGATAATGTCTCCCTTCAGAGCACAGAACAGATTTGTTTATTTACTAGACTCTAAAAATAATGTCTTTCTCTGAACAAATGTTGGGCAGAGTTGTCAACAGCCCCTGTATCAGTCTGTTTTCACACTGCTGGTAAAGCCATACCCAAGACTGGGTGATTTTGAAAGGAAAAGAGGTTTCATGAACTCACAATTCCACGTGAGCGGGGAGGCCTCACAATTATGGTGAAAAGCAAGAGGCACATCTTACATGGAAGCAGACAAGAGAGAAAATAAGAGCCAAGCAAAAAAAGGTTTCCCCTTATAAAACCATCGGATCTCATGAGACTTTTAACTACTATGAGAACAATATGGGTAACATTGGCCCCATGATTCAATTATCCCCCACTAAGCCCCATCCACAATTCATGGGCATTATGGGAGCTACAATTCAAGATGAGATTTGGGTGGGGACATAGCCAAACCGTATCTGCCCTCTTATACAATTGGGGGTTTCTTAAGCACAATTTTTCAAAGTTATAACCAGACCTGTTTGTACACTATTCACTTGGCCCACTCTGTATCACCCCCCCCCATTAAACTTGGGGGAAAGAGAAATTAATGCAAAATGAAGCTCATGCTGCCTCCTTTGCTGTTTGTAACACAGTCTTTTGGCTCTGGTCCACAAGTTGTATGTCTTCTGCCATCATTCATGAAACTGTGGCATGTTGTGTTTAGCTTGTAAGCATAATAAAATTTCAGACACTTTACAGTTCTTGATACCATAATTAATAAAAGCAACTCATGCCAATGTTCTAGTAACTGTAGGATATCACAAATTAAAATTCTCCGCAGTCAAGACCAAGATAATTGTAGCTAAAGAGTCAGTCAACACATTAGCAGCATCTTAGATGTCTCCAAGAATACTCTCAATGGTGTTAGACTCACTATCAAGCCCTTGCATCTTATTAAACAATAAAGTAGGCATGTGGTATAGTATTGTATTATCATTAGTAGTAGCAATTATTTACTACTAGAAGAGGAAGGTAGGGAGAGGCACATGAGTTGAAAAACCATCTATAGGGTACCATGCTTACTACATAGGTGATAGGATCATTTACCCCAAACCTCAGTGTCATGCACCAGGTAAAAATCTGCACATTTACTCCTTAACCTAAAATTAAAGTTGATTTTAAAAAAAGAAATTATGGCATAGACTCCATGTTTTATCTGTTTTCCTCAGTAATACAGTGTTCTGCATATAGTAGATGCTCAGCAACGTGCCAAGGAAATGGCGTAATATTTTGAGTTGCCACTGGTTCTAGAAAAAAAGGATGGTTAACTTCCTTTTGTAAAAGGAGCAACATCATATTTCTCAGTATCGAAGCTTTTGTGACATTGCTTTAAACGATCTTCATTAAATTCAATAAATGGTTTATTTGACTGTTAGAACACTGCTCTAATTTGATGTTTATGACTTTTTTTTCTGGGCAGATCTTTATAATTTCAAAAATAGATATTTTAAAATGTGACATCCCTATGGCTTTCTTAAACTCTTATGTAACTCCTTAATTAAAATATTCTCTAATGATCTTCTTTATACTCACTTTAATTTGGAAGGAAAAAAGTTTCCGCATTCCTTCTTAATAGTACAAAGGCAAAGCGAGCACAAAAATATACAGCACAAAGTATAAGTATGCAACCTCAGCATTCTAATGATTTTTGATATTAAAATTATTTTAGGATTTTTCTCAGAACATTTACTGCTCTGAGGGCTCTCAGCTCCAAATTTCTTTGTACCAGTTGATTGGTATGACATAGACAGTACGTAATTAAGGAAAAACTTTGGATATTCTAACAATAAGTATTAATGACATCTATGATGAGGAATGCTGCTTCTACTAGAATATAAGTTTTATAATGTCAGGAATCATTTCTGGTTTCCTTTATCCACACTGCCTAGAAAATTGCAATAGAGTAGATATTCAATAAATAGTTTAAGTAAATGAATTTGTGACACTTGTCTGAGTTAGATAAGGCTATGAAGAAGGAAAGAAAGTACTTTATGGAGGAGTTGGTTTGTGAGTCTAACATTTGTATTTGTAACACTTCATTGCATGCTAAAACCTGTTTTATAATTTCCATAAGCTATATCACTTTAAATAATCATCTTATTTATTTATCTGTATGCTATCTCTTTCTTTCACTTGATCATAAATTCCATGGAGAAAGGTACCATATCTGTCTTATAAAGAGGTATGTCCTAGGCACCTCAAATAGTAGTAGGTATTATATATATATATATATATATATAAATTTATTATATATATATATAAATTTATTATATATATATAAATTTATTATATATATATATACATATATATATATATATATATATATAAAATAAATTTAATATGGGCTTGGTACCTCTATAAAGCACAAGACAGAAAACTGTAAGGTAAGAAAATCCAGTTTTTTGAATGGTGAGACAGACCCACTAGAATGGCATTTGTATCTATTTTGTATATGAGGCATGGTTATGGAAATTACTTTCTATAATAACCAGGAACCTGCTTATGAATTCTGAATATATATGAGGATTGAAAATTTTTTGAGGACACTGGTAAATCTTTGTTTGGGGATACATTTATTTATAGATTGGAGAAATCTTTAAAGCATAGGTGGTAACTTCACGGGATTGATACATTCTAGCTTTATGAGAATATTTAAATAAAATGAGGTATAATTTATTTGTTATGATTGTATTTATATATTATTTCATTATTAGTAGTAGTACTAGTAATATATGTTGTTTTTAGTGATAATGCCTATTATATGACAGGCACCAAAGACTGGTTTGTCATGTTTAGATTTACTGTCCCTCTTATTTTTCTGAGGTGTTTTCAGACTAAAAACAACCTGTCCAGCACTACCCAAATTTCTGATGAAGATACACAGTGTTGGTATATCAGTATGATCTCTGAGAGGAACTCTTAATATATTCTCTTTCTTAAGAGATAGGTATCAATTATTTGGACATAGACTACACCTCATAGACAAAGCAAAGTTCACAAACATTTTCACTTGTTAATTATTCAGTTTCCATTTCCATTAAGAAGAAATGTCAAAGAAAAATGTCAGATGTTAGTTTCAGACAGGGCCTCAAAAAAGAGAGCAGTAAATCAGAAGAATTATCACATACCAGGATATCAATGGTACTAGTTTACATAGTACTGTTTAACTTATATGGGACTGAAAACCTTCATCAAACTTACAAGATGGTGATAATAAACTCACTGACAGGTTAGTAACTTACGAGACAGGTATAGTCATGCACCATGTAACGACATTGAGGTAAATGACAGACGACTTATATGATGGCAGTTCCTTAAGATTATAGTGGAGCTGAAAAATTCATATTGCCTAGTGAAACTGTAGCTGTCATAAGATCCTAGCATAACAAGTTACTCATGTGTTTGTGGTAATGTTGGTGTAAACAAACCTACTGCACTTCCAGTCATATAAAAGTACAGCAGTACAATTATATACAGTACATAACACTGGGTAATGTCAATAAATGACTATGTTACTGATTTATATATTTACTATACTACACTTTTTCTCAGTATTTTAGAGTGTCCTCCTTCTACTTCAAAATAGCCTCAGGCAGTTCCTTCAGGGGGTATTCCAGAAGAAGTCATTGTTATCATAGGAGATGACAGTTCCATGCATGTTATAGTCCCTGAAGACCTTCCAGTGGGACAAGATGAGGGGGTGGAAGATAGTAATACTGATAATCCTGACACTGTGTAGGCTTAGGCTAATTTGTGTGTTTGTGTCTTAGCTTTTAACAAAGATGTTTCAGAAGTAAAATAAGAAATTAACAATTAAAAGAATACAGAATAAAGATATAAAGAAAGAAATAATACTTTTGTAGTTCATAAGCATGATGATTGAGTGTTCACACACATGCACGACACATGCAACCCTCCCACCTTGTTAAGATGTTGGCATATAACCCGTCTTACATGAAAAAAAGAAAAAAAAATGTGTACAGCTGAACAATGTGTTTGTGTTTTAAGCTGTGTCATTATAAAAGTCAAAATGTTTAAAAAAATAAATTTATAAAGTAAAAACATTGTAGTAAGCTAATTATTAGTACAAAAGAATTTATTCAATACATTTAGAGTACCCTAAGTGTGCAGTGTTTATGAAGCCTATAGTAGTGTACAGTAATGTCTTAAGCTTTCACATTCACTGACCACTCACTCACCCACTCACTCAGAGCAACTTACAGCCCTGCAAGTTCCGGTCACAGTAAGTCTTCTACACAGCTGAACCATATTTTTTGTATCTTTTGCAACATATTTGTACTGTACATTTTCTAATTTTTAATATATTTAGATACACAAATTCTTACCATTGTGTTACAATTGTCTACAGTATTCAGTACAGTAATAAGCAGTACAGGTTTGTAGCCTAGAAGCAATAGGCTATCCCATGTAACTTAGGTCTACAATGAGCTATGCCATCTAGTTTTATGTAAGCACACTCCATGATGTTTGCAGAATAATGAAATTGCCAAAAATGCATGTCTCTGAATGTATCCCCATAGTTAACCAACACATGACTATATATACATGAACAGGGCCCAGTTATCTGCACAGAGGCTTCTCTGCTGATACACAGGAGATAAGTTTGTAGATATCACAAAATGGCTTTGTGACTATAGGATCAATTTTCTATAGTAATAATATTCTCTGCTTTGTTTCTATCGTTCATGTAGTTACTCACTAGCTACTGTCAATTCCACCTCTGAAATGTACCTTAGATGCTTTTGCACATTTCTAATTTTGCTTACTTAGTTCATCATATTTTCCTCTGAACTCTAGCAATGCCATTCTAACTGCCTTCTCCATTTTTAGTCTCCTTCCTATGTTCAGTCTCATTCTTTTCAAATTCACCTTCCACACTATGGCCTAAAGAGCCTCTACAGTAATCAAGTCTGATCATATGCCACACAAGACTTTTTGTGCAAAATCATCAATGACTTTTCACCATATTCTAGGAGAAAACAGCACACACACACACACACACACACACACACACACACATCCACACACACACATACGTTTAAGCAAGATGACCAATCAGGTTTTATCATCAACCTCAATCTATACTTTCATCTTCTTTTCCTAAAAATAGTCTCCAAATAGCCTACACTCCCATACTGCTTGCCTTAGTATTTGCTATTTCTAAAACAGTATATACTAAGTCCTCCTTTTATCAGCTTATGCTGTTCCTGTATCCTGAAATGTATTTCCACACTTTGCCTATGAATATCCTTTTCCATTGAGATCAAAGTCAAATGTAATATTGTCTTTGAAACTTTCCCTGATCCATCTATGTATACGGATTCATTCTAATTCCATAATACATGTTTAATGATACTATTTTGCACTTTTCTATTTTTTATCTTATATTTTTGGGGTATGTCTGCTTCCACCAGTACATTCTTAGCACTTTAATGGCATGACCTGCCTCTTCCTCATTTCATGTCTATCTTAATTTATTAAGGCTGCTATTGTAAAATAGCATAGACTGGGTGGCTTAAACAACAGACATTTATTTCTCACAATTCTAGAGCCACCAGTAAATTTCCTTCTTAGTAAGGGCCTGCTTCTTGGCTTGTAGATGGTGGCTGTCTTGCTGTATCTTTTCATGGCAGAAAGAGAGCACAAGAGCTCCACTGTCTGTTCCTCTTCCTATGAGGACATTAAATTACATCATGGGAGTGCCAACCTCTTGAACTTATCTAAGTCCAATTACTTCTGCAAGGCTGCATCTCTTAATATGTCTTCTGAAATCCAAGCAAAGTTTCCCAAATCTCAGTTCTCAACATCTGTGCACCTGCAGGCTCAACACCATGTGGAAACTGTGAAGGCTTAGAGCTACTGCCCGCTGAAGCAATTGCCTGAGCTGTACTTTGTTCCATTTTGTCATGGCTTGAGTGGCTGGGATGCAGAGCACCAAGCCCTAGACTGCACACAGAAGAGGAACCCTGGGCCCAGCCTATGAAACCATTTTTTCCTCCTAAAGCTTCAGGCCTGTGATGGGAGGGGCTGCCACAAATGCCTCTGACATGCCCTGGAGACATTTCCACTGTTGTCTTAGTGATTAACACTTGGCTTCTTATTATATATGCAAATTTCTTCAGCCAGCTTGAATTTATCCACAGAAAATGCGATTTTATTTTCTAACACTTTATCAGGCTGCACATTTTCCAAACTTTCATGCTCTGTTTCCCTTTTAAAACTGAATACATTTAACAGCACCTAAGTCACCTCTTGAATGCTTTGCTGCTTATAAATTTATTCCTCCAGATACCCTAAATCATCTCTCTCAATTTCAAACTTCCACAAATCTCTAGGGCATGGGGAAAATAATGCCAGTCTCTTTGCTAAAACATAAATAAAGTTACCTTTGCTACCATTCCCAACAAGTTCCTCATCTCCAACTGAGGCCACCCCAGCTTGGATTTCATTGTCAATATCATTATCAGCAATTTGGTCAAAGCCATTCAAACGTCTCTATGTAATTCCAAGCTTTCCCATATCTTCCTGTCTTTTTCTGAGCCCTCTGATCCCTACGAACTTTTCAAACCCCTGCCTGTTACACAATTCCAAACTCACTTCCACATTTTTGGGTATTTGTAGCGGTGTCCCTCTCTACTAGTACATATTTACTGTATTAGTTCATTCTCATACTGCTGACAAAGACATACCTGAGACAGAGCAATTAAAAAAATGTTAATGGACTTATAGTTCCATATGGCTGGGGAGGCCTCACAATCATGGTGGAATGCAAGGAGGAGCAAGTCACATCTTACATGGATGGCAGTGCAAAGAGCCAGAACTTATGCAGGGAAACTTCCCTCAGATCTTGTGAGACTTGTGAGACTTATTCACTAGCATGGGAACAGCATGGGAAAGACTTGCCCTCATGATTCAATTAACTTCAACCTGGTCCTTCATGCAACATGCAGGAATTCAAGATGAGATTTGGGTGGGGACACAGCCAAATCATATCACCATTCTTGGTGTAGGCATCTTGGGGGACCTTGAATACCACATTTTTTTTTTTAAGATGGAGTCTTACTCTGTTACCCAGGCTGGAGTGCAGTGGCATGATCTTGACTTACTGCAACTTCACCTCCTGGGTTCAAGCAATTTTCATGCATCAGCCTCGTGAGCAGTTGGTATTACAGGCATGTGCCACCATGCACGGCTAATGTTCATATTTTAGTAGAGATCGTGTTTCACCATGTTGGCCAAGCTAGTGTGGAACTCCTGACCTCAGGTGATCTGTCTGCCTTGGCCTCCCAAAGTGCTAGGATTACAGGTGTAATCCACCATGCCCAGCTACATTAGATTTAAATGAATCAATGAGTTAAATAATGGTGCATTTTTTCTCCTAAATACCAGACGTCTTTGTGCTACACTCTGGCTTTCAAAGTCCTTAATATTACATAATCCCCAAGTCAGATCTTCTTTTTTTTCCCCTCAATTCATTCTTACGTTTGGACTTTGGAGCTTCTGAAGTTATTGATTGTCTATTAACAACAAAGATCATATGAGTGATATGGACAGGAGAAAGGGAAACACTGGGTAGAATAGGGTGGTTCCCAATCAAAGGCCCCACCCTCAAGCCTGGAGACCCACAGCCCAAAATGGGACAGGCATTCCTGTTTTCACACCCAAAAAGTTGTATTTTGTCCTGCCACACCCCCTATCCTGTACCCATATAAACCTCAAACCCCAGGCTCCAGAAACAGATCAGCAGGTGAGGAAACAAGAAGACAAGAAGACTGATAGCATAACAATGCAATAGAGAAAGAGAGAAAGGAGGAATGCTTGAACTCTCAGAGGAGTTTGGCTGGGGTTAGTTGGAGAGGAATTCAGCCACTGGACAGCCAAACTCCAGGGGAAGATCATCTTTCCACTTCATCTCCCTGCTGGCTCCCCATCCATCTTGCTGAGAGTAGCTTTCAACACTCAATAAAACCTTGCATTCATGCTTCAAGCCTGTGTGTGACTCAATTCTTCCCAGGATGCTGAGTAAAAGCTTGGGATCCAGAAAGCTGTCACACTGGCCCTGTGCCCTTGCGAAAAGGCAGAGGGTACACTGAACTGGTTAACACTAAAGCTGTCTGTGGACGTCAGGGCTAAAAGGGCACTTTGTAACACATGCCTATTTGAGCTTCAGCACCTGTCCATCTATGTGCTCCCACTCTCCTCAGGGTTTCAAGCAGTGGCAGTAACCATACAGGCAAGCCACATCCCTGTTGCATGTCCCATGAAGGAGATCAGGGAACTCTCCTGTTTTATATGGACCTATGACTACTGACTAATAACTCACTCATACTTACTTTCAAACAAGGAGGTGAGAAGTAAGATTTATAATGGAATCAAGTGGTTTTATCAAAAATTGTAAACTGACTTTATACAAAACTTGTCTGCAAACATTTAGTATATATCCTGACTTTGCACTTGTTTTCAACTGCAGTTTTTAAAGAGCTAACTTAAAAGATATAAATATAACATCAGAAAAAGAGTAATGTAGTGGCTCCAATACTGAGCTTGTTATCGTATTTCTATTATTATCTGTCAGTTGAATACTGACAGTATGGACAACAAACAGAAGATTTCAGGGAATGTCTATAATTACATATAACATACATGTATCAAAGAAGGGAAGCAACTGTAATAATTACAAAATTGTTATTGAACCCTTTGATCTGTCAGCTAAAAGACAGAAAGTAAGATCATCTCATAGCTCCAATATTACAGATGAAGTTACACTGAGCTAGATCAGGGCTGTTCACTCTCTCTCTTTCACGCACACATACATAAACACACACACACATACACACATGATTTTTTGACCTCTGATGCAGAGCAGTGTGCTAATCACATCCTTGGGACATGTTATTCTTTCATTATTGATCTGTACCAGTTTCCTGTCTTAATCTATTGCTTTGTCCAGACTCCTGCTGGTATTTGTCCATTTTGCATTGCTTGAAAGGAATACCTGAGACTGGGTAATTTATAAATTTATTTGGCCCATGGTTCTGCAGGTTGCACAAGCATGGCACCCATATCTTCTTGATTTCTAATGAATCCTCAGGCGGATTTTACTCATGGTGGAAGGTAGAGAGAAAACAGGCATGTTATATGGCAAGAGAGGGAGCAAGGGAACGATGCCAGGGCTCTTTGAAACAGCTAGCTATTGCGTGAACTAGCAGAGTAAGGCTCACTCATTACTGCAAGGACAGCACCAAGCCATTCATGAAGGATCCACCCCATGACTAAACACCTCTCACTAGGTCCATCTCCAACACTGAAAATCGCATTTCAACATTTGATTTGGAGGAGACAAATATCCAAATCATATAACTGCCCCATCTTCAGAGTCTTATTAATTTATGTCTTTGGATATGTATGTGTCCTTGCAAATCATACAATATATAGCATAGTGGTTAAGAGTGAAGATTCTGAAGATAGATTGCCTCCGTGGAAATCCTGGCTCTCAGGCTAAATAGCTATGAAATTTTGAAAAAATTGCTTAACATTTCTGCTATTCCATTTCCTTGCATTATTGTGAAGAGTTAATGAGTTAATTAAACATGATGTCTTTAGAAAAGCATCAGCCACATAGTAAGCTCTCAGGAAACACTGGCTATTATGTGTACACATTTACAAATTACATGAATGATACTCTAATGTCATTGTATTTCTTAATTTTTCACTTAATATTATATTTGTAAAATTCAGATATAATAGCGTAGGCATATCTAGTTTATTAGTTTGACCACTTTAGACTATTCATCCATTATCTACTGTATTTGTGAAGGATGCTTAGATTGTCTCTAACTCTCAGCTACCACAACAATACAATTTCTAATATGCCTATTGGGATTACATTCTGCTGCAAGAAACAGAAACCAAATACTGGTTCATTTTTCTCATAAAATGAACAGTCTGGAGGTAATGGCTTCATCCTTTGCAATAAATCAGCATTAAAATATACTTTGTCTATTATTGATAGAGCTATAACAGGTTTTTTTTTCTGTTGTCTTATTTAGTGTTTGCTACACATGCACACACACACGTGTGTGTATGTATGCATGTAGACATAGATATATATTTATTATTTTACTGTTAATTTTATATTTTGAACATATATTTTAAAAGCAGTATATAGTTTAGTTTGTAAATGCAACCATAAAATATTTGTTTTCTAACTAGAAAATTTATACATTAGCATTTCTTTTGATTGCTGGCTTATTGGAAGCATTTCTATCATCTTAGTTTACGATTTTTGTTTGTTTTAAATTTCCTAATTCTTTCTCTTGCATTTTTATATTTTTGTGGTTTAAGAATTTCTTAAATTTAATGTTTTGCTCCAATGGCACTTTTGCATGTTGCACAGTCTACTTATGTGCTCAACAAATGCCTTAAGTATCATAATATTCATTCTTTAATTCTCTAAAGCTGATTGACTTAACCACTTTTCTCTGAAGAAATAAAAGTTTTTAAAAATACTTTTATCATAAGTTTCCTTTTCTGTCTTTTTGTGTTATTTGGTTTTCTAATGCTTATTTTTCTTTCCATTTTAATTTTTGGCCTTCATTCTGTACCTTAATTCCTCAAATTAAACATTATAATTATTGTTTTAGGCAGAAAAACAAGTTGAAATTCGTCTACACATTTAATCATGTCTTTGCTCAATTAAATTTTTCTTCCTATTTCCATTTCTTTCCTCCTTCTCTACTTTCCAAAGAAAATACTAAATATTCATTTTGCTAGTTTGAAAACTGTAGATTCACTTTCAAAATGTTAACAGTTGCTCCAACTTATTAAGATGAATGCTTTATTTTTCCCATAAGTTTCTGAAGCTTATCAATAGCTATATCTTCCTATTATAATTTGTTATTCTCTCTCTTTTCTCAAATCCATGCACATAGCAAAATTTCATGAACATAAGAAAGGTTCAGTGTTTGTTGAAATCATGTTCAAATGGTAGGAATAGTATTTGTGCAATATCTCTGACAGTGTCTGAATAAGTGCTTGATGAATTAACTCAGTAGAGTTTGGAATGAAACAGCACAATGAAAAGTGAAATTTTTAAAATACTTATTAAGAATTCTAATATCTTTACACCCCAGGTAAGGAATCATTTTGATCCTATCTTCAAAGACATTGAAGGTAGCCTGTATTCAATGGCCCTAATCCACATGGCACAACTTGTCAGCATTTTGACTATACTAAATTGCATAGCAAATGGTCAAAAAAAAAAAAATCCCAAAAGGCAAGAACACTATGATTATAGACACAGGCAGGGAGGAAAAAAAAATGCTTTCTGGGGAAATGCAATCACTATGCTACTATGCTTTGCTCATGTAATGAAATCCAGCTGAATAGTACTTGAAAATTTTCTGAAAAGAGTAAATAGTTTCAACTGAGAACATGAAAGATCCCCTGAGAAGAACTCAGTAGGAAGTAAAAGAAAATTGGGAAAAATAGCTTACTGAATACTCAAAAATCTGGATTGAAATACAAGGACATGATTCATTCTCTCTCCTCTCCTCTCCTCTCTTCTCCTCTCCTCTCCTCTCTCTGAGTTTTCTGTAATTTTTAATGGAGAATCCATAGTATCTGTCTTGTATTCATGCTACAGAAAGATTAAGATAAATAAGTCATATTAGGCTACGTAATGTGCTTTCTGAACTTTGAAGGATTGATTCCCATTCTTCCTTACCTCTGGAATTCTTTGTTCAGCACAAAACTATGCATAGTCTGAAGGAAGATGGACATTCTTTGCAGGTCAGCATTAAGAAACTTGCCAATAGATCAAACCCCTTCCTGATGGGCATTTGCATGTCATTACCACTGTTCTTCCTCTATTTTACATGTTCAGAGAAATAATCTCTCTCATTTATCTTGGGACTCAGTGTTCCCTTCTATGTGGCAGCAAAAGGACAAACATCACCAAATTTTTTTACTTATATTCTTGAAAAAATATGGATATTTTACATTTGTGTGGATAACTTTATAATGCTGCTGTGTTAGAAAACATCAGATGCTTTTGAGTCACCTTATAATTATATGCTTGCTGTGCCTTTTCTTCCTTTATTTCTTTCATATGTTTATCAATTCTTATACACTCTTTCTACTCCTTTATTTTCTTTTCCTTTGCCTGTATTTCCTTTTTTGTCCTGCATATTAACATTTTCATAATAACAAATAATGCAATGTTGGTATTTATAGCATTTTTGGTGTGTTAGCCACCATGGTAACACACTTCACATAGGAGGCATTACTTGTTAACCCTAGGAAGAAAACACCATCATTAATTCTAATTTCCAAATGTGAAAAATCAAGCTCAGAGAAGCACAGTGATTTGAAAGGCATAGGCCATCACCAGAGTCAGATATTTACAACTGCAAAGTCCTTGCTCTCAATGCTGATATCTACTCCTGATCTCTGAATATCTCATTTACAATATATTATTTTGGCATACATGTAGCACTTTAAGATCCGACTGATGGTAGACATTTTTAATGCCAGTATGTTAACCACATTTTATATTTAGTATTTGGAATTCGGTATAGAAGGAATGTACCTCAACACCATTAAGATAGTGTATGAAAAACCCACAGCTAACATCATACGCAAACATAAAAGTTGACAGTCGTTTATCTAAGATGAGTAACAAGACAAAAATGTCCATTTTCATCACTTTCATTTAAAATAATGCTAGAAGTTCTAGACGGAGCATTAGTTAAATAAATAAATAAAATAAAATAGTGGCATTCAAATAGAAAAGGAAAATGTGAAATCATCTCTGTTTGCTGATGACATGATATTACATATAGTAAACCATAAAGACTACACAAAACAACTAATAAAATCATAAAGTTGCAAGTTGCAAAATTGACACACAAATATCAATAGCATTTCTTTATACTAACAATAAATTATGTAAAAAAAAGCTAAGAAGTCAACTTCATTCATGATAGCATTACAAATTACTTAGGAGTAAACTTACCCTAGTAGGTGAAAGATCTGTGTATTAAAAACTAGAACACATTGATGTGAAAAATGTAGATGCCACAAATAAATAGAAAGCTATCCCATGTTCATAGATTGGAAGACTTAATATTGTTAAAATGTCCATTCTACCCAAAGTGAGCTGCAGTTTCAACACAATCCTTGTCAAAATTCAAATGCTATTTTTCACAAAACAAACAAACAAGCACAAATCCCAAAATTCAAATGGAAAGACAAAAGACCCCAAGTATTCAGTGAAGTCTTGAGACAAAATAACAAAGGTGTAGGGATCACATTAACTGACTTAAAAATGTATTGCAAAGCTATAGTAATCAAAACAGTATCAGAAAGGCATAAAAACAGACACAATGACTAACAGGACGGGACAGAGAACCCGGGAATAAGTCCACACATTTATGGACAATTTATTCTCTCTAAGAGCATAGGTAGATAAAGGACAGTATCGTCAGTAAATAGTCTTTGGAAAACTTAATATTCAAATGCAGAAGAGTTAAATTAGACTCTATCTACCATCATAAAAAATCAATTTAAAATGTAGTAAAGACTTAGATGTAAGCTCTGAAACTGTAAAACGACTAGAAGAAAGCATAGGGAAAAGCTTCATGACATTGGTCTGGGTAAAGATGTCATGGATATGCTAACAATGGCACAGGCAACAAAAGCAAAAATAAACAAATGTGATTGCATAAAATTTAAAAGCTTCTGCACAGTAAAGAAAACAACAGAGAAAAGAGCAAATTTATGGAATAGGAGAAAATATTTGCAAACCATACATCTGATAAGAATCTAATATTCAAAATATCTAGTGAACTCAGACAACACAATAGCAAGAAAACAGCTCAATTTAAAAATGAGCAAAAAACCTAAGAAGACATTTCTCAAAAGAAGATATACAAAAGGGCAACTGACATATGAAAAAATGCTCATTATTACTCATCATCATGAAATAAAAATTAAAACACAATAGGTATTATCTCACATCTGTTAGAATGATATCATCAAAAACACAAAAGGTAACAAGTATTGGCAAGTAGGGAACACTTGTGCACAGTTAGCGGATTTTTAAATTAACATAGCCATTGTGGAAAACAGTATAGAGTTTTCTCAGAAAACTAAAAATAGAATTACCATATGATTCAGCAATTCCACTTTTAGGCTTATAACAAAATAAATTGATAAATTAGTATTCCAAAGAGACATCTATAATCTCATGTTCATTATATGTATCTTACCTATTCATAATAGGTAAGACAAGGAGACAAACTTAGTGTCCATCAGCAGATGAATGGATAAAGAATATGTACTAATATACACAGGAGTATACTATTCAGCCTTATAAAAAAAAGAAAATCTGTCCATTGTGATAACATAGATGAACTTGGAAGACATTATTTTCAGTGAAATAATCCAGGCACTGAAAGATATAAGCTGCATAATCTCATTTATATGCACAATTTTAAAAAAGTTGAACAAGTTGTTTGAACAAGTACAGAGTAGAATGGTGGTTATCAGGGGGCGTGGGAACAATATGAATGGAAAAAGGGGAGATGTTGATCAAAGGGTACAAAGTCTCAGCTAGATAGGAGGTATAAGCATAAGCTTTAGTAATCTCTTGCAAAAAATTGTGATAATGAATAACAAAATATTATTGTATATTTCAAAATCACTAAACTAGTAGATTGTAAATATTGTCATCACAATAAATAATTAGGTGAGGTGATACATTTGTTAATTAACTTGACTTAATCATTCCATAATATAAACATATGCCAAAACATCACATTGTACTCCAGAAAGATATGCAATTATTTGTCAATTAAAAATTAAACTTAAAAAATCACCCATGTAATAAAATTAATTCTGGTATTGGGCATATTTATAACTTTTCTTCTCCCTCATCTATCATGTTAATTCTAGTAGCTTTTAATTTCAAATTACCTCCACAATTCATTGTCTCATCTATACTATAGACACTGGCTTGAGCCTCATTGTCTGTCTCTTGAACAACCAAAACAGCTGCCTAAATGGTCTCCTGGTTTCCAGACTTGTACCCCTCCAATCTGGCCTCCACCCTGTAAACTGTAGTCAGTTAGAACACCAGAACTAATCTATTCTGACTTTTGCTTAAAACACATAACATTATCATAATTAATTTTAAAAATCTATCCAGATCACTAAGAATGACATAGAAGAAAGACTCTTTTAATATGTCCAAGAACCCTCACTGGTTTCATTTCTTCCTCATATGCACTATATGGTATCCCATTCTGAATTTTTCTTCCCAACAAACTCAAAGAGTTTAAGCATCTTCTTTCATTGTGAACTGTTCTCTGATCTCTAGTTAAATTGACTACTTGCTATCTTGTCTATCCATACTTCATAGATAAACTATTAAACATTATACTAAATGCTATTTACTTTACTAAAATATCTTTATCTCCAGGGAATTGGGAACTCTTTGAAGTCAGGATGTATATTACCAGCCGGTTCTACTATACCAAACACATAGCCTTGGATGTTAATTAACCATTAGTAATATTTATTAAATATGCATACACACACACACACACACACACATAGACATATAGCTTATGAATTTAAATAAAAAGGTACCATAACACAAAATTTGGAATAAAATGTCAGCTGACCTTCATGAAACCAATACAAACCATCTCTAAAAACTAAGGAAACTCTTCTACAGCATTTATTTCTTTTTTCTTCTTTATCATAACTGTCATTTAAAAAATTTAATTTTTCATCACCCTCCACTTGGGTTATTGAAATAAACTTGATGCTGACTTTTTGCATCCAATTTCTGCCCTCCTCCCCCAAGCCACCATTCACAGTATCGGTGACATTATCAAACCATTTGCTGATCGTGCCACTCTCCAGCTTTCACACACTTAACTCCCCATTAGCCACTGAAAATCAAACTTCTTACCTTAACATAAAAGGCCTTTCAAAACTTTGCCAAAGTATATATTCCCTAATCTCCTATAATTTCCTCAAATACACAATAGTCTTTTATAGCTCTGACTGGTATCCATACAACTCCATTTTCCTGAAATATGTCACTATTAACTCCACCAATACAAGCTTCCTTCAAGGCCCAGTACAGATGGTACTTTTCTCTTACTTTCTCTTAATGTCTCTGTTCTCGTCACTTAACTCAGGAAGAATAAATTATTCCCTTAACACTTTACAAATACCACTGTTATAACATACTATGCATCATCCATATTTTTATACGTATCTGTATTTCTCAATAGAATATAATCCACTTGAGAATAAGGGCTACAGATTACCTATTTTTCTTCTTAAAAGTCAGGTGTAACCATGGAATATTATGCAGCCATCAAAAACGATGAGTTTGGGTCCTTTGTGGGGACATGGATGAACCTGGAAACCATCATTCTCAGCAAACTGACAGAGGAGCAGAAGATCAAACACCGCATGTTCTCACTCATAGGCGGGTGTTGAACGATGAGAGCACATGGACAAAGGGAGGGGAGCACTACACACTGGGGTCGGTTGGGGGGAAATAGGGGAGGGACGGTGGGGGGTGGGGAGCTGGGGGGGGATAGCAGGGGGAGAAATGCCATATGTAGGTGATGGGGAGGAAGGCAGCAAATCACACTGCCATGTGTGTTCCTATGCAACAATTTTGCATGTTCTTCACATGTACCCCCAAACCTAAAATACAATAAAATAAATAAATGGGAAAAAAAAAAAAAAAAAAAAAAAAAAAAAGAGAAAAAAAAAAAAAAAAAAAAAGTCAGGTGTAATATCTAGAACACAATTGATAATTGCTATTTATTACATATTATGTGTAATATAACAGGATGAGGTTACATATCTTTGTGTGTGTGTGTGTGTGTGTGCATTTAAAAACTCATATAAAGAAGCCATCTTTTTGTACATAATGTGAAATTAATGCTGGTATATTTTAAAGTATAGAATACATCATTCAATGTACCTCAAAATTTATGTTTGTTATTGATTTTGTGTGAACTGTCCTCTCTGTTTCATATCATACCTTGTCGACAAGCTACCATCTTATAAAAATAGTTACATAATTGCAGAATATTAGATGGAATAAAAGTTTCATTCATAAGTGGACATTTTAATCATAAACACATAATATCCTAAAATATTTCTGCCTCTTTTCTATTGAAATATGGAGAAAATAATAAATGTTATCAATACAATTTTAATCATTGCTTTATTTAACCATTGTTTTTCAAACAATTACTATATGGCAGATACTCACCTACATTTAATGATGTAGCATAAATAACACAACATTGGCCCCTGACATATTAGAATCTGTAGTCTGTACTGTAGACTAAGAGTAAACAAAAATTATTCAATTATAAATTATGACAATTTTTATGAAGAAGATGTCAAGGGTGTTATGAATACATGTAACCTCCCTGAACATCAATCTTCTCACTTATAAATATTCAGAGTAATTCTGACATAAGAATGGCAATAGTAATAATACCAATTGCTATTTGTAAAAAGCCCTGGCCAGGCACGGTAGCTTGCACCTGTAGTCCCAGCACTTTGGGAGGCTGAGGTAGGAGAATCACGAGGTCAGGAGTTTGAAACCACCCTGGCCAGCATGGTGAAACCCCACTTCTACTAAAAAATAGATAAAAATTAGCCAGGAATGATGGTGTGCCTGTAATCCCAGCTAATCAGGAGGCTGAGGCAGGAGAATTGCTTGAACTTGGGAGGTGGAGGTTGCAATGAGCCGAGATCATGCCACAGCACTCCAGCCTGGGAGACAGAGTGAGACTCCATCTCAAAAAAAGAAAAAAATTCTTATATCTATTTATTTTTTGAAAATATTTTTACATCATTAATACATTGATTATTTCAAAAATATTTATGGAACATCTACTACGTAGCAGGGACTATGTAGATCACCATGAATACAACAGTGATGTCTAACATTTTTTTAAATAATCATACAAGTATGATAAGTACTATGAATAAGGCAGTCTGTGTCATAATTGAATATGTAGTGTTTTCATGGATAATGTTTAAAAAAATGGAAATTACAAAATAGTGAGATAATTTAACATTAACTACGTTAGAAATGAAAGGTTTAAAAATGCCATCCTAATGAAGGTGAGTTTTTTCCTTCATTAATTGATATGTAGGCACTGCATGATTCCTTGGAAATCTTATGTGCTCTAAACTCTCTTTCCCAATTAAAAGTCCCATTCCATCTGTTTACATACCTAAGGTAGCTATTTGATAGAAAGCAATTTAATCAAATTAATTTGAACTATGGTATAGACAAATCAATTTTCAGCTTTTCCAGAGACAATTGTGTTTTTAAATGATTAATTTATTCCTTCAAATTACTACATCTTTAATGGTTACAGGTATGACTAGGAGTATTTCTTGAGTCAAGAGACTCCCTAAAAATCCCTAAACCATGCCCAGAAGACAATTAGCTTACTGCTTGCATAGGAGGCCAATGCTTTAGAAGAAAGGACAAATTAATGCTATATGTATTTACATTATATATTTATTTTTTAAAAATTACATAGTTTAGCAAAATCAGAATTTATGTTTGGAACAATGACCTTGAAACATTGTCTCATATACACCAAGAAAAATACAATTATAATTCCTAGGCACTATTAAACCAATTTGGAACGATTTTCAACAACAATGATTGAGATACTATTGGGTTTTAGAGTAACCCTCAGCTAACCAAAATAAATAAATAAATAAAATTTAAAAAAATTAAGCCAAACACCTGATTCCCCAAGCAGCCTGGATAATTGGAGTTTTATGGTACAGTAACATAAATGTTAGACAATTATTTCCCCCATCTGTTCCCTTGTTTTAAAATCCCCAGCAAAAGTCTTTGTAGTAGCTCTTAAAAATGTTTATTGAATCTTATACCATTTCAGTAGCTCTTATCTAAATTTCCTTTGCGATATTGTCGTCTTAAATGGTGCTATTCTGTGCCAAGCATTTTCCTCATTTCTACAGTATCACATTCTTTTTTTATTTAACCATTTGAAAAAGTGAAGCTTTCCATAACATTTCATAAGTGATTATTTCAGGGTAGCAATTAAAATATTGGTATTATTTAACATTAAATTTGATTTATCCATTTTCAACTACTTTAAAACTTATCATACTATAAGTGAGTCTTTCACAGATATTAAATAACAGTGTTCAATAAATTAACAACTTAAGATGTCTCATATTTTTTCAACAAATATGCTCAGTTGTGTATCTGCCAAGAAGATGCTTAGCTATGAAATTTGCATCACCAGCAGCTATCACAGCAATAGCATTTTTTGTTTTATTTTCTGAGCATATACTGAAGAGCTGTTTTTACTTTCAACCACAAAAATTGAGCAAGAATTTTTTAAAAAGCAACTATTTAAATTTAGTACAACCTGAAAATTCTGTCCTTGAGAATGAAAACGGTGGCTTTCTATCTGACGCCCATCCATTCTGCCTTAGCATGATTTCTTAATATTTAATAATGATAACATGATTTGGGGATATGATTAATGCTGATACCTAACCTATTCAGTTGACTTACTTTATACAGCTTAAATAATTTAAGTAGCTCTTAATGTCAATTGAAGTACCTACAAGCCTAACACATAGAATGTATTTTTCTATATTAAAGCAAAATATTTTAACAAATAAGTTTTAAATATAATATGTGTACTCTCTACCTATTGTTATGCTAATCATTAAAATTAAATCAATGGGCTATATTTTGAACTTTTCATGTCTTTTACATGGTGTGGAATATGTTTGGAAACTGGAAAAGGCTTTTATTGTTACTATTACACCCAAATATTTTTTTAAACCTGAAAGCAATACATTATTTTTCATTGCTCTCTGACAGGTACACATATAGTTAGCAAAAACAAAAAAAGAGTTGAACACTTTTTTTTTGCAAAGCATTGCAAATAAAGCAGAGGATAATCATGGTAAGGCAACATAGTGCAATGGATTTAATTAGATCTGGTGTCGAATTTGGATCCCATGAATTATTAAATGAACGGTTTTAGGGAATTAAGATCTAGGAGAATCTTGGGTGCCCCTTTGTAAAACAAAATGTTAATAATATTTACAGCCCTACAAGATTATTGTGAAAAATTAAATTATATCATGGATATGAAACACACACTCACCTGCATAAAAAATTCTGACAAAATAAGAGCCATTTGCTGTCATTGCAGGGGTGGTGATGGTGGTGGTGGTGGTCTTCCTTCTCCTCTTCCTTCTTATGCAATAGGAGACAAGGAAACAGGGATTCCAGAGAAGAGGAAATGGGAAAGGGTCAGAAATAATCTTCCCAAATATGTGGCTTAGCAAAATTTTGTATCATTTGAACATTTGAACATGGTAGGGAAGGAAATTCCAGGTAGAAGAAACAGTATGAAACAATAAGATATGTCACTGACTCAAATTTTGCTCAGAAATTCAGTGTGAATTTTATCTTTATGAAAACCAAAATAAATTTTCAGTGGCAATTTTTTTTCTGAATACATTTGGGAAAAGAAGCTTGTTGAAAATTATTTCTGTTCTCCTTTAAGTTGAGAAACTCAAACGAGCATGTAAGTTACTGAAAACAAAGAACCCTGTTTCTATAGTCCACATTTCTACAGTCTGCATTATAAAGAAGGGCTCCATATTTTCCAGGAACTGAGACTAGTGCAAAGGGAATAATTAACTAGAATTTGCTCTCCTCTACTTTAGGAAAAAAGTATGTTATCAAACATCAATCACTAATGCCATTTTTTTGCCTTTAAACATATTCTGGAATTATGATTAAATAATTGTATCTTCAAGTATCAGTGCTAAAGTGGAAGTTATCTGCATTTCACCCCTCTAATCTTGAGAAATCTAAAGGGTATTTTCTGGTTAATATAACTATTTCTTTGAAAAATAAAATTTACTTGGCCCCCAGGCCTTGCCAACATAAAAGAGATTGGTTCAAATAGTTAATTGAGCGTGACCATAATATGATTCATTTGTTTACAGTATTCCTCCTCCTGATTTTTCCTAATTGCTGAAATAGGATGCACATGTTCTTTCATAAATTCATTAGTCTTTTGAATACAACATTC
The DNA here is from genome assembly GCF_001604975.1 of Cebus imitator. Taxonomy (NCBI): domain Eukaryota; kingdom Metazoa; phylum Chordata; class Mammalia; order Primates; family Cebidae; genus Cebus; species Cebus imitator. The sequence goes on along the minus strand of NW_016107819.1, from coordinate 843,339 downwards.
TATCAGAAGGCACTAGTTAAGCTCTTAGCTTCAAAGGTACATAGAAGGGCAAGAGGTATAACATTAAATATTTAGTAATGGTGACAAACTGTAGAGTCTTCAGAATGATTGCAAAATTGAGGTCATGCATCTAAGAAATAAGAATAGCTTGATAGTGACTTTCAAAATAATACAGATTTTAAAATTGAATAATGCAAAAAGGAGCTGAGGTTGCAAATATATTAAATCAATTAGAAAATGAAACCAATAAAGCCAACTACTTGTATCGACCACATATACACTTTCGTTCTCTTCATGTCACAAGCATTTTTTTTCCACAGGAATATATTTTCCTACTAAATTATCACTATCACACATACATATATGGATTTTGACATTTCCCCAATCTATGTTGACTTTTTAAAGAAGAGAAATAATTGAATTGTTATTCCCTGCTGAGAACTGAAATAAATTTTACTTCAGGGATCTTCATGGAGCTAAAATGATTGTTTTTCTTTTCCATCTCCCTCATAGATAGTAAATTGCTGGGTTTATAACTTTGAATCCAGTGTCTATTTCCAGCCCAATAGGTAATTCTTCACTCAGTCCCTTTTCTAAGCCTGGTTCAAACTACTCCAGTACCTCACATGGGTTCTATAAATTTTTGTAGAGCTTTGGAAAACTGAAATCAGCTCCAGATTAAAAACTTGGCATTTCATTATTCTGGTTGTTTTACCAGTGCAATTCATCCCTAAAGTTGTTATCATTTAGGCATTCCAAACCTTTGAGTTGACCTCGTCCTTTTTTGTAAGTTATAATACATGTCAAATATGCAGAAAAGTACAGAGTTATATTACAATCAATCACCATTTTATCAAGTGTAAAGATTTTGAAATATTTGAGTGAGAACTTTTCCTAATAAAACAGTGCAGAGATTAATTCTAATTATACTCATCATGACCTTTATACATTAATTCATTTATTCTTATGAATAGTTTACTCATAATATGAATGTTTACATTAGTGTCTTACAATATATTAGGCACTATGCTAAGTGCTTTACATTTATTAACTTATTTAATACCCAAATCTCCCCAGAAGGAAGGCGCTATTATCCCATTATATAAATATGGAATCTGAGACACAGAGAAAAACAAGTTACTTTAATGAAGTTTATACAGCTAGTAAGTGACAGAGTTAGGGATTTACCAGGTTATACACACTGTTTTCTTAACCAATATGCATCACTGCCTCTGAGAATTAATTTATGTTTTTTCTATTCATCTATTGAATGGTTAAGTTGGTTGCACTGTTTCAATACATATTCTAAAACTCTTGCATATATTTATGTGCACATGTAATAGATGTTATATTGGTTTTCTATGACAAAATACCACACACCGGGTGGCCTAAAAACCAGAAATTTATTTTCTCACTGTTCTGAAGTCTAGAAGTACAGATCAAGGTGCTGGTAGGTTTGTTTTCACCTAAGGCTTGTCTCCTTAGCTTATAAATGGCCAGCTTCTCACTATAGCCGCACGGTGTCTCTTTTTCTGGGCTCATATATCCCTGTTGTGTCCCTGTGTGTCCAAATTTCCACTTCTTACAAGAATACTGGTCAGATTAGATTGGAGCTCTCTCCAAGGGCCTCATTTTAACACAATTGCCTCTTTAAAAGCTCTATCTCCAAATATACCCACATTTTGAGGTTATGGGGATTAAAGTTTCAAACATGCATTTAGGGCAAAATTCAGCTCACAAAAGTTGTGATATAGTGTTTTTGTTTTTGCTGTTGTTTGGAATATAGCAAAGAAGGAAATTGATGAACCCTAGGGAATACACATATTCATTTTTATTAGGTGTTGACAAATTGCTCATCAGTCTTCAGATTGGTTCTACAAATTTGCATGCCCATAGCAGTATAAGAGAGTTTGTTTGTTTGTTTGTTTGTTTTGTTTTGTTTTTGTCTGTGTCTGCCCCAAAATGTGGCAAGGCCATACCTTTAACTTTTGTCACATTGATGACTATGAGATATCTCAATTCTTAATTTTATAGTTCTCTGTATATTAACAAAATTGTGCATGTTTCCTGGGTTAGTAGCCTTCCATATTTCTTCTCTTGTGAATTACCTCTTCTTATTATGTGGCTATACTTTATTAGCTTATTTAAATTTTTAAATCACTTCACATGAATTCTGTGTATATTATGTATAATAATTATTTTCAGTTACATACATTGCAAATATCTTCTTCAAGTCAGTGCTTATAATTTAGCTAGTGTATGATGTCTTTTGCCCTAAAGACAATTTCAATTTTGATGTCAAATTAACAATTTTTCTTTTTTGACTTGAGCCTTTGGGGTCTTATTTACAAATATTTCCCTACTCAGTTATACTAAAGATAGAACCTTATATTCTATTCTGCATTTTTATAACTGTGTATTTTTCAATTTTCAAATTTATCTAGAGTAGAGAGGTTATGGTGTGATTTTAAAATTTTACATTTATGTCTCCATACTGAGTGTAGACTGTGTCAGCATATGTTATTTATGGTTCATCCTTTCACAACTGATTTCCAATGCCACTTCTACTAGATACCAGATGTCCATATAACAGCTAACAACCATTGTGCATATGCTACATGTTAGTAATTGTGATTGTATCACTTAATCCTCATTACATTTTTATGAAGTAGATATTCAGCTTTTGTCTTCCATAATTAAACAAACTGATGTAAGGAAATGTCAAATATTTTCCCCAGTGTCAGCCGCACAATCACTAAGTAGAAGAGGCACTATTTGAACTCCAGCAGTTCTGGGTTACAGAGATAGTACTCTTATAATTATTCAGTGACACTTCTTTTATAAATGCATGTCATAATTTCTGAAGTTTACATTTTGCCTGTTGATTCATTTGATTATTATTGGGACAAATCACACACATTAAAACATTTTAATATTTCATATTTATTTATTCCAATAGGTTGTGGGGGAACAGGTGGTGTATGATTACATGGATAAATTCCTTAGTGGTGATTTCTGAGATTTTGATGCACCCATCATCTGAGCAGTGTACACTGTATCCAATATGTAGTTTTTTTCCCTCACTTCCCTTCTATCTCACCCACCGAGTACTACAAGTAAAATATCTCATTCTTATGCTTTTGTGTCCTCATAGCTTAGCTCCAGCTTAGAAGTGAGCACATATGATGTTTGATTTTCCATTTCTGAGTTAATTCATTTAGAATAATTGTCTCCAGTTTCATCCAAGATGAAAGAGAATGGACAATGCCATTATTTCTGAGAATGCCATTATTTCATTTCTTTTCATGGTTGAGTAGTATTTCATGGTATATATATATATATATATATATATATATATATATATATAATTTTCTTCATCTAATCACTGATTGATGGGTATTTGGGTTGGTTCCATATTTTTACAATCACAAATTGTGCTGCTGTAAACATGCACATACAAGTTATCTTTTTCAAATAATGACTTTTTTTTTCTCTGGGTAGATATCCAGTAGTGGGGTGGCTGGATCCAATGATATCTCCACTTTTAGTTCTTTAAGAAATCTCCACAATGTTTTCCACAGTGGTTGTACTAGTTTACATTCCCACCAGCAGTATAGAAGTGTTCCCTTTTCACCACATCGCACCAGCATCTATTATTACTTTTATTGTAGTCATTCTTGCAGGAGTAGGGTGATATTGCATTGTGGTTTTGATTTGCATTTCCCTGATACTTAGTGATATTTAGTATTTTTTTGTACGTTGGCCATTTGTATATTCTCTTTCAAGAAATGTTTATTCATGTCCTTAGCCCACTTTTTGATAAGACTGTTTACTTGTTTCTTGCTGATTTGAGTTCCTTGTAGATTCTGGCTATTAGTCCTTTGTCAGGTGCATAGTTTGCAAAGATTTTCTCCTACTTTGTGGGTTTCTGTTTACTCTGCTATTTTTTTTTTCCTGTGCAGAAGCTTTTTAGTTTAATCAGTTCCCATCTGTTTACCTTTGTTTTTGTTGCATTTGCTTTTGGGTTCCTGGTCATGCAAATCACATAATTTTAAGGACTTTTGCTTTCTAATGTTTTGATATTTGGTAGGACGAACTACCCCATCTTGTTTATTTTCTTTAACAAATATATAAATTATTGTTAGCAATTTGTTTATTTTAAACTCAGCTTCTTAAGTTTCATTAAGTCCCACCTGGAGTTTTGTTGCAAGAAAACTGTGCTACTAGATCAACTTTTAGGCCATTAACATCAATAGAATATTAATTTTCTTTATAGTAGAACATGCTAAAATATTTACTTTAAGTTACAATTTCATGTCTTTATGAAACATTTTTATCAAGTTATTGCATACTTAAAAAAATATTTAATCCTAAGAAGTATAATTTATTGGTTGCTAATTTTAATGGGAATTTTGTAACATCTATTTCTAATTGGTAGTTAAAATGTATGAAGAATTATATTAATTATGTGATGGTCTTCTTTGCATATAACAAATGTAATGGATTTTTAGTAACTTTAATTGTTTCTATAGTTTAGGATTTTCTTATGTAGACGATCAAGCCATCTATAAATTAATTACTTTTATATCCTTTACAAGCCCCTTGTAGTACTTATTTCTTTTTCATATCTTATTACACAAACTAGGAACTCCATTACTATCATGAACTGAAGTGATGATAGAAGGCATCCTTGACTTGATCCTGACTTGTAAAGGATAGTTTTTAAAGAAATAACACTAAACATAATATTCGTTATATGTTTCTAATAGACACACATATGAATTACAGAAACTCCTATACTCCTAGTTCTCTATGATGTGTTATGCAGGATATTTTAATTACTATGGTTGCTATTTTCTCTAGCTTTATTATGAATGGGCACTAAATTTTGAATTTTAGTAATTGGTTTTCTAATATAAAATCATCCTCACAACGTCTGGTTAGATATTAATTTATTATGATGCATCATATTTTTCATGCATTATTAGATTAAATGTTAATATGTTATTAAGGGTTTTAAATATATATATTCTAATTAGTGAGATAGGCCTGTAATTTTTCTGTATTGTACTGTCTCTGTCAAGTGTCAGTGTCAAAGTTATTCCAGTCTTATAAAATGAATAAGGCAGGTTTTCTTTTTTAGTTTTGCTAGAAAAGTTTGGATTACATAACAATTGTCTGTTACATGAACATTTGTAGAAACAGATCTATAAAATTCCTCGGGTCTTGTACTTAGTTTGCAAGGAGATGTGAAGCAGGTTGGTGGTATATTTTTAGAACAGATTAATTATGTGATAGTTATGGAAAATAATTATAAGCAATGACAGCATTCAATAAAAAGAGAATATTTTTCTAGAACAAAATAATGTAAAAACAAACATTAGGACATGAGTAGAAACAAACATTGATCTGGCTCATTTGCTATCATCATTATGAAATTGGTCAACTAATTGCTAGTTCAGAAAAGTTAATTCTTCTTCTGCTGTTTTACATTTTTTCCCTTTTCACAAACTTGTTATAATCTGTAATTCTGAAGTGAAGGAAGTACTAATCATAAAACTATCATTGTGAAGCAAGGTGGACAAATAGAAGCCTCCACCAATCATCCTCCTCATAAGAACAGCAAATTTTAACAACTACACACAAAAAAGAACTGTAGTAAGAAACAAAAACCAAGTGAGCAACAACAGTACATGGTTTTAACTTTACGTCACTGAAATAGGCACAGAAGAGGGTAGGAAAGACAGTCTGAATTGCTGAAGCCACCCCTCCCCCACCACACCAGCAGCTGTGTGGCATCAAGAAACAGTCTGTGCATGTGGGACACAGAGCGTGCAGCAACTGGGGGACTTAGTGATATGGCTCCAATGAGTGGAGTGGTTTTAAGGAGCAGAGAGTTTAATCAGCAAGAAAGAAGGGAGGAGAAAAAAGGAAGAAGCTTCCCTGTACAGAAACAGAGGGAGGGGGGCTCTAAAGCCAAGAGAGGAAACCCTGAGTGTGTTGCAAACCAGTCAGTTATATGAGGAGGCTGGAGGCGGCAGTGTCTGATTTACATAGGACACAAAGGATTGGTTTGACCAGGCATGTTATTTAAGCATCCCACAAAAATATTGGCCCTCCCATCCTAGCCTTTTAATATGCAAATGTAGGGTGCCATGATATTTTACACAGGCGGGGATAGGGGAGGGCAGCCATGTGGCCAGGCAACTGTAGGAACAAGAGGACAATGGTGGGAATTGCCCTGTTTGGGTGAACCCAGTTTCTAATGGCCAGAATTTACATATTAAAGGTTGTCAGCCTGGCTCTAAGAGCCAGGGCTTTGCTGCTAGACAAGAAATGCTTTTTGGAGCTGCTTTAAAAGAGATAAAAACTTCCCAAGGACCCCTTTTCCTCTCCATCTACCTAAAATAATTTCTTAATAACTCCTATAACATTAGTGTTAAACTCAGTGCTGCCCTGTTGCAGTGGAGAGCAAAGTAATGCTGGCTCAGTCCATGCCCACACACCAAGGGAGCATTTGGACCAGCTCTAGCCAGAGGAGAATCACCCATCCCAGCACTCAGAACTTGAATTCAGGCAAGCCTCAGCACTGCAGGCAAAAGTACGCTGAGGTCCTAGGTATACTTGAATGGCAGTTTAGGACACGAGGATGGCAGTTCCTAGGCAAGTCTCAGTTCTGAGCTGAGCTGAGAGCCAGTGAACTAGGTTGGCAGGTGACAGAGAGAGACACCAGCTGGCCCAGCTAAAAGAGAGCTTGCACCATACCTTTTCCAACCACATGTAGTGTAGCTGGCAGCAATGAAAGTGGTTCCTTCCTTCTGTTTGAGGAGAGAAAAGTGAAGAGTAAAGAGGACTTTGTCTTGCATCTTAAATAAGACCTCAGCCTACAATAGGACAGGGCACTGGTCAAAATCATGAGGCTCCAATTCCACGCCCCAACTCCCAGATATGGTTTCTAGACACATCCTAGGCCAGGACACATCATAACACATCCTGTTATGAAAGAAAGGACCCTGTCCTGACAGAATTCATCACCTGCTGCCTAAAGATCCCTTGGGCCCTGAATAACTAACACAGATATTCAGGAAGTATGCCATGGGGCCTTGGGTAAAACTCTGCCATGTGTTGGCTTCTGGTAAGACCTAGCACATTCCCAACTATGGTGGCTATGGTGACAGACTCCTTCTGTTTGAGAAAAACATGGGAAAAGTAAAGGGAACTTTGTTTGGCACGTTAAATATCAGCTTGGTCACAGTGGGATACAGCAACAAGCAGGTTCTTGGGGTCCCCAAATCCAGACCTAGGCTCCTGAACACGATTTCTAAACCTGCTTTGGGCCAGAAGGGAGGCACTGCCCTGAAGGCTGAGTACCAGGCCTGGCAGTATTTGCTACAAGCTGACTGAAGAGCCCCCGCGCCTTAAGAGAACATCAGTGGTGGCCTGGCAGAACATCCTGTATGTCAGTGGTGGTGGTGGCCCCTGAAGAGGGACCTCTGACTGTGGAAAGAGGAGAGAAGAGCAGAAAGGATTTTGTCTTGTGGTTTGAGGGCCAGCTGAGCTACAGTAAAATAAAACAGGTAGATTTCTACGTTTCCTTTTTTTTTTTTTTTTAACTCTATTCAGTGGCTCCCAGACAGTATTTTGGACCTGCCTGGAGCTAAAAGAATGCACTACCCTGACGGGAAGGATGCAAACAAACCTGGCTGGCTTCCCCATCTGCTGTCAGTGGAGACCTAGGGCCTTGAGTGACCAGAGGCAGTAGCCAGATAGTGGTTATAGAGTGCCTTGGGCCAAACCCAGTGCTGTGTATGCTTCAGCAGTGACCAAGTGCAGTATAGTGATAGTGGCCACAGGGGTATTTGTGTCACCCCACACCTAGATTTAGTAGATTTAAATGGCTCAGCACAGAGAGAGAGAGAGAGAAAACGAGAGAGAGAGATTGCATGTGTTTGGGGAAAAGTAAGGGATGAGAACAACAGTCTCTGCCTGGTAATCCAGAGAATTCTTCCATTCTTCCAGGTCTTATCCAAGATGACCAAGGTGGTGAAGTGGAAATTTTGCCCAGGATTTTGTCAGCACGTTGTCAGCAACCGTCCCTATTTTGAAACTGTCCCTATTTTTGTTAGTAACTGCCTCTTTCTGCTTCTGTACAACACCTAATTGCTTACTAACTGGAAAACCTTTAAGAGAAACTGCCGCATTGTCTAAAACCTGCTGCGTTGCCTAAAGTCTTGAGTTACTTCCCCTGCTCCTTACCTATAAAAACTGTGTACTATTCTAAGCCAGGGTCCAGACTTTTGGGTGCAAACCCTTCTGGGCATGCTGGCGTAATAAAGTGTGTTCCTCCGATCCCCTGAGTGCCACTTGGGTTTCTTGTCAGGTAAGATTTTCCAGAACAGTGGTACCTCTAGGCATCTGCAAAAATCACAGTGTTATTGGGCTTGGTGCCCAAGTCTCTTCAAATACATGGAAATCCATCCTAATAAAGACAATCACAAAGAAGCCTAGACTGAACATTAGAATAAATATCTAACTCTAATGCCTACACACAGATGAACCACTACTAGCATCAAGACAATTCAGGAAAAAAATGACCTCACTAAATGAACTAAAGAAGGTACCAGGAACCAATCCTGGAGAAACAATGGAGTACTATTCAGCCATAAAAAGAATGAAATCTAGTCATTTGCAACAACATGGATGGAACTGGAGATCATTATGTTAAGTGAAATAAGACAGGCACAGAAAAACAAACATCACATGTCCTCACCTACTTGGGGGATCTAAAAATCATAATAAACAAATTACCTCATGGAGATAGGGAGTAGATGGATGGTTACCAGACTAGGGGAGATAGTGGTGTGGTGAGACAGTCGTGGGGATGGTTCATGGGTACAAAAAAATAGAAAGAATGATTAAGATATAGTATTTGATAACAAAACAGGAAGACTATAGTCAATAATAATTGTATATTATAAAATAACTAAAAGAGTATAATTGGATTGTGTGTAATACAAAGGATAAATGCTTTTTATTAGGGATATACTGAATACTATGATGAATATACTATAAAGGATACATTGTGTACTATGATCTACTTATTTTACACTGGTTATATCAAAGTATCTCAGGTAACCCCAAAATATATATGCTATGTACCCACAAAACATAAAACTTTTAAATTTAAAAAAAACCTATCATTTGTGTTGCCATGAAATTCACTGCAGTTGTGTGATTGCGAAGTCTTTATTGTCTGAGTTGATATGAAATTAGGTTTCTAGCTTCCTAGAATGATTATTCATTAAATATTACTCATTTATGAACTTATTTGGGCAGGAATTTGAACCACCCACTTATCATCTGGTTGGGGTGGGTAGGTTAAGTGACATTTACAAAAAATAAAAACAGCTAATTTTCTTGAAATGTCAGTCCTTTATTAGTGTGCTAAACCATACAAAATGTGCAACTTTCTTCTTCTATAGCCATGTGCTAAACTCTGCTAGATCCAGATGAAAACTGTCAAGCAGTTCATCTCTCACAAGTGGAAATACAATTGCTCACAAATGATTCTAATAACGTAAGAATAAGGAAAATGATACAAAGTCAAGAGCCAGGTTGGACGTGCTTGCTCCTATAACCCATTGCAAAGTATAGTGCTTGCCACATAGTAACTGCTTAGTTAATACCAGTTCAATGAACAGATGTTCTTCAGAGAGCCTCTCAACCCCGTGTAATTATATGCAAGGTTTTGTGTGGAAGACCTCAAGTATCTCATAATACAATGGCAGAGATAATTGTTAATATCATATGTGGACTATATGATTTAATGTCGTGTAAAGACCTAAGCATTAAGCTACCTCTGAGTGTGGGTATCCCACTTATTCATCACAGATAAACAATACCTTCCAATATCTCTCCATGTATGTATACCACCTCCCCAGCCATCGAATAGAATGTGAAGATCTGTGATACCTTGGGTAAAAATGGAAACAGAAAGGAAAAACCTCCTCACCAAGGTGTAACTCATAAGAAATTTTGCCTTTCAGTGGAATAGCTGACATATATTGTTCGCTGGAGTCTCTGGCTCCATATAATAAAGCCTAAGAAAGCTAGTTATTTTATAGGCCACTGGAGCCAATACAGCATAATCACCCCTTTCCTACTCTGCTCTGATTTTGCTCTCTCTTCTCTCTCTCTCATTCTCTTTTTTTTATAATTCTTTTCTTCTCTTCCTCTCTCCATTTCTTCCCCTATCTCTCTTTCCCTCTTAATATCTCCCTCTTTATTTTGCTCTCATTCTCTCTTGCTGGCTTTCTCTCTGTTATTTTTGAATTTCCATTTTTCTGACACTTAGTTATATATGTAAACTTCATTTTGATTATATTTTTTACATATCAATAATTTTGGAAGCTAAGGAAAGCCTATATTCACAGGGTCAGTCTTATGTATCTAAGCATACTCACTGGTTATGGTTATTCATTCATTCACACATACGTAAAAAGTGTTAATGTAATAATTTCTGTATGCTCAGAAATATATTTAACTCTATTTGAGAAAAAATACAAATAATAAATCCTGGATATTCAAGAGCTTATAATTTACAATTGATAAGATGAACAGACATACAAATGCTAAAGACATAGTAGACTACTATAAACTAACAGTCTCTGTAATCTGCTGAAAGAAATGCAGAAAGAAATGTCATTTGGAAAATCTTTGAGAACTATTGGCCAGCTTGCAAAAAAATATGAAAATTAAAAATAAATCTTTTTCAAGTTCTTGAAGCATAGGCATGTTAAAAAGGGGAATAAATGTCTAATAAGGAAGGTTTTGGAAAACTGTCAATGCTCTCTCAGATGTTCCACCATATTGCTAGGTCAGCAGCACTTTATTATCGATTTGATCATGTCAAGCTGTACTAACATCACAACATGGGGTTGAATTGAAATTGAAGTACTTTAATAATTAAAGCTGTTAGTATTGTAAATTAGTCATCTTTTGAAAAGCATAAATATTTTAAAAATCAAGTCTTTTTAAAAAAGTATATGAGCTTCCAAAAGTTAAAGCTACCTTTAAAATTTAAAATAGACAAAGCATGTGAATACTATATTTCTATTATGGTCCAGAAATCAGGATGATAATTGAGAAATGTGATTGTCACCAAAGATTGGAAATATCAGATAAACAACACCTCCTATTCCCTGATTTTATTGTAGGATGACCAGTTGATGCAATAAGAGATTTGAACATTCAGAAAATGTGCAGGGAAGCTGAGCAAACTTGGAAGAACTGGTATAAGAAAATGACTCATTTTGTTAGGTGAAAGAAAACTGTTTATCTCTACATTTAAAAAATATAGTGCTGTTATGTTAAAAGCAGTTAAGTCTCTGAGAAGAAAATTCAAATGTCTGTTTCTGGGGAAAATAATCCATTTTCACTTTAGCGAAGGAAAATAGTAACCAAGGACTTTCCTTGAGGAGACAAACCAACTCTTAGCTGGACCTTATGCAGTGTTCTGAGAAAATACTAGATCATTCTCACTACTTTGATGGTCTTTTCTCATCCCCAACAGAATACTCATGTCCATCTTTACGAAGTTAGCCATTCTGCCTTTCATCCATACTATTAGGGTTGCATATAAATGGAAGAGGATAGCATGCCCCTTCTATGACTAGGTCTTAAAACATTGGAAATGAATTTCTTTATGGTCATTCATCTTCCTATGGGCTAGAACACATACAAACCTGAAAAGCAATTTTAACAGTGCCAATGTATACAATACAAAGGGAGAATAGCAGAGGAATAAAAGGTAGCCTAATTTCCTATGTAACTAAATGGAACAGAGTAGTGTGTCTTACTCTGGACTGTTTACTAAGAGAAACAAAACAACTTGTCTTTAAAATTGGGTCTCTCTGTCACAGAGGCATAGCATTTTGCCCTACCTAATAAACTATCAAAAGCCAGAAATGTGTCCAAGCTGCCTTCTGAATTAAGTATCAATTCCTTATAGCAACATCTCAAGGATTGTAAATGTTTTTATTTGTCTCATGTCATTCCTGCTGTCCACTAACAATAATCTCAGTAGAATGAGAGTCAGAAGTAGCAACGTTTTAAAGATGGGGAATTAAGGCAAGAGATGCAGCTTTTTAATTCCAAAATTGAGCGAAGAGAATAAAAATCTAAAACATGATTTTCTAACCCAAATCTCTGTCCTTGGATAAAAATTTTATTCTCAATAACCTGTTTCATATACAGTTAACTTTTCATCATGATATTCTGAGGTAGTTTAAGACACAGACATCTCTGAACAAGAGATCAAAAGCACTTTTCTTGTCCTCTAAATGTGTGATTCACATTGCTCCACTTATACAAATTTTACAAATATGTCATTGATAATTGAATACTTTTTCCCATTAAATAATATTGAACTTCACAAATATAACTATTCCTCTACAACAGTGAGTGCTTAGGTGCCTGAAAATCTCTAACTTAGGAAAATTGGTGTTAAAGAACTTTGGATCATAAAGGAAATATTTAGTTGAGGGAAGAGCTCCTGATTCCCGGACAGCGTTTCTGGACCCATCCGGCGCCTCAGGACCTTGCCACTCTGAAGGGAAAGACAAGAGAGCATGCCTACAGAATCTAGAAAAGAGCCTCAAAAAGGCAAATCTAAGAATTATTGGCCTTAAAGAGTTGATGGAGAAAGAGATGGATGTAGAAAGTTTATTCCAGGGGATATAACAGAGAACAGATAACCAATGAAATAGAATAGAGAGCCCAGAAGCAAATACACACACTACAGTAAACTCACTTTTGACAAAGTTGCCAAGAACACACACTGGGAAAAAGACAATCTCTTCAATAAATGGTGCTGGGAAAACTGGATATCTATCCATATACAGAAAAATAAAACTTGATTCATATCTCCTACCTCATAGAAAAATCTAATCACAGTGGAATAAAGAACTCAAACTATGAAAGTACTACAAAAAATCATTGGGGAGATGCCCCGAGACGTTGGTCTGGGCAACCATTTTTTGAGTGACCATTTTTTTTAGTAAGCAAGCACAGGCAACCAAAGAAAAAATAACAAATGAGATCACATCAAGTTAAAACAAACTTCTGCACAGCAATGGATACAATCAACAAAGTGAAAAAACAACCAACAGAATGGGAGAAAATATTTGCAAACTACCCATCTAACAAGGGATAAGTGACCAGAGTATATAAGGAGCTACAAGGATTCTATAGGGAAAAAAACAAATAATCTGATCAAAAAATGGGCAAAAGATTTGAGTAGACTTTTTTTTCAAAAAAGGACATACAAATGGCAAATGGTCATATGGAAATGTATTCAACATCACTGATTATCACAGAAATGCAAATCAAAAATACAATGAGATATAATCTCACCCTCACTAAGATGGCTTATATCCAAACAGGCAATAAATAAAAAATGCTAGTGAGGATATGGAGAAACCCTCATACACTGTTGGTGGGAATGTAAGGATAGCGCAACCATTATAATGAACAGTTTGGAGGTTTCAAATGGTTTTTTAGACCCTTTTAATAAGATGGAGCAAGAAAGGTGAGCACTCTGTGTGTGTGTGTGCATATATGTGTGTGTGTGTGTGAGTATGTGTGTGTGTTTACATATGTATGTGAGAGAGAGAGAAGGAAAAAGAGACAGAGAGAGGAAGAAAGAGAGGTACCTTCTGGAACTTTCCATATTCTGAGTTTGGTAAAAAAGTAAAACAAGAATCCCTTTTCTTGGTTTTCATTTTTTCTTTCCCATCATGTTAGGTGAGTACTATTCCAAATTCTCTAGAGCAAATGAACATGATTCAAGTAGGAGAATAAGAATTCTTGAGAGAAGCACATATGTATAATACACATGCAAGCAAGAGAAGTCACATTTAATCTTAGGCCTTGGCTAACTCTACCTAATTAGTAAAAAACTAAGTCATTTTTATACTTGGTTATATACAATATCACTTAGTATGAATTTTCTCTTTCATAGTCATAAAAGAAAATCCTTGAATTTGGCCTTGTGAGACCCAAAGCAAAGAACCAGTCTGAATTCTGCCTATGTTTCTTACCGGCAGAACTGTAAGACATTTATTTCAGTGTTTATTTTTTTAAGCTGCTAAAGTTCTGTTAATTTCTTACACAGTGTTAGAAAACAAATAGACATGCCTATTGCTATACTATTTTATAACTAAGGCCATATCCTCAGCATATCCTTCTCAGAAGAAACTAGACTGGTTCTTGTGCGTTGATCTCTGTGGTGATATAAGATAAAGAATATGCAGAGTGCAATATCTGCTTTTGACATTCTTAGCAGAAAATTTAAATACAAGCATTCTATTGTTCACCTGTTATCAAATGGTTATGGTTTCTGTAAAGGTTACATTAGCATATGAGAAGGTATGGTCTATCTGTAAGGTACAAAGTATGCAGACACACATACAGGTAGTTATTCATAATACAAATCCTTTAAAATCTAGTTAATCTGATAACGTTTTAAAGATGTATTAAAGTCTTCCACAGTAATTAATGTGTGATTCTTCTTGTATTTCTGGTAGTTTCTGCATTATGTATTTTATTATTGTGTTATACTTAAGAAAACATGAAATATGTACCTCTTTACTAGGAATAAACAACATAAAAATTAAAATGATTTGACTATGAAAAAAATTTAAAATGAGACAGATGATATGTATTGATGGAGGTGGGTGACGAGAAAATCAAGACATTTGTACACTGCTGTTAGGACTGACAGAGCAGGAGCATCGCCATCTTGGACAAGTCCCTCATTCTAAAGTTCACCTTAATAAAAAACCACCTAAATCCAAGGGCATCAGCCTAATTGCTAAGGTCAGCATGACGAGAAATCACAAATAACATCTCCTCACAGAAACATTCCAAACTCTTCTCCGACCAGAGACATGGTAGTCCTAAGATAACCACCCTCTGGGCCCAGAAGATGCTAGACCCCAGATAATCCCCTTCTGGGTTGGAAAGATGTCTGCCACAAGATAACATCCCCTCCGCTCAAGAGATTCCAAAACCCCATAAAGTTTTCCATACACATAAACATTCCAAGCTTGTAAAAGCCTCCTCACCCTAAAAACAGTACATACTCTTAGACTGTAAGAAAAAGTGCTCTTGACTGAAATTGGCCAAAAGTATCTCTTGGGTTTTGTTTAAAGTAAATCTGTCTTTAACTCACAGCCACGTTTCATGTTTCTTTCCTCTTTCTTTACCTCTTATGAGTACCATGCATTGAAAGCAGTATTGTTAGAAAATATTCAAGAGTTATTTATTAAAATAAATGTTCATGCCATTTTGGTCTGATAATTCCACCCTTAGAAATGAGAATTCAGTGGGTAAAAAATAAATGTTTATAGCTGCATGGTTTTATAATACCAAAGAAAATCATATATCCAGGAAATATCCTCAGTGCATATCAACATTATGTTTGAAAAAAGCATATTACTTCTATCAGTTGAATTACTATGCAACTATAAAAAAGAATATGATTATATATATATTTGCATACAACTAAACATATGTATTCAAAATGATTCTTATGTTAACCAGAAAGAGCATGTTAAGAGTTGTGTTTTTGTGAGTGTGTGCATAGTGAGTCGGTGTCTGTATGTCTCCATATATTTATATATATACAAATACATGCAAATACATATACATTTTTCAAGTTTTTATAAGCAAAATGAAACATACGTAAGTTTATGTACCATAACAAAGGAGTTTCATTAAGTTGATAAAATGAAGTGGCAAGAGATTACTGAATTGTCTATGACATCTGAATCATTGCAGTAACCACATTTTAGAAATAGAATTATTGAAATAATTTTTCATTGAATTTGATTTTGAATTAAAATAGTATCAAAATTAAGAATATAAAAATAAATTATTTTAATGTAAAAGAAAGCTTAAGAAAACAAAAGATAGCAATAAACAGTTTTAAAAATCTGAGCTGTAACAAATGCTATTCACTACTGGAGGAATACCTGAAAATTCATAAATTCCTCTAAACTAGTTATTTACCATTTTTTCAAGAAAAGAAGAAAATCACATTCTGTTTTCAAATTAAATATTATGTGGGACCACAGTATTAACACAAACAAAAGCAGAATTATTCTTTTTAAAACAGGGGTAGGGATCCAAGCACCTAGCCAACTTCCTGCTCTGTTATCTTCAAAAGAACTATGGGATCCAGCAAAGTCCAATTTGGAGTTTTAATGTACTCTAGCTATTCTTGAGCCATCCCTGAATCAAGCAAGCCATCGGAGGGTGAAGAAGTTGAATACACTTATTTGGGCTCTACCAAATTGCTTTTATTGAACCATGCTCTGATGTCATGCACTTGTAATGCTTTGAAATTGGGCATCCAAAGCAGTAATATGAACTTCACCAAGACATTTACTGTATGGATACTGTAAATAATTGTATCCACAACAACATACAGTGATCAAGTGGATTAAGTGGATCCACACAGGTTTCTCTCAGACATTCAGTGCCAGGAGGAGTTATGGTTCACCTGAGCAACTGCTTTATATGATTTTATTTTTCGATCATGTAAATCTTATTTTTTCTCTTAACTAAGAATAATGAAATGTTCAAAGAAAAAATTATAACTTATCTTTAGCAACTGCATATAACTTTATGGTATACCATCTTATTTTCTTATTGCTAACCTTAGCCCTAACTACATTTTCTTTGCTATCCTTATTATTCCTTTCTCTTGATCTATCTTTTATATATTTTGTAAGTTTATACATTTTAATTAGCTGTCTCATCACACTGTGTTATAAAGAAAGCTTAGAGTAAATAAAAGAAGGTTGATTCTCTAGAATATTTTGAGGTGATCCATACCTTGGAGTTTGCTATGTGAATTCCCCATCCAAGTTATTCTTGATAGCAAATGTCTTAGATATGCTGTGTCAACTGTTTTCACCTCTTCTCCAAGTATGTATGCTGCTTTATGATGAGGGTCCTGCCTTCCTATCACATATGTGATTTCTTTAACTTGGGATGATTTGAGGGTCTTGTGTATAAAGGGACTTGGGTGGAATTTGTGTCTTATGTTCATGTTCCCCTTAAGGCAAAAACAATGATGTTAATTTTCAAATAAAACAAAATGCTATTCTTTTAGGTCATGCTGTTTTGAATTTTGCAATGAATAAACCAAGTGAAATCTTCCCTCTCAAATAAAGAATGTTTAAGTAAATAGTTTTTTCCCCAATGAGAAAGATCACGTTTTTGTGTATTGTTTAATATCATATATTATGTGTTATTATACCATATTTAGTATACATAATACTGTTTAATTTCTACTGTCATTGTAAATTCCTTCTATTTCCTAGATATATTACCTAAGTTACTCCTCACAGCAACACTAGGAGGAATATAGTATGGTAGTTTGATAAATATTTTATGTGTATCTTCTCATTTATTTGTCACAATAACCTTTTGAGTTAGGAAATATTACTCCAATTATTTTTTTAAAATTCTTGTTCTTGAAAATAATGAAGCTGGGCTTCAGGGAAGTAAGTAACTTTCACAAAGAGTTCAGATTCTAAGTAAAAGAGTCCAATATTTTAACCCTTCTGTCTGATTTCAAGGGTCGGGGAAGGTAAGTAACTTTTGCAAAGAGTTCAGATTCTAAGTAAAGGTGTTCGATATTTTAACCCTTCTCTCTGACTTCATGGGTTGAAGTCAGAGAGAAAGGTTAAAACATGAACCATTATATTACTCTGTCCCTATAAGATCAGGAATGGGACAAGGTTTTATAAACCACATTGACAGCAAAAGCAGTGAACTTGGAAGTGTACATCATAGAGGCTAAGGAGATCAGTTACGTAGGGGTTCAGATCTCAGTTCTGACATTTGATAATAGCATAATGATCTTCGGCAAAATAACTTTTCCATGTTGGTTTCCTCACAATCAAATGTAGATAAAAAGAATACCTAATTCATAGAGCTATTGGGACTTGTAAATAAGATAAAGCAAGTTTAGCACTGATTAAGTGGTTTCATACAGAGTACACTAAAATGTGGATCATACAGCCATCACTAAATGGTGGCTGTTAATATTGTTGAGGTTTCCTTTATAGGTGATAAGGAAAATAATCACTAAAATGATAATACCCAATCATTATTCTACCTTTATTTATTCCTCTATATTAGATATTTCCTGCAGACTTTTCACAAGTGAAAAGCAACAGAGTTGTGATAGCCAGAGCCCAGAGCCAGGAGTGTTCATTACATCTGGCCAGCACAGCCTCTTGATGCTCCATATTGACTAGTAAACAAACTATGTGTTTATTTCCAAAGCAATATACTCTATACAAGGGACTGTGATGCAAAACTTGAGGAACTCACAGTTTAACAGGGAAATACATAAACACAAACAACTAATTCTGATGGAGCCGGCAGTGTTTTAACATAAACACAATTTCATTGGAGCGTAAAGGAAGGAGTTATTAGTTTGGAGGGAAAAGGTGAGAATGTATTCATTAAGAATATATGTTTGAAAAGGATTCTGGAAAGGAGGAAAATGAGGGTATGGCATTCCATGGAGCAGGGGGACAGCATGAATATAGAAACAGAACAAGGAATGAGGAAGAAATTCAAAGGTTATGAATAGTTGAGTGGGTTAGAACAGCAGAATAAACTGTTCTGAACACATCTCAAAATCAGAGGCAAGCAAAACAGTCCCTTAAATGAGCAACATGGATATCACTCACTCACCTCACAGGTTACCTCAGACTTTGCCCAGAATCCTGCTTGAATCTCTCTCCTCTTTTTTCTCTCTCTCTCCCTACATCTATCAGATTTAACTACTTGCTCATTCTTCATAGAAACAGAAAGAACCCTAGTTGGGGGAAACTTTGTGCATGCGACAGCTGATCATTGAAGGAGAAATTAAATCAACTGATGAGAGCAGATACAGTTAAAGAGGCTAAGATAGGAGATTATCCTGCATTATCCAAGAAGGCCCACTATACCCTCAGGGTCCTTATCAGCAAGATGTAAAAGGGTCAGTTGGGGAAAGAGATATGAGAGAAGCAGGGCTGAGAGAGAGGGATATTTGAAGATGCTACGCTGCTGGCTTTCAGGATAGAGCACGAGGACCATGAGCCAGGGAGTGAAGATGGCTCCTAGAAGTTGAAAATGTCAGGGAAACAGAATCTTTTCTAGATTTTCAAGAAAGGAAGGTGGTCCTGCCGATATTTTGACTTTAGCCTAGTGAAATCCGTCAGATTTCTGATACACAGAACTTTAAGCTAATACTTTTGTATTGCTTAAGCCACCAGGTTTGTAATAATGCATTACAACAGGAAGAGCAAACCGGTATGGGCAATATTTGATGCCATTGATTATGGCTGTAAAGAATCAGAAAACATTTTAATTATGTTAAGCATAATTTTTTTCTAGAAGACTGGAATGTTTGGGAAACATATGAACTTAAATATATCTTAGAGTATGACACAATTCTGATCTTTTTTAATTTCAAATATTCAGAAATTTTAGCCTCTTTTATTTCCTGAGGGAAGAACATCTATTAGTTTCCAGATAGCACTGTGGATTGAATAACTATTCTTGCCTCATTTCTAACTTTTATAGTCTCCTGATGTATGGGAAAAGAAAATGTTTAAACGATCGATTATTGCATTTTAGAGCCTGTAAACATATTTCCATTGTCCTCTAGCTGGTCAAGCAAAGTCGTGTAATTTCCATAGTGCCAACTCCTTCCAGGGAGATGAAGTCATTGAACATCGACTTTACAAATAGAGCACCATGACAGGTAGTGCTCTGTGAGGTTCAGGATCCCCTACAGAGTTTATAATACATCTAGGAAGACATCAGGCTTTAAACACTTTATGTAGCAACATGTCAACAAATTTGATTTAATACAGAAAAAAGAAAACCTTGCATATCTTAGTGCTGAGTGGACACTCCAGCTAAACCTACATTTCACTATAAAAAGCTTTTATATTATATATTAAAGTGTTTAGCCCACTAGAAATGCTGCCATGTACCTCTATATCTGGTGACCTCTAAAAATGGCAAAGAGAATTAATGAATGGTGCCTCCCAGCTGGTTAAAATAATATAGCTATGCTGTTAATAAATACTTCGTTTTATAACATCACCCAAAAGATTTTTATGTTAATATATTCGATGTTTATTTTTTTGTGACTGCTTCATTACAAGTGAAAAATACTAAATGATTCCAGGTGAAAGCTTCGAGTTACAGTATTTTGTCAAGTTGTGTGAAAGCAGGATGTGACATGAAGTCTGCATTGAAAGTAGTCTGCAATAATTTAGACTAATAATTTATTGTTGACTCCCTGAGTTATATTCCTTTACTGACTCTTCATGAACTTCAGTATCCAGTCCAAATGTCTTAGCGGGACATACACAGTCTTCCTTGACCTAATTATGGCATAGCTGTCCAGCCACAAAAGCAGGGGTAAAACATCAAAGTACAAATGTGTTGAAAAAGTGCAATGAGATGTAGGATTTCTCTCCTATCTGACCTCAGAAAAGGGCAGGATGTCTTGTCTTCTCATTGGTTTCTTTTCCAGCCCAACATTTCCCATCCTTTTTTCCCAGGCCTTATTCCCAGAACCCAGTGTCTTGCATGTGGACCAACTTTCCATTTTCCACTCAACCTGCATTTTAGCTTTTGTTGTAGTTCTACTTTTGCTTCTTCAATGAATTATTAATATAAAATAAATCAATGTATTCAAACTTAGATTTTAATTTGTAATGATTTCATTCCCCTTCTTAGGTAGCTACATAGCTACAATTCTTCCCATAGACTATTCTCCCCACCACTGATTCTCACAACCTTTTACCTAGGGCTCTGAAAACCCCTGACCTGTATCTTGGCTGAAACATGGTAAATAACATTTATACAATTACATGATGGCCTTAATGGAACTGGGCAGTGTAACCTAGGAATCTGAGAAATGTTTATAATTTGTTTCTAAGGAAAAGTCCTTCTGTTTCCAGATAAACAACTATGTCTAAGGAAATAGGCTTTCTATTTCCAGAGAGCCAATTAAGGCACAGTGAACTTTTATAATGAAAGTGTTTTTAATGTAAATTGGAGAATCTTTGTGATAAGATGATAATTAGTAAGCACTACTATGTGCTTGTCATTTGCCAGACACTGTGCTAAGAGTTCAACATTAAATATCACACTTAGTACTCAAAGCTATATGACACACACTACTATTATTTAAATGTTGGAGTTATGTGACTTTTATATTTCACACAAATGGGAAGTTTTGGGGCTGCCATCAGAACTTAGATATATCTTGTTCTGGTGCTACATAGAGTCATCCTTCAGCAATGCAGATTATCAGGGCAAACTAGACTGATTTACAGATATTTATTGACGAAATGAATGAAGTAATCTACGAAAGGATTAATGAAAGAATAGATGGATGAAATAACATGAACATTGTATAACATCTTTTAAGAGTATAAAATTTTCTTTCAGGGGTTATAGTAACTCCCTTTCCCTCCTCTATGTTCCTCAAGCCTACAGAAAATGCGGTGATCATTAACATAGAAATCACTAGCATTAAATATCATTTTACCAGCTAAAGTACTGGTTGTTTGCTTAAAAAGAGAGCTATACATGAGGCCAACAAACATATGAAAAAACGCTCATCATCACTGGTCATCAGAGAAATGCAAATCAAAACTACATTGAGATATCATCTCACGCCATTTAGAATGGCGATCATTAAAAAATCTAGACACAACAGATGCTGGAGAGGATGTGGAGAAATAGGAACACTTTTACACTGTTGATGGGAGTGTAAATTAGTTCAAACATTGTGGAAAACATGTGGCGATTCCTCAAGGACCTAGAAATAGAAATTCCATTTGACCCAGCAATCCCATTACTGGGTATATATCCAAAGGATTATAAATCTTTCTACTATAAGAACACGTGCACACGAATGTTCATTGCAGCACTGTTTACAATAGCAAAGACCTGGAACCAACCCAAATGCCCATCGATGATAGACTGGACAGGGAAAATGTGGCACATATACACCATGGAATATTATGCAGCCATCAAAAACGATGAGTGTGGGTCCTTTGTAGGGACATGGATGAACCTGGAAACCATCATTCTCAGCAAACTGACACAAAAGCAGAAGATCAAGCACCACATGTTCTCACAGGCGGTTGTTGAACAATGAGAACACATGGACACAGGGAGGGGAGCACTACACATTGGGGTCTGTTGGGGGGAAATAGGGGAGGGATGGTGGGGGGTGGGGTGTTCGGGAGAGATGGCAAGGGGAGAGATGCCAGATGTAGGTGATGGGGAGGAAGGCAGCTAATCACACTGCCACGTGTGTACCTATGCAGCAGTCTTGCGTATTCTTCACATGTACCCCAAAGCCTAAAATGCAATAAAATATATTTAAAAAAGTAGAGCTATTTTGAGGACAAGTGCAATGATTATTTCTAAATTGCTTGAAGTAGTGTGTTTTCAATAGTGTTTTATAATATGAATTGCATGGTTTTAGAAATAACTCTATTTGAGGATAGCTCTAAAATCTAGCACTTCCTCGTTGTAACCATGGGTATGCTGCAAATCTCTTCTGTGGGCTTAGTTTTCTTATCTATAGAATTGTACTTCATAGTTTTAAAAAATTCTAGAGTTTTGTTTTAGCTCATGTATAAAATTATTTGGCTCAGTGCCTGGTACATTAAAAATTTTAGCTAATTATACTAATAGTGGTTACCAACATAGTATTTTTTTTCATTTATCTATGACATAATTTTCAAAATGTTTCCACTGAAATTATCTCAATGGATCATCTGTGAATCCTGGACATAAAACATAACATAACATAACAACATAACATAACATAACATGACATGACATATTTGATCTAAGAAAATAGATAATACATTTTAGGCTCTGTATTGCTTTTTAAATTCTTACCACAAACATGGCACATAGATACTAGCGTACAGATGAGAAAAATGAGGTCAACAAATATTAAATAACCTGCACAAATGTATTTGGATAGTCAGTAGCAGAGCTCTGAACCAAATGCACTTTGAGTTCTCTCCCTATCTGAATCACAGAGGTTTTTCAACTTTGATCCTATGCTTATTTAGCTTATTCTTCAGAAAGTGACTGAGCATATAGGCTTCAGAGTCAAGCTGTAGGAGCCCAGATATTGACTTATTTACTTACCAGCTGTATAAACATAGGATTCAGTTTTCTCATCTATAAAATGATGATAATAATGGTATGGGCTTTGTAAGGATGTGATGAGGATTAAATGAGATCATATATACCAAGCCTTTAGAATAGTGCCTGGCACATATTAGTTACTCAGTAAATATTTGCAATTATTTTCTGATGTAAATGGTTAAGCATTTCCAATGTACTTATTTAGCAATTATAATTAATCTATTAATTTATATATTTTACTCTGTTCATTCTGTGATTTAGTGAAAGAAAATAATTTTAAAAGCCATATTACATAATAAGAGGACTGCACTATCATCTCCTTCAAAATAACATCTTGCTGAGAAGACTAAAGTCCTAAAGTCCCCATTTTCTTGATGAGGAGAGTAGGATGCCCCCAGGTCAGCTGCCATCATGAAAATAGGTATGAGATGATGATTAGCAGTGGACCGGATTTCAAACTCAATGAATTCTTCCTCATATTCCCAACATAAATGTAGACTCCTGGTTCTAAAAGAGCTTGTGTTCTTTACATAGGAAGAATTATTTCTTTAAGGTGTTTTAAATGATATTTGGTAAGGAAAATAATTAAAATAACAATAACTCCCATTTAATTAACATTTATAACATCCCAAATATGAACTAGGCCCTTTGTATATGTCGGATGTAAAGTTAATCCGTAAAACCACGTGTGGAAAAAATGGAACTTCTTCATTTCCGCATGATTTAACCTACTTTATTTTTGTGGGCCAACACCTACCTGGGAGGCCAAAACTGAATCACTGTCATTGCAGGATTTCCTCCTTTTCATTTCCCCAGGCTTGTATCTGAGCCCTTCAGGAGTTACAAAGAACCAAATATTTTGCTGAGAATGTTGTAGGTTAGTGAAGTTTGGTACATCCATTTTCCAGTGCTAGCCATCCACTTAGGCAATCTAATACATACACAAAGCTGTGAATTTGTCTGCTGCTTGTCATTCTATATTGGGCCTGATTAATCACCACTGGACTATTTATGCTCCATTTATTGAAACACAACAGAGAACCATTCCCTTTATGGGATTTTGCTGTCTTCTTGAGTCTCCCACATAGGAATCAGGGTATGGATCCCCTTGGTGTCTTGGCACCTCCTCCCTTCATACTCAAACTTAGATGAGATCATACTTAACACCTTGGAAAGGCATGATGCAACATTGCTTTCACCTATGAAATTGTTCATAACATTTGATTCTCATTACATTTTTCTTCTCATATATAATGAATATTCACAATGGCACCTATTCTCATCAAACCTACAGAATTGAAATCTCAGCCACAAAAATATATTCTACTTTCTTCATCTTTTTATGATGGATATATGACCATCTTACTAATGCAACAAAAATTTGTGTACTCAGTACCTGAATACGCATGTCTTTTTACAGTTATTTTGTATTAAACAGATAGATTGTGAGTGTGCCTTAACTATTCTGTCACGTAGAGAACATATCCAGCTATAACTTTCTTCCTTACTGACTTAGAAGTCCAAATTCCTCTAAAATATTTAGTTAATGGAAACTTATTTGAATCCAAAGCTAAGGAAGAAGAAGGGGCACACTTAGGTACTTCTGAGTTCTTTATCAAAAATCTCTGGGCTGGGTACATTGGCTCACACCTGTAATTTCAGTACTTTGGGAGGCTGAGGCAGGTGGATCACTTGAGCTTGAGAGTTCTACACCAGGCTGAACAACGTGGCAAAATCCCATTTCTACATGGCTGAAGTAGGAGAATCACTTGAACCTGGGAGTCAGAAGTTTCAGTGAGCTGAGACTGAGCTACTACACTCCAGTTTGGGTGACAGAGTGAGACCCCATCTCAAATATGTGTGTGTGTGTGTATGTGTGTGTGTGTATTTAATGCCCATGACAACCCAATAAAGTAGGTAATCAATAGTAATTGTATATACTTGAGGAAACCAAGGCACAGAGAAGTTAAATAAATTGCGCAAGGTAGAATAGCTACTAAGTAGCAGAGCCAGGATTAAACATTTGGCCTTCTGGCCGGGAAGTGTATGCTTTCAATCACTACACTGTGCCATGTAGAGATACTAATCATTTTAAATATATTTGAGAAATCACATTAAGTTTTAATAGCATATTGATAAAAGGCACACATATTTGATATATCCATATATATTATGCATATATCACATTCTTGTGGCTAATGTAACTGAATGATCTCAATGATGACCTCTCTAATGTTAAAAATACATTAATATATAATATCTAAATATGAATATAATGAGCAAATCCATTTCTTTATTGTTGAAAGACATTATCTTGAGTCTTGACACTGTTCCTTACTAATTTTTATTTCAGGGAGGTAGATTAATCTATATCAGTCTTATTTTGTCTTACTCACTGTTGTGGTATCTTCAGCTTATATGCACCATGCTTGGTGAACATTAAGTTTTCAAAAATTGATAGTTGAGTTAAATTGATAATGGATACTACTTGATTATGTGGAGGTTATCTGTTGTGTCACCTCCTGCATTATGTGGCTAATGGCAGAAATATTCCTATATTTAAACCAAAACCACTTTTTGCTTGTTTAGTGTGCACTATCAAAATGGTCATATTATGTAGAGGACCCAAAAAGAAACAAGTTTTGCAGACAGTCAAATGTACACCAATGGTAGACCAGATTCCATACACCAAGTTTTGGAATATTAGACCAGCCCATTCCTTGCTGGAGATAAAGTATTTTATGACCACTCAGGAAATTAAAGTGAAAAATGAAAAAGCATAGCACCCTACTGGGTCAAATTATTACCTTGAAAAGTTTGGAGATTGGACGTATAGTTAGAAAATGATGTTCTCTGAAATAATTCCAGTACCTTCTTTTTCATAAAAAATATCAAAAAAGAAAAAAAATTCACATTCTTTTTATATCCCTTTTGATATCTGTGAGTTATTTTCTGCTAACCTTACTTTCATTGACAGCCATTTTTCACCCTCAGCTGAAGTAATTTTTGTTGGCATCAATCATTATGTACATGAATTATGTATGCAGTCAATTATCATTTCAAATTGAAACTCAGATTAACAAAGGGATACTGTCATGACAACAGAACTATTTTCTTCCTCCTTCTCCACTTATTTACCTCCTCTTCCTTTTGAAATGAGGATATTGAAATGACAAAGTAATAAAGCTAACAGAAGCTAAACTTGCAAGACTGACACAAAGCCTCTTAAAATATCTACATAAAGAAATGAAAATATTTGAAAATATTGCACCCAAATCATAAATACTATGTTGAAAACTTTAGTATGGATAAAGGTTCTTGGTTGCAAATTCCGAAAAGCAGTAAAATCTACTTCAACATGGACTTCATTAATTAAGGAATATTTAACAAATTTGATCAGACCTAGTTAAGCTCTTCTACATTTTATATATTCGCCAACACTTTAAAAAAAATCATAGAACTATCAAATTGCTTTTGAGCATTTTATAATCACATTCTTATACAAACTATTGAAATGTTCACTGTCAGTCAATAGAACTTTTCCTATCTTTAGCTCCAATTTGTTATCCTACACATTATTTGTATGCAAAACAGTTGCATTTCTTTCACATTCTCAAAAAGTTGGAGTTTTTCTTCTTCTTTAACTAGTTTTGATGTAGTTTAGAAAACTGAGCTACTTTGCATTTATTTTTTTAACCATTCATTAAACTAATGGAGAAGATATCCTTATTCTTATTTTCTTTCTTTCCAAGGTAGAATTTTGTTCAAAAACTAAAGGCTGTTAAAGCCTCTAAATATATTGTTGGTAGAGATACTAAAGTTCCAAGACTCTACATTGTTTATTTCTAAATAAACATCTACTCTATTAGAAATATAGCCTAAATAAGAAAATTGAAGAAAAAATATAAGATTTTCCATAGTTCCCAAAGGTTTTATGTGATTTTTCATGCTCTCATTTATTATTCACGTAAATATTCTCACTATAGCAGACTTTTTTCTTTAGAAGAGGAGACAATGGGGAAGGAATTTTACAAAGCTGGTAGCTGCAATTCTTATCATAGTTCATACATGTCTGGATTAAATGAGAATGTTAGAATAAAGATTGTCTAATTTTTAAAGTATTTTATTATAATAAATGTAAACAAACATGACAGATTTTCCTATAGTGAAGCTGCAAACAGAAAAATGCATTTTCTCAAGACCTTTCCTTTTGTTCTTGAGCAAATATTCAAAATGTACCTTGGTTTTCCCGTTTAATAAGCTGTTCACAGTGGCTCAATAGAAAAGATGCTATGATTTACTTTCCCTTGTTTTATCATTGGTGTCACTGCTACTTACAACTCATTTAATAGTAGTATATGTATCCTACTGACATTGGACTGCAGCCCCAAATAGCAGACGCTATAAAATATTTGTCAACTTGGCAAAATGACCACTGGTTCTTAATGAAACATAGGAAAATAAATTATGATATTAACAATATTCTTTTGAGTTTGTTGACTAATATCATCAAATGATAAAAGTTATCATATTTTGTTTTCTTCTTATTTATTCAGAGCTCCAAAATTTTGAATTGTTTTAGTAATGGTAAAAGTGGCATATATAAAAACCAGGGGTCTGATATACACTGTGACATCATTTTAAATGAGTACCTCCAAAATGATGAATGTGTATTGAATGATATTTTATGTCAGCAAAAAAGAAAACATATATTAAATGTATGAAGTGGTAGATTAAACATTTTATTTGAGATAAGGTAAAGGCCGTTTTTGTTCTACAGATAATAAAAAAAGAACTAATCTTCATTCAAAAGTAAAGAGATTTTCAACAAGATTGGCAAAAGCATTCAACTGGAAAAAGAATATCTCTTCAACAAATTATGCTAAGAAAACTGGATATCCATATGCAAGAAAATTAGGTTGGATCGTTACCTTATACTATAAACAAAAATTAACTCAAAAAGGATAAAAGACCTAAATGTAAACGCTAACGCTTAGAATAAAACATAGATGCAAATGTTCATGATGGATTTGGCAACAATTTCTTGGATATGACAGCAAAAGCACAGATAAAAAAAGAAAAAATCAGTAAATTGGACAGCATAAAAATTTAAAACTTGTACATCAAAGAACACTATCAACAGAATGAAAAGGCAGCATCCAGAAGTGGGAAAATATGTGTAAATCATATAACTGATAAGCAGTTAATATTAAGAATATATACACAAAACCAAAAGCCCAGCAAAAAAAAACACTAAAAAAGATTAAGAAATGGGGGAAAAAAAAAAAAAAACTTGAATAGACATTTCTACCAAGAATATATACATGTCAAATGTATGTGCCATACGCTCAAAATAAAGGGATGGAGGAAAATATCAGGCAAATGAAAAACAGAAAAGTGTAGGGGTTTTGATCCTAAGTTCAGACAAAACAGACTTTAAATCAACCAAGATCAAAAGAGACAAAGAGAGTATTACATAATGGTAAATGTTTCAATTCAACAATAAGACCTAATTATGCTACATATATATTCACCTAACATAAGAGCACCCAGATTTATAAAGCAAGTTTTAGAGACCTGTAAATAGACATAGGCTCTCACTCAATAATAGTGGGGGATGTTAACACTTCACTGAAAGTATTAGACAGATCATAAAGGCAGAAATTAAGCAAAGATATTTACGACCTGAGTTCAACATTGGACCAAATGGATCTGGTAGACCTCTAGAGAACTCTCCACCACCAAATAACAGAATATACATTCTTCTCAGATGCACATGGCACATACTCTAAAACTGACTGCATAATCAACCATAAAACAATCCTCAGCAAATGCAAAAGAACTGAAATCATACTAAAGACACTCTCGGATCACGGCACAATAAAAATAGAAGTCAAGACAAAGAAAATCACTCAAAACCATGCAATTACAGGGAAATTAAACATGCTCCTAAATGACTTTTGAATAAATAATAAAATTAAGAAATTGTTTGAAGTAAAAGGAACCAAATATACAACATACCAGAATCTCTGGGACACAGCTAAAACACTGTTAAGAAGGAAGTTAATAGCACTAAATGCCCATATAAAAAAGGTTAGAAAGGTCTCAAATTAACAAACAAGAAAAACCATTCAAAAGATCAACAAATCTAGGAGCTGGTTTTCCGAAAAAAATAATAAGATTGATAGGCTGCTAGTGAGACTATTAAAGAAGGAAAGAGAGAAGATAGAAAAAAATTAGAAATGACAAAGGGGTTGTTACCACTGATGCACGTAAAGAAAAATTACCAACAGAAACTACTATAAAGACATTAATGCACACAAACTGGAAAACTGAGAAGATATGGATGAATTCCTGGACACATATACCCTCACAAAATTGAACCAGGAAGAAATTGATTCCCTGAACAGAATAATGACTAGCTCCAAAATTGAATCAGTAATAAATAGCCTACCAACAAAAACAACAACAAAAAGCAAGCCCAGGGCAGAATGGATTCAGAGCCAAATTCAATCAAATATACAAAGAAAAGCTCATACTATTCCTACTGAAACTATACCAAAAATTGAGGAGGAGAGATTCCTTTGGTATCATCGTTGTGATACCAAAACGTGGCAGAGAGACAATAAAAAAGAGAAAACTTCAGGCCAATATCCTTAATGAACACTGATGTAAAAATCCTCAACAAAATACTTGCAAACCAAATCCATCAGAACAATACAAAAGCTAATGCACCATGATCAAGTAGGCTTCATCCCTGGGATTCAAGATTGGTTCAACATATGCAAGTTAATAAATGTGATTCATCACATAAACAGAACTAAAAGCAAAAACAACATGATTATCTCAATAGATGCAGAAAACGCTTTCAATAAAATTTAATACATATTCATGTTAAAAACTCTCAGTAAAATAGGTATTGAAGGAACATACTTCAAAATAATAAGAACAATTCGTGACAAACCCACAGCAAACAACACACTGAATGGGCAATATCTGCAAGCATTTCTCTTGAAAACCAGCACAAGGCAAGAACACCCTCTTTCATCACTTTTTTTCAACATGGTTTTGTAAGCTCTAGCTAGAGCAATCAGGCAAGAGAAAAAAAAATACAGGACATCCAAATAGGAAGAGAAGAGTCAAACTAACCCTGTTTGCAGATGATATAATACCATATCAGGAAAATGCCATAGTCCCAGCCCAAAAGCTCCTTCAGCTGATAAACAACTTCAACAATTTTTGGGATACAAAATCCATGTGCAAAATCACGATCATTCCAAAACACCAATAACAGCTGTTTCAAGAGCCAAGTCAGACTCGCAGCAGTAAGATGTTGGGTACAAGGCTTATTACCTGTGTGATGAAATAACCTGTACAACCCCTGTATCACAAATTTATCTATGTACCGAACCTTCACGCATACCCCTGAACCCAAAATAAAAGTTTTTTGAAAAGTTAAAAAGCCAGTAAATTAATTTTGCTTATAAATAGACAAAATCTCTCCTCAAATACTTTCGAGAAGATATTTGGTGGTGTAAAAAAACAAATTAGTAAATGCATGGATGAATGACTGAGTAGCAGTACAGGCAAAATCAAATTGAGTAAATGTGGCCAGTTTGAAAGAATATACCTCATCTTTATAATTTACATGTCCATATGGATCAACTGTGATGATTCAATATACCAAATATGAACCCCAAACATGTTAGGCCTGAATATTAATCAGAATCAAAAGGTTCAAAGATATTAATAAACTTGGGACAGGGTCATTATTCCAAGTCATATTTAAGGTATTGTACAAATCAGAATATACTAAAGTCTGTTATCCAATAACCTCAAAATTTTGGCCTTCAAATTATAAATGTTTATTTCTCAATCACATAGAAAGCCAAGATACATCACCCAGTGGACTCTTTTCCATACAGTTACTTGGATACACAAACTCTTTTTAAGAGAAAAAGAAAGCAAGAAAGATCACACAGAAAGTACTGACCATGTCAGGAAGTAGCTCGTGCCACTTCCTCTTACATTACATTGGCCATACCTCAGTCATATGGTCTCCTTTTAATGACAGGAAAATGCAGCAATGTGACCTTCAGGTGCTCAAGAGGAAAAGCAAATGGTATTTGGTAGAAACATCACATTCTCTCCCACAGGTATAGGGCCAATAATTAAAAATAAGTTTTGATATTTTCTCTAAATCTGTTTGGAGAACATAAAAAAATCATTGTAGAGGTTAAAATTTTACAGTGGGATAAAAATATAGCTGCTTTTTTTGCGTATAAGAACAAAATATATGTAGCCTCATATATATTAGAAGGTACAACTCTTCCGTAATAAAAACTTTATAATGAGTATTATGTGAAGGAATAGTGTTCTAAACAGCTTGAAGAGGAATCTAAAATTCCTGAGGTACCTGCATGACTGTTTTTGAAGAACACCAAGTAAGTCAATGTGTTTGGAATGAAATGAGTAACAAGTGTAGCAGAAAATGAGCTCTGAAGTCAGCGGAGGGTCAGATTATGTAATACCTTGTAAGTCAGGAGAAGAACTAATACATAATTTTGAAATTTTTATTTTAAAATTTCAGCTTTTACTTTATGTACTATAGGGCGTACATGTGCAGAATTGTTACATGGGTATATTGGATCCAGGTGGGAAGCATAGTAACAATAGGTAGGTTTTCAACCCGCACCTCCCTCCATCCCTCTAGTAGTCCACAGTGTGTGTTGTTCCCATGTTTATAACCACATGTGCTCAATATTTAGCTCCAAATTATAAGGGAGAACATGCAGTATTTGGTTTTGTGTTTCTGCATTAGTTCACTTAGGATAATGGCCTCCAGATTCATCCATGTTGCTGCAAAGAATAGAATTATATTCTCTATTATGATTGTGTATATTCCATGGTGTATATGTACATTTTCTTTATCCAATCTACCATTGAAGGGTAGAGCTAAGTCTTTAGATTTCACATCTTTGTTACTCTGAAAAGCACAGGCTCTTGTTTGTTTCCATATGAATTTTAGAAGTTTCTTCAAATTCTTTGAAAAATGATGTTGGTGGTTTGATAGGAATAGCATTGAATCTGTAGATTGCTTTGGGCACTGTGGCTGTTTTAATGATACTGTTTTTTTATTTCATGGGCATGGCATGTTTTTCCATTTATTTCTGTCACATCTGATTACTTTCAGCAGTGTTTTAGTCTTCTTATAGAGATATTTGACCTCCTTGCTTAGCTGTATTTCAAGGTATTTCATTTTATTTGTGACTATTGTAAATAAGACTATGTTTTTGTTTTGTCTCTTAGCCTTTACATTACTGGTGTATAAAAATGCTACTGATTTTTTGTACATATATTTTATGTGCTGAAACCTTGATAAAATTGTTTATTAGTTCTAGAAGGCTTTTGGCAGAGTCTTCAGGGTTTTCTAATTATAGAACCAAATCATCTTTTATTCAAAGGTAATTTAATTCTATAATTAGCATCTAGAATTTGATTCTATAATTTAGAATCAAATTATCTAAAGAGAGCTAATTTTACTTACTCTTTTTCTATTTGGATGGCTTTTACTTATTTATCTTGCTTAATTGTTCTGACTAGGACTTCCAGTAGCACTATTTTGAATAGGAGTGGTGAAAGTGGGCCTTGTGTCTTGTTCCAGTTCTCAAAGGGCATAATTTGAGCATTTGTCTATTCAGTATGATTTTGGCTGTGTATTTGTCATAGTTGGCTCATATTATTTTAAGGTATGTTTCTTCAATACCTAGTATATTGAGGGTTTTTATTATAAAGAGATATTGGATTTTATCACAAGCTTTTTCTGCATCTATTGAGATGATCATATAATTTTTCCTTTTAATTCTCTTTATGTGATGAATAACATTTATTGATATTGATTTCCATATGTTGAACGAATCCTGCATTCCAGGAATGAAGTCTATTTAATCATGATGAATTAACTTTTTGATATGCTGTTGGATTAGTTTTGGTAGTATTTTGTTGAGGATTTTTGTGTCTAAATTCAATAGGGATATGGGCATAATATTTTCTTTCTTTGTCATGTCTCTGTTAGATTTTGGTATTAAGCTGATGCTGGCTTGATATAATGAGTTAGGAAGGAATCCTCTTCCTTTAACTTTTGGAATAGTTTCAGTAAAATTAGTACCAGTCTTTCTTTGTATGTCTGATATAATTCAGCTGTGAATTTATCTGGTCCCGGGCTTCTTTTGGTTTATAAAGATTTTGTTTTGATTTAATTTCAGAGCTTTATATTGATCTATTCAGACTGTCAATCTCTTTCTGATTCAATCCTGGAAGACTGTATGCTTCCAGGAATTTCTCCATTTGCTCTAGATTTTCTAATTTGTGTGCATGGAGTTGTTCTTAGTATGCTCTGAGGAACTTTCATATTTCTGTAGGATCCATTGTTATGTAATTTATTTAAAAAAAGGTATACTTGATTCACACTTCTGTGTGGCTGGGGAAGCCTCAGAAAATTTACAACCATGGCAGAAGGGGAAGCAGGCACCTCTTCACAATATGGGAGGAGAGAACACAAGAGAGAGCAGGAAAAACTAGCTTATAAAACCATCAGATGTGATGAGAACTCACTCGCTATCACAAGAACAACATGGGGGAAACTGCCTCCAAGTCTCTCCCTTGGCACGTGGGGATTATGGGGATTACTATTTGAAATGAGATTTGGGTGGTGACACAGAGCCAAACCATATAAATCTGCACCTGGTCCCTCCAAAATCTCACATTTTGATTACATTTCAAAACCAATCATGCCTTCCCAACAGTCCCCCAAAGTCTTAACTCACTCCAGCATTAACCCAAAAGTCCAAGACCAAAGTCTCATCTGAGACAAGGCAAGTCCCTTCCACCTAGAAACCTGTAAAATCAAAAGCGTGTTAGTTACTTCCAATATACAATCCAAGGTATAGTCATTGAGTAAATACACCCACTCCAAATGGGAAAAAATGACCAAAACCAAGGGGCTACAGACTCCATGCAAGTCTGAAATCCAGCAGAGCAGTCATTAAATCCTAAAGCTTCCAAATAATCTCCTTTGACACCATGTCTCACATCCGGGCATGCTAATGCACAGGTAGGCTCCCACAGTCTTGGTAACTTCCTTCACAGGCTGGCATTGAGTGCCTATGGCTTTTCCAGGTGCACAGTGGAGGTGGTCAATGGATCTACCATTCTGGGGTCTGAAGGATGGTGGCCCTCTTCTCACAGATCTACTAGGCAGTACCCCATTGGAGACTCTGTGAGGGGGCTCAAACCCTATCTTTCCCCTTTGCACAGCCCTAGCAGAGGATCTGCATGAGGAATCTGCCCCCGCAGCAGATTTCTGCCTGGACATCCAGGCGTTTCCATACATCCTCTGAACTATAGGCAGAGGTTTCCAAACCTCAATTCTTGACTTCTGTGCACCTGTAGGTTCAACACCATGCAGAAGCCACCAATGCTTAGAGTTTGCACCCTCTGAAGCAATAGCCTCAGCTGTACCTTGTCCTCTTTTATCCATGGCTAGAGCTGAAGTGGCTGGGATCCAGGGGGCATGACTCTAGGCTGAACATAGCAATAGGGGCCCTGAGCCTAGCCCACAAAATAATTTTTTTCTTTTAAATGGTTTGCTGCTTAGAAATTTCTTCCACCAGATAACTTAAATCACCTCTCTCAAGTTCAAAGTTCCACAGATCTCTAGGGTAGAGGCAAAAAGCCACCAGTCTCTTTGCTAAAGCATAGCACATATATCATGGGAAGGACCCAGTGGAAAGTAACTGAACTATGGGGATGGATTCCCACATGTTATTCTTGTGAGAGTGAGTGAGTTCTCATGAGATCTGATGGCTTCATTAAGGGCTCCTCCACTTTGCTCACTCCTCTTCATCCTGCTACAATGTGAGGAAGGATGTGGTTGCTTCACCTTCCACCATGATTGTGTGTTTCCTGAGGCCCCCTAGTCCTGTGGAACTGTGAGTCAATTAAGCAACTTTTTTAAGATAAATTACCCAATCTCTAGTATGTCCTTACAGCAGTGGGAGAATGGACTAATACAATAAATTGGTACTGGTAGAGTGGGCTGCTGCTATAAGGATACCAGAAAATGTAGAAGCAACTTTGGAACTGGGTAACAGGCAGAGGTTGGAATAGTTTAGAGGGTGTAAAGACAGGAAAATGTGGGAAATTTGGGGACTTCCTAGAGACTTGGAGGGCTCAGAAGACAGAAAGATGTGGTAAAGTTTTGAACTTCCTAGAGACTTGTTGAATGGCTTTGAAAAAAATGTGATATGGACAATGAAGTCCAGGCTGAAGTGGCCTTAGGCAGAAATGAGGAACTTGGGACCTGGAGCAAAGGTGACCTTTGCTGTGCTTTAACAAAGAGACTGGTGGCTTTTTGTCCCTGCCCTAGAGATGTGTGGAACATAGAACTTGAAAGAGATAATCTGTAGTATCTAGTGGAAGTAATTTCTAATAAGCAAAGCATTCAAAAAGAAGCAGAGCATAAATGTTTGGAAAATTTGCAGCCTTACGATGTGATAAAAAGGAGACCCCATTTTCTGGAGAGAAATTCAAGTCAGCTGCAAAAATTGGCATAAGTAATGGGAAGCCAAATGCTAATTGACAAGACAATGGGGAAAATGCCTCAAGGGCATGTCAGTGACTTTTGTGGCAGCCCCTTAAAGCCCAGAGGCCAAGGAGGGAAAAATGGCTATCTGTACTGGGTCCAGGGCCTCTCTGCTGTGCAGCTTCAGAACTTGGTGCCCTGTGTCCCAGCCACTCCAGCTGTGACTAAAAGGGGCCAAAGTACCTCTCAGGCCATTGGTTCAGAGGATGCAAGTCCCAAATCTTGGCAGTTTCCATGTAGTGTTGGGGCTGCAGATGAACAGATGATAAAAATTGAGGTTTGGGAACCTCTGCCTAGATTACAAAGGATGTATGTAAACACCTGGATGTCCATGCAGAAGTTAGCAGCAGGATTTTGGAGCCCTCATGGAGAACCTCTGCTAGGGCAATGTGAAAAGGAAATGTGGGGTTGGAGCCCCCACAGAGTCCCCACTGAAGCATCGCCTACTGGAGTTGTGAGAAGAAGGCCACTATCTTCCATAACCCAGAATGGTAGATCCACCGACAGCTTGCACCATGCACCTGGAAAAGCCACAGGGTCTCAATGCCAGCCCATGAAAGCATCTGAGAAAGGGGCTGTACCCTGCAAAGACAAAGAGATGGAGCTGCTCAAGGCCATGGGAGCTCACATCTTGTATTATTGTAATCTGGGTGTGAAACATGGAGCCCAAGGAGATCATTTTGGGACTTTAAAGTTTAATGACTGCCTTATTGGATTTTGGACTTGCATGGGGCCTGCAGACCCTTCGTTTTGGTCAATTTCTCCCATTTTGAGTAGGTGTATTTGCCCAATGCCTGTACTCTGATTGTATCCAGGAAGTGACTAACATCCTGTTGATTTTCAGGCTTATAAGTGGAAAGGTCTTGCTTTGTCTAAGATGAAATCTTGAACTTGTACTTTTGGGTTGATTCTGGGATGAATTGACACTCTGGGGACTGTTGGAAAAGCATGATTGTGTTTTGAAATGTGAAGACATGAAATTTGGGAGGAGCCAGGGGTGGAATGATGTGGTTTCACTCTATTCCCACCCAAATCTCAGCTTGAATTGTAGTTCCTATAATCTCTACATGTCATGTGACGGACTTGGTGGAAGGTAATTGAATCATTGGAGTGGTTTCCCACATGCTATTCTTGTGATAATTACCGAGTTCTTACAAGATCTGATGGTTTTATAAGGGGCTTCTCCCTGCCTTTGTTCATTCTTCTCCTTCCTGACACCATGTAAAGAAAGATGCTTTTGCCTTCCCTTTCACCACGATTCTAAGTATTCTGAGGCCTCCCCGCCCTTCAGAAGTGTAAGTGAATTAAACCTCTTTCTTTTTTTTCCCCCCCACTTATTTACTTCATTGCATTTTAGGTCTTGGGGTACATGTGAAGAACATGCAAAATTGTTGCATAGGTACACACGTGGCAGTGTGTTTTGCTGCCTTCCTCCCCATCACCTACATCTGGCATTTCTCCCCTTGCTATCTCTCCCCAGCTCCCCACCCCCCACCATCCCTCCCCTATTTCCCCCCAACTGACC
>NW_016107819.1:800221-801413 GCF_001604975.1 Cebus imitator | reverse complement strand
GATTCTGTCATTTCATCACACTCGTTCTCCCTCCAACCTTGTTCCCTTGCTGGTGAGGAGTTGTGATCCCTTGTAGGAGGAAAGGTGTTCTGGTTTCGGGTGTTTTCATCCTTTTTGCGCTGGTTTCTTCCCATCTTTAAGGATTTATCCGTCGACTTTGTAGTTGCTGGCTTTCAGATTGGGTCTCAAATCTTTCAGATTGACGTTCTGTTTGTTGATGATGAGGTTATTTCTGTTTCTTGGCTGTCCTTCTGACAGTCTGGCCCCTCTGCTGTAGGTCTGCTGAGGTTCACTCCAGGCCCTGCTTGCCTGGGGTTCACCTGCAGCAGCTGCTGAACAGTAAGGGTTGTTACCAGTTTTCTTCTTCTGCTATCTTTGTCCCAGAAGGATACCCCACCTAGTGTCAATCTGATCTTTCCTTTATTAGGTATTTCTTTGGATATATAGGGGCCAGGGAGCTGCTTGAGGAGACTGTCTCTTCTTTATAGGACCTCAAATGGTGAGCTGTGAGCTCTGTTGTTCTTCATTCAGAGCTGCTGGGCAGGTACGTTTAGGTCTGCTGCAGCAGAACTCATAAACTGCTTTTTGTTCCCAGGTGCTCTGTCCCAGCGATTTAGGGCTTTATTTATGAGTTTCCGTTATGCTGCTGCCTTCTTTTTTTTTTCCTTTAGGCCTACCCTGCCCAGCAAGGAGGCAGCCTAGTCACTGTCGGCCTGTAGAGGCTTTGCTGAGCTGCTGTGGGCTCCACCCAGCTGTCGAGTGAACTTCCCTGCAGTCCTGTTTATATGGGTGTAGTTAGTTAGAACTGCTTTGGCGATGGTGGCCAGTCTCTGTTTAGGCGGAGTCTCTCTGCTGTGGTGGGTTGCCTTGGCAACGGCAGGCTGCCTCAGCAATGGCGGGTTACCTTGGCAACAGTGGGCTGCCTCAGCATTGGCCGACTACCTCCGTCGTGGTGGGCTGCCTTGCTAATGGCGGACGCCCCTCCCCCACAGGCTGGACCTTCCCGGGTTCAGCTGCGCTTGCTGTGAAACTCTCAATCCAGAGTTTCTGGTTGCTGTTCTTTTGTGGGGATGGGACCAGCCCAGCCTGATCGCCTGGCTCCCTGCCTCAGAGCCTTTTTTAAGTTTGTGTTCCAGTCGCCTGTTGAAGAGGCGCCGGGGTCTGTTTGTTTTCCCCTGCGGCCACTCACTGC
>NW_016107819.1:781387-800010 GCF_001604975.1 Cebus imitator | reverse complement strand
CGCGGAGCAAAGCAGCGGCCCCGGCCGGCACAGCCGCGCTGGCCGAAACAGCCGCGCTGGTGACCTGTGGAGCTCCTCCGCCTGGGAATCTCCTAGTCTGTGGGCAATAAAAATGCGGTGTCCACTCACCCTCTGCGCTTTCACTGGGAGCTGCAATCCTGAGGTGTTCCTAAACGGCCATCTTGGATCCTCCTCCTCTGACTGTCAACCTCTTTCTTTTATAAATTACTCAGTTTCAAGAATGTCCTTATAACAGCAGGAAAATGGACTAATACAGTTGGTGTTACCTTAACTGTAGTGTAAGTTGAATATAATCAGTTGGCTTCATTTCTGGATGCTTCCAGAGGGCCAGAGCTCTATACAGTATCTTTATATGCAGGTGCATTCCTAAAATTGGTTTCACAGGTGTATATATTAGCGGGATAGATTTTTGGTGTTATTGTTTGGATTACAACCTAGTAGACGGCACTCAAGAGTAA
This sequence comes from Cebus imitator, assembly GCF_001604975.1. Classification (NCBI taxonomy): domain Eukaryota; kingdom Metazoa; phylum Chordata; class Mammalia; order Primates; family Cebidae; genus Cebus; species Cebus imitator. Next base: position 799,531 of record NW_016107819.1, on the reverse strand, counting down.
TGGCTAGCAGCTAGCTTAATATCCAAACAGGCTCTCTCTTGTACTTCCTTGCTTTTTCAGGCATGTTCTGTGGTGTGTTGGGGAGAAAGACCACCTCCTAACTAGGTTAGGCCCTGGATCTTGGGGAAGTCTCCTCAGATCATTAAAACTGCATTGAAATTTCTTTTACAATGTGTTCTGGGCTATAGGACCCCCATGCGCAGGTGCTGCAATAGGAATATATGTCACACTCTTTCTGGACCTGCCCTGTGGGAAGAGCCAGACCCCACTCCTGTTCTGGCCCAGGAATCTATGTGTCTTGCTCCTTTCAGTGCTGTGATGGTAGGGGCCACTCACACAGTCAAGTGCTAGCCAAGCACTGGTCTGGGCTCCATACTCCTGGCTACACATTGCAACCTTGGGAGCACTGAATATCCCATTAGTAGGGTTTGGTTTCTGGCTTCACTGGGGTATCTGAGGTGCATCAACACTCTCAGGCTTGTCTGTGGAGGTTTTGCTGTGCACCTGCTCCTGCAAAATTGCTATGCATGGACCCTGGGAGGGGTCAGCAGGCAGAATAGCTTGCAGAGCACAGGTGCCACAATCTTACAGAGAAGCTGGCTCTGCTCTCTCCTGGCTCAGGAGTCAGCTGGGGACTGTGTCTCTTTGATGGGAATGGGGAGACCTGGAGGATGGACATTTATGGCCACTATCCACTGGATCTTCCCAGTGCACAAAAGCTTCCAGGCTCCATGCCATCTGAAGCCCTGTCTCTGTCTGCTCCCCAGGGAGATCTCCCTGCTTGCTCACATATCCATGGGGAATGCCAGGTCCCCTGCAGCTACAACCCCAGAGGTCCTTGACAAGATTGAGCCATCCCTTGGTTTCTTCACTTTTCCAGGAGCCATTTAGGGCCAGGAGCTATCCCTGGCATTTCGGTACCCTGCACAGGGTTCCCAGCTTCCTGCCTCTTCAGCCTCGGCTTAAGAATACCCTCTGCATTCATTCTTGGCATTTTATCTCCAAAGATCTGCCCAAATTATGGGGTTTACTCAACAATTTGGTCTTGTTGAGAGCAACACTTTATGGCTGCATCTTGTCAGCCATCTTGTCTCCCCTAATTCTAAAATATAATTTTTCATTGTTGCATGGTATTCCATATGATCATGTCATAATTAAACCAATGTGGGCCACTGGATAGCTTCCACTATTTTTTGCCACTATGGGCAACTGTAAAATAAACGTCATAATTTTTGGCACATTTCTGAGTACATGCAAAGTCATCCAACAATGTAGATAGGGTATAAAAAAAGATGTCCAAGATATTCTCCAATATAAAGGATATAGAAGATTACAGACCCTTAAAATTATCTTAAAACGTATTCTGAAGATAGTAGTGACAAAATTCTTTTTTAAAAGGTTAAATCACACCAAGTTTATTCCGGGAAGAATAATAACAAAAATGCATAATGAAAGAAAGTGTATCATTTATTCACAAAATTATGCTACCTTCTTTATGGCACCCCATCCTATCCTTAGGTATGATATGCTTTGCACCGACTCAGTACTCAAAAACGATTGATTCAGGTTGAGTTAATAAATAATTTGGATTCCTAGAAGACAAATGGAACAATTTTGATATGTTCAAAAAATTGTTTTGAGTTGATATCTTGTTTCAATTTCTATTATTTCTGTTGTTTCTGCCCATGTTGTGCTATTTTCATTTATTTTTCAATATTTAGACTCTAATATTTGTTTAAAATTGTGTTGCTGTAAATACATAAGGTCTACAATATGATATTTTAATACATTGTGCAATGATTACTACAGTCAAAAAATTAGCATATCCATCATGTCACACAGTTATCTTTTGTGTGTATGATAAGCACACATAAATCAATTCTGGTAGCAAATTTCCAGTATACAATACAATAGCATTAACTATAGTCTTCATGCTGTGCATTAGATCTCTAGACTTATTCACCTTGCATCACTGCAACTTCATACATTTTTGCCCACATCTCCATATTTTTCTCACCTCTCCATCTCTGGAGATGTCACCATTCTCTTCTAGGCTTTTATGCATTCTACTATTTCTTGGATTCCACATGTAAGTAAGTAAAGATTATGCAATCTTTTTCTATTCGTGCCTGGCTTATTTCATTTAATACAGCCAAAGACACTGCCAGCAAAATTAAAAATCAGGCTATAGAATGTGACAAAATATTTGAAAACCATATACCTCATAAGTGGTAAATATTCAAAATATATAAGAAATTTACACAAATCAATAGGAAAAAAATAAAAACCAAAACAATCTAATTTTTAAATGAGTAAAAGACCTGAATAGATATTTTCCAAAAGAAAACATTAAAATGGCGAACAGTTATATAAGAAGGTGTTCAGCATCACTGATTAGCATAATGGAAACTAAAACCACAAGACATCATCTCACATTACTATCAAAAAGGTAAGAGCTAACAAGTGTTGCTGAGTGTCTGAAGAAAAGAGAAGTATTGTACACTGTTTGTGGGAATGTAGATTGATGTAACCATTATGGAAAACCGTATAGAAGCTCCACTAAAATTCAAATATAGAACTACCAAACGACTCAGCAATCTCTTCTCTGTACATATAGTTAAAAGCATTGAAATTAATACCTCAGAGAGATATCTGTGCTCCCACATTCATTGCTGCATCATTCACAGCACCTAAGATACGGTAACAACCTAAGCGGCGACAAATGAATGGATAAAGAAAATATGATATATATACATAATACAACACTATTCAGCCTTAAGGGGGAAAAGATATCCTGTCATTTGTGACAACGTGGATAAATTTGGAGATGCAATTTTATTTCGTATCTGAATTTGTTAAGCATTTGTACTAATTTGCTTCAGGGAATTTGTTATGTGAATATGATTGAATCATCCAACTATGTTTTCTACTAGTAGACTTTTGATTAAAATTTCCTAGGTAATTGTGCTAATTCTTAATGTCAAGGCATATAAATGCTGCTAATAAAGAAGTATATATATATATATATATATATATATATACACACACATACACACACACACATTTTATTTCAACTTATGTATATTTAACTTCAACATATATTTAATTTCAACTTACATGTATATATTTAATTTCAACTTATACATATATATTTAATTTCAACTTACTGTTTGTTGTCAAATAATTATTAAGAGCTAAGTAGCAAGGTTATATCCCCATGAGAATGTAATTTTCCCATCTGAAACCTTAAAATCATTTAGTTTATGTTGCTTTTGATAAAAATTGGGGACAAAAAAGATGAGAAAATAATTTCAAACAGTAATCCCACTTTATTCCTAAAGTTGTAATATTTAATGCTTGACAGCTAAATTAAACTGAAATTAGAATTGCTCATAATAATGAATTCCACTGTTTATTCACAGTAACTAGAAGAGAGAAAAAACCATTTTTTCTATAAAGGGAAAATCAACAGGCTGAAGGAATGATCAATTACTGAAGCCAAACTCTCTGAAAACTGATCCATTGTTTCAACTTCATTATCCTCTTTGAGCTTATGAGGACTCTGCATAGACTATGGATGAAGGATAATTCAGAAACCTCTGCCCCACTTGCCACTGAATTTTGGCCTTAAGGCAGCTGGAAAAACCTGGGTGTGCCTGTCACTCACTGTTGAGCTGAAAGTTGTGGCTCGCTTTCCCATGGCTCTTAACAGTTCATATCTGAAAAGCCATTCATTCATTCAAAAACACCTTTTGAGTATGCATTATATATTAAGAAACAGGATGATAGAATATAATAAGGTATAAAAGGATTTAAATAACACTAAGAAAGACAACACACATCCAATGTAAGGCACATCTACTGCATACTTGGCATCAGTGAATACCAAAGACTTGAGTATTTGATGGCCTTCCTAAATCTGCACATCACCCTGTCACTGCTCACCCAGACTCAAGATACACTTCTGGTTCTTTGCACATCTTTTTTCACTGTCTGTTCACTTGGCCATATGCCAATATGCAGAAAAAAAAATCTATAAATATGAACTATCTCACAAGCAGCTTAGAAAATATACAAGGAAGGCAATGATGTTAATTGATAAATATTATTTTTCCTCTGATTCATAAAATAATTTTATTTTAAAAGATTTTTTTAACTCTAAACAAATTTTGAGTTACAGACTTCACTTATCCACACGAGGTACATGTCTTTCACTTTATTATGACGACTTTTGTTAATAAAATCTCAATTGTAGCAAAGGAGTTTTATATGGGGAAAATAATTCATCCAGAATTATTCCACAAAAGAGATGACACAGAAGATGCATTCACAGACCTTTTTCTAAATAGGTGTATTAATATCATTATATACATTTATATGTAATTATTTGGAAAGCCACAGTTCACTAATAATTAGACAATTACAATCATAGTGTGAGTTTAGTCATAGCTTTCAGGTACAACTGGAATAAAGTTATTTATTTTTTCTACTAGTTTACTATTATGTACAAATAAGCATCTGTAATGATCCCAGTACATGCCTATAAATAACTAAATCATAAGAATTCAAATATTTTTTTCTAAGTCAACTTCTGCAACCTTTGAATATGGTATTCATAATCATGTAGGTCTAATATATACAAACTGGAGAGATACGTATTGGCTTCAAATTGACAGATGTTCAACATCTATGCATATGTAAAACTATCCATATTTAGGATGGCTTGCCTCAAGATAACACATTACCTCATGATACATTATTGACGGAAATGAAGGCATAGGGTATTTGATAAATCTCATCCTGAGAATGAAAAGAAAAGTGCTTTGTTCCTATTAAGAAGGTTAAAACATCAGCATAATATTTGGATGAATATATTTGGAGGTAAGGTTACTTTGGAAACTGGTATTTTGACTAGGTACTGTATAGGTAAAAACAAAAATAACTCTGTGTATCTACTCCAGTTAATAAATTTAGTTCTCATAGAAGTATGAATTAGCAGTTCTGAAATTATTGTATGAGTGCCCTAAAGTTGAAAAAATAAGTAAGAAATGGTAGATGATAAGTACCAAGTTCTTCACTGCTGGAGAAATGAACTACAAATAAAAAGAAGAGAAAATGAATGCTAGAATGAGATTTGTGGTTTGGAATTGGAAATATCATCAGTGTGAACCCATGATTTATTTAATATATACATAGACAGAGGATAGATATAGGCATAAACACACAAATATGGATATGTAGATAGATGGATGGATGGCTAGATATAGATAGATAGATAGATAGATAGATGGATAGATAGATAGATGATAGATATGTGTATGCATGTGTTATTTTTTTATATATGTTTCCAAGCTGTGCCAAATGAAAAGGCCTAGAAGCAATGATACACCTGCAGCAATGTCCACGTTTTCCCCCTAGACACTGGTTTCTAAATACCATTTTCTATTGAAAGGAACCAGGTTGCTTATAAAGTAGTTCATTCTAGGACTGGGACAGGAAAAATACAAAATGAGTCTGGAAGTGCTCAAATAAAGAGAAATCATAATAAAAGTCCAGGAATTTCAACATGAAGGAGCTCCCAGTGGACAAAACTGCAACAATATAAAGGGTAAAACGTAAAATGATAGTACTGTAGTCAAACCTATATATCTGTGAGGAGTCCATACTGAAATAAGTAACTGAATATTTGACATTTACGAGTTAAAAACATGGACTTTTTCATAAAATTTAAAAAGAAAATGCGATCCTTTTTTGTCACATATATTAAGATTTTTCTCAATGATGATAGACGGTATGAATAAGCATTATTTGAGTCTCTTATCATTTCTATACAGAGAAAGCTTAAAATGAATAACATTCTCAAAAAACATACTTGGATTTATTTCTTATGGTCCCTGAAGGAATAACTAGGGCTACAATGTAGAAGTGACAGAGCAATAGATTTTGATTTAAGCCAACAACGGAATGAGCTGTTTTAAGAGTGAACAAAATCTCAGTCGCTGCAAGTGTTCCCAAAGTGCTTGTATATGCTCTAAACCACTTCTTATTCTGATATGCTATTAATTTATTAGTGTCACATGTGTGTGCATGCCTGTGTATGTGTGTGTGTGTATAACCCTAAATTCTATATGGTCCAAATAATATCTTTCATTTATTAGCTCTTTGAAAGCAAATATCATGTCATATTTATCTTGGCCTGACAGTAACAGATGCCTAATAAATGGCTATTAAAATGATCAATTCCCTGCTCTATGTATAACATTATTTCTACTCGTTCAAGAACATATTTCCTATGTTTGAAGCAGCATATGCATATTGAAGATGAGTTGATTCCATCAAACTGCATTGTTGCAACTAAAAATCTATTAAGTCTTTGCCAAATAAACTCTAAATACAGAAACCTAAAGTAGACTAAATAATAAGAATTCTAAAAGAGCACATAGTTTGAATATTATTTTGCCAAGACATATCTGTGTGTATGCCTGTGTGTGTGTACATATATATACAAACATGTACACATTCATAGAAGGGCAGACTTTACAATACATATTGAAACCTTTATAACACGTAGAAATATAAAGTAATATAACCCATTAAGTATGTTCCTGCTTTATGATAATAGCATTCTGATAACCTTATAGGAATATGTGAGGTTTCAATATTGAAAAGGTACAAAATGCACAAGGATATAAACAGCTGAAAGTTATTCACAAGAGATGTTCTAGTCATTTTTTTCTGTGGTATAGGTACCTAGAATGCAACATTTATTTTATTTCCTTCAGTAAGATTTCCAAATACGAAAACCAGAAGGACACATACAGCAATGAATGAAATTAACATTCACTGTCATTCTCCTAGCATTGAGAGAGATAAGAACTAGACAGAATGAAAAAAATATATAGCTAGTATCCTGGTAAAAAGAACAAACATATTCACTGTCATTTGCTTCCTGGAATATTGATAATCAGGAAGAAAAAATGATTACTAGAAGAGTCTAAAAAGAGGAATATGGTGTCCTTACTGCTAATACATATGCTTTGTATGAATTGTGCATTTTTTACCAAAGGATTTCTAGGAATCTTTTTATAAATATATTCTTTAAATAATAAAAAGAGCCCACCGAGGCACTTTCAAATAAATGTGACTCATTCTGAGCATTCCATAAAGCAGGAAATCATATTTGTTTTTTTAATTTTTTAAAATTTAAAATGGTAAAATAAACTTTCTTTTATGAATTCCAAAGCAGAAACTAAACCCCCAAAGCACAAGACCCATTTTCAGCTTTATCAGCTGTAGAACATAAGTAAAACTCTTATTATGAATAGGGGCTACAGAACTAATTCACTGTGCAAACCACTGAAAATTGTTTCAGGTTTTAGGAAATATTGTTTGAGTTACACAGAAGTGTGATTGTTTATTTTTCAATGCAATTTAATTTGATATTATAACAATTCTTCCACACATTAAGCAAAATTCTCTCAGGGCATGGCTGTTTCAACATTTTTTATTTTTAACGCACCAGCTCTTAGGAGAAATAGGTGAAGAATGGGTGAACACTTTCCTTTATAAGTTGGAGTTTTCTTTCAGGTCATATGGGAATAATGAAATGGAAAAAGATTTTTTTTATGTGCCACTCTTAATTTTTTAATAAAATCATTTGTTTATAATAAGCAGGCCCACTTTAACCATACATTTCAATGTTTTGTTAACTGTATACACCCATAAAGTTATACCATAATCAAAGTATAAAAATTTCTATCATTCCAGAAAGTTCCCTTGTGCTCCACTAAATTCAATCTTAACCATCCTGGTCCTTAGGCAATGACTAATCAGCTCCATAATACCATGGATACACTTTATCTCCTCTAGAATTTCAGATAAATGAGATCATATAATATGTACTTTTTTCCCATTCTGTTGGTTGCCGATTCACTCTAATGACTGTTTCTTTTGCTGTGCAGAAGCTGTGGAGTTTGATTAGGTCCCATTTGTCTATTTTGCCTTTTGTTGTCAATGCTTTTGGTGTTTTGGTCATGAAGTCCTTGCCTGCTCCTATGTCCTGAATGGTTTTGCCTAGATTTTCTTCTCACTCATAGGCGGGTGTTGAACAATAAGAACGCATGGACACAGGGAGGGGAGCACTACACACTGGGGTCAGTTGGGCGGAAATAGGGGAGGGACGGTGGGGGGTGGGGAGTTGGGGAGAGATAGCAAGGGGAGATGCCAGATGCAGGTGATGGGAAGGAAGGCAGCAAATCACACTGCCACGTGTGTACCTATGCAACAATCTTGCATGTTCTTCACGTGTACCCCAAAACCTAAAATGCAATAAAATAAATGGGGAAAAATATGTACTTTTTTTCTGCTTTTTTTGACAGAGTTTTGCTCTTATCGCCCAACTGGAGTTCAATGGTGTGATCTCGGCTCACTGCAACCTCCGCCTCCTGGGTCCTAGCAATTCTCCTGCTTCAGCCTCCTGAGTAGCTGGAATTACAGGTGCCCAACACCACATCTGGCTAATTTTTGTGTTTTTAGCAGAGACGGGTTTCACCATGTTAGCCAGGCTAGTCTCTAACTACTGACTTGAAGTGATCCACCCGCTCAGCATCCCTAAGTGCTGGAATTACAGGCGTGAGCCACCATACCTGACTAATATATACTCTTTAATAGGTGATTTTTTAATCACACATCACTTTTCTGACACACATCAATGGAGTTATATGCATCAATAGTTTGTTCCTTTTTTTGCTAGTAGTGCTCAATTGTACAGACATACCAAAATGTATCTAATCATTTGTTAATGGATATATAGGTTGCTTTGAAGTTCAGCTACTTTGAATAAAGCTGCTATGTACATGTATTCTTAGGCCTTTTTATGGACATATATTTCATCTAGTAAATAAGTTATAGTAGAAAAGATAGATTATGTGCTGTGCATATCATTTAACTTTGTAAGAAAGTGCCACACTCTTTTCTAACGTGGTTGTATAAATTTACATTTCCACCAGTAGCATGTGAGGGCTCCAGTTTCTCCCAGGTGATATTTATTATTTTCAATCTTTAATCCCAGTGCATATAGTGGCAAATCAATGTTATTTTAATCACATTTCCCTGATTAGTAGTTGACAGTTTGGTCATTCATGTGTCTTTTTATCCTATAGATTCTTTTCAAATCTCTGGCCATATTTTTGAGCTGTTTTTATTATTGATATTTAAGAGTTATTTTATATTCTAGATATAATTCCTTTTTCAGATATACATATTGCTAAAATTTTCTCTCAGTCTGTGACTGGTGTTTTCATTGACTTTGTGTTTTTTCAAGAGATATTTTAATTTTATTGAGAAGTAATTTACAGTTTTTGTGATTCACTGTTACTGTTCTTTGTCTTAAGAAATTATTGTTTTTCAAATTTTATTTATATATTTTAAAATATATCTTTGACATTTTCAGATTAATGATCCATTTCAAGCTATTTTATGTTAATGTTTTATGATAAGTAATGTTGATTTCTTTCATATGATAGTTGTTCCAGCACCACTTCTTGAAAAAGACTACCCTTTTCCCACTGAATAACCTCAGGACCTTTGTAAAAAAATCAATTGGCCTTATATAAATGGGTCTATTTCTGGACGTCTACTCTATCTATGTCTTTATTTTAATCTAGCCTTTTCCAAATATCACATTTGGAAAATGACATATGCTAGGATATATAATATATTGAACAGAAGTTATTAGAGCAAATATCCTTGCTTTTTCCATTTATTTGGGAGAAAGTATTTAATCATTCACTATTAACTATGATATTAACTGTAGGTTTTATATAAATGTCCTTCATCACATATAAAAAAATTTCTATTGTAGTTTGTTGAAAGTTTTATCATAAATGGATGCTGTAGTTTTTCAAATGATTCATCTGCATCAATTTAGATGATTATATAGCTTTATAAAGCGTTACTATAGGTGAATTGCATTCATGGATTTTAGAATGTTAACACAAACTTGAAATCCTGGCATAAATCTCATTTAGTCATGATATATTTTATCTTTTCATATATCCAAATAATAAGTTTACTAATATTTTATTATGGCTACTTTTGTTTATGTTTATGGAGAATATAAGTCAGTAGGCTTTTTTATTGCAATGTCTTTTGTATGATATTGTATCAGAAAAAGTTCTTCATTAATTGTGTTGGCAAGTTGTGTCACCTTGGTTCCTCTCAGAAGCAGAGTCAAGAAAGGGTTAAATTTTTAATGAATATATTGGGAGAAATGCCCATAAAAGATAAAGGGAGAGAGAGACAAAATAGGAAAAGAATTCTGACCACGAACACTTCTGAGACCTTTGAAAGAATCAGGGAGGAAGAAAAAATGGACAGCAAGAACCTCAGATCACAACGCAGTTGTGGAAAAGGCCCAGCCAGGCTGATCTGATTTCTTAGAGCAAATGTTAACAGAGGACTCTCACGTTGAGAGGGAAGAAATGGTCTTGTTCTAGTAACCACTATGTGTTGTCTTTGGCTAGGAGCAGCCCAAGAGAAATGTATAACTGTTTTTATATATGAAAGCTAATAATTTCTGTTAGCTTTAATAAACTATTCTCCTCCTAATAACTTACTTTATAACCTACTATCTTACTGAATGATTTTATTGTTTCAATTAGGTTTATCATTAAATCTCTAAGGGTATTTAGATGAATTACCATAGCATCTGAAAATAGACCTGGTTTCAATTCTTTACCAGTTACTATGGCTAAAACTGATTTATCATCCCTTTCTTGGTTTCATTAACTAATACTTGTAGCACAATAATAAGTAGTAATGAATAATCTGAACAAACTTCTTATCAAAGAAGAACTGTAGAGTAACCAAGTAATTTTTTTTATGATTTTCACTCAGCGTGCCTTGTATACTTTAACACAGGGTTATATGTACTTAATGCCATTATTCCTTTCAAATGTGTAATAAATTGACAGATGTACAAATATTTCTCAACTGATAAACAGGAGGTGACATTTCACAAATAATTGTAGTATAGCATACTTGGAGTCTGACAGAACATAGTTACAAAACTGGCCCTACCATGTTGTTGGCCAGTGTTCTTGGTCAAATTGTTTAATCTTTCTGAACCATAGTTTTCTTTTCTGTGAAATGATTATAAATATATTCCATTCATGTTGTGAAGACTAAATTAAACTACACACATAAAGTAATTAGCATGATTGCTGGCACACTGTAAGTGATCAGGAAATATTTTTATTATATTTTATATTACATCTTCTTATACTTAGAGAAAACATAAATAAAAATAAAGAGCTCTGAAGCCACAATGTATAGGATCACATCTCACCTTTCTAATTAAAAGAATTTCTTATTCCCATGACCTTGGGGATGTCATTTAAACTTTTTGTGCATTTGGTTAGCCAACTGTAAAATGGGGAAGCATGCAAAACATTTGTAGGACGGGAATTGATAATGCATGTAAAGCACTTGAAACAGTACCTGGAGCATATCAAGAGTTCAGCAAATTATGTTTTTATTAATTCTAACTTCCATTTCAGCTTTGCAACAAATAAAATGCACACATTTTTGAATGTCAAATTATGGTTCAACTAATAATGGATATAATTTCTAGTTCATTGCATCAAAGGCAAGATTTGTATTATCTAAGAATCAACTATTATTTTCCAAAATCTTCTTAAAAATCATGTGTACATTTATTCAAAATAATAATTACAATCCAAAACTAATTCATAAGCCAAAACAGCTATATTAACAAAAGCTATTGGGGTTTTCTTTTTTTTTTTTTTTTTTTTTGAGGTTATCACCAAAAATCTAACTTCACGTTAACAGATTTTAAATAATTTACTTACATATTTTCTCAAATTGGATAATGAGGGATCTCTTGTTTATTAATGAATGTTTAAGTTTGAGACATTATTTTTTAGGCAGATATACTCCACGTATTCAATGCTGCTTTTATTGTTTGGGAGAGAAACAAATATAACATATTCTAAGTTAAAAAAAAAAAAAAGAAAAAAACTCTGAGTAAACTGGAAATAGAGGGAAAGTCCTCAACTTGATAAAGAATAGCTACCAAAAAGCTATAGCTAATACTCTACTTAATGGTGAGAAACTAGAAGCCTTACCACTAATACTGAGAACAAGGCAAGAATGTCTCCTTCTACCATTTCTTTTTAAAATTATGCTGGAAGTCCTAGCTAGTAAAATTAGAAAACAAAGTAAGAGGTGTGGAGATTAGAAAGAAAGAAGTAAAATTGTCTTTGTTGGTGGATGAAACAGTGTTCTATACAGAAAATACAAAAGATTTAACAAGAAAACTCCTGGAACTAATAAATGATAGCAGTAAGGTTTCAGAATACAAGGTTAACATATAAGCATCAATAGCTTTTTTCTACATCAGCAATGAATAAGTGGAACATGAAAGCAATACCATTTACATTAGCACCTCTAATCATGAAATACTTATGTATAGATCTAAGGAGATGTGTACAAGTTCTATGAAAAACTACAAAACTCTGATGAAAAAAGAAAAATAGAAGTAAATAAATGGAGAGATAAGTCCACATTTATGGGGTTTATGGGTAGGAAGGCATATTATTGTCAAGACATCAGCTCTCTCCAAATTGATCTATAGATTCAATATAAATCCAATAAAAGTCCCAGCAAGTTATTTTATGTACATCGACAAACTGATTGTAAAGTTTAAATGGAGGGAAAAAAACAAGAATAGCCAACACAATATTAAAGTTTAAGAACAAAGCTGGAAAACAGACACGACCTGATTTAAATAAAGCCACAATAATCAAGACAGTGTGTAATTGGCAAAATAATAGACAAATTGACCAATGGAACAGTATAGAGAGCCCGTAGATATACACAAATATAATCACCTGATCTTTGACAAAGGTGAAAGGCAATATAATGGAGAAAAGATCATCTTTCCAACAAATGGTGCTGGGACAACTGGAAATATACATTCAGAGAAATAAATCTACATGTAGACATTAAACCTTTTAAAATAAACTAAAATTGTTTGAAAACCTAAATGCAAAACTCAGAATTATAAAAGTCTTGGAAGATAACATTGGAGACAATCTAGATGTTACTGGGTATGACAACAACTTTTTATATCATCAAACATATAATTTATTAAAAAATAATCTATAAACTGGACTTAAACTAAAAACTTCTGCTCTGCAAAATTATACTGTCAAGGGAATGAAAAGAGAAGCCACAGATTGGAATAAAATAATTGGAAAAGACATATGTCATAAAGGACTGTTATCTAAAATATTTAAAGAATACTAATAGTTCAACAATAAGAGGAAAAAAAACAACATGATTAAGAAATGGGCCAAAGACATCAACAGACACCCCACCAAAAAAGCAGATGGCAAATAAGCACACGAATAGAAGCTTAACATCATATATCATTAGGGAATTGCAATTTAAAATTATGAGATACCACTAGACCACTATTAGGGTGGTCAAAATCCAAAATACTGACAACACCAAATGTTGGTAAGGTTGTGAAATCTCAGAAACTGTCATTCATTGATGGTGGGAATACAAAATGGTACAACTTCTTTGGAAGACAGTTTGGCAGTTTCTTATAAAACTAAACATATTGTTACCATATTATTCAGCATTCACATTCCTTGGTGTATACCCAAATGAGTTGAAAATAATGTTCACACAAAGATCTGCACATAATTGTTTATAGGAGTTTCATTTATGGTTGCAAAAACTTGGAAACAACCAAGCTAACAAACGAAATACACTAGATCAAATTAAAAATCAAAACTTTGTTTTATAAAAATTAATAAACTATTAATTAAGTTGATCAAGAAAAGGAGAAAGCACAGATATATATAATAAGAGATATCAATGGAGGTAAGAAAGGAATTAACAAATAAGGGATTCTTCAATAGTTAAATGACTTTTAAAAAACTGTAGTACATCCAGAAAACGGAATGTTTTTTGGTGCTAAAAAAAATGAACTATCAAGTTATAAAAAGACATGGGAGAAACTTAAATGCATATTACTAAGTTAAAGAAGCCAATAGGAAAAGGTTATAAATTGCATGACTCTACCTATATGACATCTGGAATATGCATAAAACTATGGAGACAGTTAAAGTTTCAGTCGTTACCAGGGGTTTAGGAGTGGGAGGAATGAATTAGTGGAGAGTGGGGACTTTAGGGGAATGAAACTCTTCTGTATGATATTATAATGATGGTTATATGTCATACACATGTCAAAACTCAGAAGATACAGCATGCAGTGAGCCCTCATGTAACAACACACTTTGATTGATAATGATATGTCAATGCTGGTTCAATGATCACAGCAAATGTGTCATACTCCTTCAGGATGCCGATGGTGGTGAAGACTGTGTGTATGGTAGAGGGGTAGGTGGTAACTCTGCACTTTCTCTTCAATTTTGCTATGAACCTAATGATTCCCTAAAATATAAAGTGCATTTATTTTTTTAAGCCCAGTAATGAAGTAGTGAATATAGTGAGCATCTTCGATTTATTCATCATCTTCGCAGAAATTATTCCAGTGTTTCTACAGTAGGTAAGATTTTGCCTTTAGGATTAAATATCTTTATTTATATCTATATCATGTAAGGAAAATATCCATCAATTTCTAAGTTCTTGAGGGTCTTATCAGGAATAATTTTAAATATCATTGAAGGTTTTATTTAGTATCACTGTAGATAATCATATTTTCCCCTTAATTCTATTAATGTGTTTTTTTACAGTAATAGAATAAAGTCCTTTCGGTTATGGTATATTATATTCCAAATGCAGTGTTGGGTTGTGTTTGCTAGTATTTTAATTGGTACATCTATATCCATAAGTGCAATTATACGTAGGTTATATTATACTATCTAACAGGTTAAAGTGTCAATATTTTAGTATTTCTTAAAAATCCAGTAAGAGTTTATTTTGGAAAAGTGTAACATTGCAACAACCCTGTCTTCTAATATTTCTCTATGAAACCATGTGGGGCTAGTGCTTACTGTGGAGTGGTACATTGTTAACTTTGTACCTTCCATAGGAATTGAACCAAAGTTTTCTACCTCAGTTGGGGTCAAATTTGGCAATCTGTATTTCCCTATGAAGATAACCATTGTATCTATATTTCCAAATTTTTTGCCTAAAGGTTTTCTTCAAAGTGATCTCCCATTTTTTTAAATTCCTTTCTTACTCTCATTGTTATTTCTTCTTATATATATTTGTGATTTCTCCTTTTCTTGATCAATTTACTTATCGGTTTATTTTATTTTTTTCATAAAACAAAATTTTGTAATTCATTCAGTGATTTTTGTGTGTTTCCTTCATCAAAATCATATTTACATTTATTATTTTTTCTGACAATTTTATTTGGTTTTCTTATTTATTTTCCAGTTATTTTTCAAGATAAGAATTTAAGACAGTTCTTTCACTTCTTCATTTTCATTGATTAAAGTATTTAGTGATAGGAATTTTCTCTTAATTACTGCTTTAAATATATCACATAAACTCTGGCATGAAATGTCTTCACTATCATTACTTTTTAGAAATTATGCAATTTGTTTGTGTTTTCCCTTTTACACAGAATTGTTTAATAGAAGTTCCTTCTCACCTAAATGGAAGGGTTTTTAAAAATATTGTTAATAATTTGTAGTTTTATTTTATTTTGATCAAAGCATGTTCTTTGTGATAGATTTTCTTTACGTGGTGCATATTTTATTCATTACCTAGCATATGATCATTGTGTGTGTGAATACTTCATGATCTCTGGGAAAAAAATATAGTCTCTAGCATCACAGTATAATGTTCACAGCCACAAGATCTACCTTACTAATTATGTCTTCAGGTCTTTCACATACTTATTTTTTGTTGATTTAATCGATTTTATACCGACAAGGAAGTGTCAATGTCTCCTATCAGCACGTGTCTGTCTAAGTTGCATTACATAGCTGGTAATTTTTCTTCATAAAGGATATTGCTGTGCTTTTTGTTACATAGGTATCCATAACTGTTATGCTATCACTGTGAATTTTGGCTTATAGTATAACAATTGCTCTTATTGGTTATATTTGGTCGTTTGGTGCTTTTTGGATTAAATTATACTTTGATATCAAAATAATTATCCCTGAATTTGTCTCCATTTTCCTGGTATATTTTGGCCCATTCCTTTATTTTTAGCCTTTCTGAGTCCTTTTGGCTATACATATTTCTTGCAGATAGCCTATTTTGTAATTGCTTTGCAAGCCAAATTGAAGCTATTTTTCTTTTAATAGGTAAATTAAACCTTTTAACACTTATTTATATGACTGACATATTTGGTCTCAACTCCATCATATTTTATAATTATGTATACTATGTCATATTTGCTAAGTTTATATGAGCGATATTTATATTTGTATTTGAGTTGGTTTTTGTTTTGTTTTTTTTTTAATATTTAAGAGGGTTTGTATTATTTATTTTTATTTCTAAGTTGTAAATTGACAAATTATAGTTTTATATATATAAAACTCTATATATAAATATGGAGTAAAAAGTGGTGCTATAAATTAATACAGTGTAGAATAATTAAATCAAGAAGACATATTCATCTCTTCAAACACTTATTTTTTTGTGATGAAAACATTTAAAATTTATTCTCCTACAGATTTTGAAATGTACAACACATTATTATTTACTATATTTACTACATAGCAATATTTTGTTCTAGGGATTATCTTTGTACTAATACATTTTAATGCCCTTATATCCTTTTTCCTTATGCAGCATTTTATTATTTGATAAAATAATATATTAGTAGCATATTTAAGTACACTTATTGTATATAAAATATCAATGCCATTTTTCTATTTTATCTTCCTTTTCACATCTTCACAAAAATTCAATTAGTTTTACTTTTTCATAACATATTAATTTTTATATTTGTATTCCACCCTGTATCCAACTTTTCTTTCAGTCATATATCGTCAGTTCTTTGCTCTAAAATTTCCTCAGTTATTACTCTCAAGAAGGGCTAATGACTGAAGAATCCCTTTATGTTCCTTCATGTGTAAAGATGATTTTCTAAGCACTGATAATTGAAGGACAACTTGAATGAATATGAAATTGTTAGTTTACTCTTTATTTCAATGAGGCTTTTGAAAACATTTCTGTATTTTTGTCTAAATGTTTTTGAGAGGTCTGATGTCAAGTTAATTCATTTGCTCTTGTAATTTAATTTGCACTACTTAGTGTTTGCTCAGTTTTCTGAGTTTGTAAGTTGATATTTTAAAACATGATTGTATCATGGGGTTTGTTTCTCATGAATGGTTTAGCACTATCCCCCTTGATCATGATAGTGAGTGAGTTCTCATGAGATCTGCTCTCTCTTTTTGTCCTGCTGCAGCCATGTGAAGTATTTGCTCCCCACTGTATCTTCTGCCATGATTGTAAGTTTCCTGAGGCCTCCATAGAAGCCAAGGTACCTCCCTGTTTCCTGTATACCCTGCAGAATTATGAACAACTTAAACTTCTTCTTTATAAATGATCCAGTCTCAGGCATTTCTTTGTAGCAATGTGAGAACTAACTAATACACTATGCATAATGTCCATCCCTGACACCATAGCCACTTTGTTCATGAGGCCATTGAACAATGACATGAGTGAACGGGGAAAGAGGCTGAGTGGTATTCACAGAATGTGCCATAATATTTTATTAAAACCTTCCTCTGCTTGAGGTCACCTTTGGGTAAGAACTCACATGGCAAATAAATGTCTGCAAATTTTATGTCATTCATTGATGTCCATCAACAAAACTCTTCCTCACTATTCTTTCTCACCAATCTCCCAGTCATGTTTCTACCAAATCCTAGACAGTCTATCCAAACCACAAGCCACAGACCATGAATCTGCACATCATCACATGTCTCACCATTTCTCCTTCCAAGCAAAGTGCACAACCAGTTGCATTACCTGATGTTCTGCCTATTGTATATCTGCATTATGTATCCTTTTTGGGAACCATGAAACTACAGAAATATTTTACCTCTATCATCACTTTATTTAACTTTTGTTCACCTAATGTTTTCCATCATCTCACATTATCCTGTTTGCTTTTTATTATTC
>NW_016107819.1:772189-781327 GCF_001604975.1 Cebus imitator | reverse complement strand
CCACCATCTTTGCCAATCATTTCTAACTGGACCACTTGCATGAAATTTTGTTAAGCAAACTACCTTATACTACATTATACATTTGCATGTGTTTGCATATGTGTACATGTATATGATGTATATTTATTCTATAAATATTTATATGTATATGCATATAAATATTTGTATATTTATACAGAATGCTTCTTTTATCTCTTCATAATAACAAACATTTGGCTCTCCTTTGAGAATAAAAACTTCCCTGTAGTTTCTCAAAAGTTACTCAATTTATAAGGTACTGTAGCTATAGTAGCCAGTAATATTTTCACTTCCCATTTCTCATTTTAAGCGAGTAATTCTCTTTCTTTGTGTACAATATTTTCTTTGGACTTCAGTGTCTTTGTTATACTATACTTTAGCCTCAAAGATTTTGTTATTTGCAGATATTCTTCAGGAAAATCTTTTTATATTCACTGAAAACCTTCCTATTGAACTGCTTACTTAAAACTATCTCTGGTTCCATCATGTACAGCATTGTCAATATCTAACTTGGATGACCTTCACAAAAACCTAATTTTTTATTCGCTTCTCCTCCTGAACTCCAATGATCCCATTTATTTTCAGCCACTCACTTCCAGGTTTATATTATAAATTTCTTTCTAGTCACCATTGTTTTAGCTGGGAGTCTTTAAGAAGCAGGTACTAATATGGATTAAATGTGAAAGAATTTTATTAACAGAAATGCCTGTGTGAAAGTAAATATGAATAAGATGAGGAAGCTGGGAAAGCTGTTAAATTGCCATACACATCTGACTCCAAGTAAAGGGCAGAGGGAAAGAAGATTGAGTGAAAGGCACTTAGACTGGAGTGCAGCCTAAGGAAGTTTTGGCAAGGCTATGGAAGAGTCCTTGAACCAAAGTCAGCCGACTAACGAACTGTGTATCTTCCATAAATGGGTTTGCCTTAGTATCTTGCTGGTTATTCAAATTCTGGGAGAAGTCCATGAGAATTGTTTCCTCTGGAAAAACACAGGGAACAATTTCAAAGTGCCACAGCTGGGAACCTTGGTCACTTTTTTTTTACTTTTACTAAATTGTCTGAGGTACACCTTTATGTCTGCCACTGTCAACACCTTTGGCCACAGAGACTTATTCCACACAGTATTGTGGAGAAGCCTCTGCATTGTCCCATGGACATTTCTTTCTATGAGAAAGATAAGAAGGTAGTTAGTGGGATGAACTATGATCCTGATCATAGCAGTTGGTCTAGTGGCCACAACTGGGTATTATCCTTTCCCTCCTCTACTATCCATTCTAAATCTACCTCTCCCTCAGTTATCTCCTCTGCAGGTCTTGCTGAATTCCTGGTGGTGTAGTCCAAATCTTTATTTGAGACTGTCTCAGTCTGGAATTGCTGTACTTCCCTGTTCAGTTAGAATGGGGCAGGAGAGTACAAGGAGGTACCCAAGTGGATTACCTAGGATCATTACACAATTCCTTCCTGCCATCATTGCGTGAAACAACCATACCTACTCCTGAATACCAGGATCAATAATTACCCTTGCCAATATGGTGATTCTTGTCATCTGCTTAGTCCTGGAGCACAAGGAATCCAAAGTGCCCTGGAATCACCTCTGACTTGTAGTTGAACAGACCCTTGCTGTGTTTCCTGGAAAGAATGCATCTCGTTTGAGAAACAGGACTTCCAGCTTAGCAGAACCCAAAGTTGAAATGACAGAAAATATAAGCTCCCATTGGGTCATTTGGAATGAAAACAATTGGGACCACTCCTGTTTCATCATTTCGATTCTCAGTTCTTGTATCCTCAATACTGGAGGACAGTACCACATAGCAGTCTGTGATTTAACAAATACACTATACCTTGTAGGTTGGCACCCCATTTTCAGAATCCTTCTGAGCTGACACTTCAAGTGTACCTTTAAAAGGCTGTTCCAGTGTTCTATGAGACTAGCTGCCTCTGGATGGTTTTGTGGGTGATGTGATCAGTGGACTCAGTGGCATCTGACCCACTTCTGCACCTCCTTTGTCATGAAATGGAGTTTAGTCAGATGCCATGCTGTATGGGATACCATACCTATGAATCAGGAATTCTATAAGCCTACATAAATTGATTCTGGCTGAGGCTCTTACAAGCAGAAAAGGCAACTCATGCCTGAATAAGTATTTCTCCTTGTGGGGATAAACTACTGACCCTTCCAGGATAGGAATCAACTTGGTGAATTGATTATTCATATTATATAAACCACCACCCTAACATCTTTCAAGCTTTAATAATATATCTAAGGTCTACTCACAATATAATGATTTTTAGAAATTTACTATCTTATCTGGATTAGGTGGGGAGACTTTTTACTGGTTCGCATTGGCTTTCCCCACAGTATCTCATATCCCATAAACCAAGAGCCAAATGTGGGAATTACTGCAACTATCAGGTACACCCATTCTTATTATGCACTTAGCATCTGGATAAATAACCACTGGTTTCACTCTGAGCCATATTTTAGCTAAGACTCAATTGATTACCTGGTTCCCATAGCCTTTTCCCTCACAAGAGAGCTGTAATGATTATTTGGGTTTCTGAGTATCAATACAACTCAGACTTTATGTGTAAAAGTTCTTAAAATATCTTGTTATTTTAATTTCACCACACTTGAGTAAATGGCCATAGATCATTTTGGGGAAAAACTAGAGTATTGTCATGGCATATACTTGTTATGGTGTTATGGGGTCCTTTCCTTTCCCCTAGAAGCTCAGGCCTTTTCAGTCAGCTAATCCTAGAACTGAAAATTAGCTCAGATCTGGGCACCAAAGAAAAAAAAATTAACTCTTTTCTTTTTTGGAGACAGGGTCTTACTCTGCTACCCAGGCTTCAGGCTGGAGTGTAGTCACACTATCACGGTTTGCTGCAGCCTTGATCTTCCCAGGTTCAGGTGATCCTCCCACCCCAGCCTACCAAGTAGGCAAGTAGCTGGACCACAGATGCACAATACCATGCTCAGCTAATTTTTGAAATTTTTGTAGAGATGAAGTTTCACCACATTGCCCAGGCTGGTCTCAAATTCCTGGGCTCAAGTGATCCTCCCACCTCAGCCTTCCAAAGTGCTAAACTTACAGGTGTGAACCACCACAACCTCCTAGAATTGTGACTCTTTATTGAGGTGACATCCCTCAGCCTTCTGCTCTTTCATTCTTTTTAGGGTGGTAAGTATTAAGCAGAATCCTTGATGTCCATTTCTCTTTTACTTCTAGTTATACCATGCTCCATTAATGTCTACAGCTCCCTGCAGATCAAGTCATTTTGGCTGCTAGTCTCACCTTGCTTACCACTGTGGTAAATTCAGCCTTTTAACTTTTAGAAGTTAAGCACTGCCACCTGGCCACTATTAGACTATGGATCCACTAGCACCATGGCCACTAGTGAGTCCAATTCTGTGACTGCCTTCCTTAATATTAAACACAAATTAAAGAGGAGGGCCTCCTCTGAACATCTCAATGATGCTTGTGCCCCTGACACCAGTGTAGATCCAATGGCTTTGGTAAATGGTATGTACTATGGTTTCTCTCATGGAATATAACTCTGTTGTGGTTCTTTTAGCTTTAACATATCCATCCCAAGATGTTCACTTCCCTAGGCCTCTTTTTTTTCCTACCATATTCCAGGAAATTGTATATTTGATTCCTTTGCTGAACATTGGCCATCATGTTTTTCAAGATTTCTAAGAGCCATCCTAGCAGCAAATTTGCCCTATTCCATGAGGTCTTTACTAGAATGTTTAATCTTTGCCCCTCAAAAATATACTCAAGTCAAATTAATCCTTAACTTATCCAGCCTCCCAGTCTGACTTTATTAAGAACACTCACAACCCAATCCCCGAGGTACTGACATGGTTACTGCTGGTATCTGCTGGATAGTGCTTGCAGTTCTTTAAGTATATAATCTCTTAAATTCCTTATGAGTCTCAGTTTACCCACAGCCAGGCTATGGTGGGATTTCACACTAGTTGTAGACCTTGTAGACAACAAAGTTGGTGGGGGCAGTATCTAAAGAATCACCAATTACCTGATTGGAAATAGTCTTCTGAAACCCCCTGAATCACAGAGGAAATCCTAGTCATTACACAGGAAGGGTGGGCCACCTATGCATTTCTAGTGTGTCAAGAGTATGGGAGGGCTGTAAAGTATTTTCGGAACAGCCATCCAGATGTACTTCTTTAAGTATTCAGGGCACTATTACAGGTTTTACCTATCAGAACCCTGACCTTCATGTAACAGACCACTTTGTTGTCTCTGGGGCTCTGCAACTCTCACACTTAGTTCTTCAGCCTGCTGTTTGATTGTATCTGGCCTTCTGCTACAGGTGATGAGGGCCTCTTTATATGCTACCACTGAGGCCCTCTAGTTCTTGCACTTAGGTATTAACTGCTTGTTAACAGCTCTAAGTCTCTCATTATCCATATGCATTATGTCAATACAATTTAGCATTAACCAGCCAACTTTGCTGTCTTTGCTAACATTTTTATAGATTCCAAATGCCTGCTTCATTGCACCTTTTACAGCATTCCTCACCACTGAGATATCTTCCAAGGTCACAAAAGCTGAAATATTTAACAATTGATCAACTGTTTTCTGCCAAGTACTATCCATGTTCCCAATCAAGTTCGTGTCCTCCTCACTTTGAGTTTGGAGTGCGGCAGGATGGAGATGAGAAGGCAGATGAACCAGTATAAAATTCTGATCTTACTGACAATCTTTTTTGGACTACTCTGAGTACCATTTGTTTTAGCCTGAGTCCCTCCAAAAAGAAGTCAGTAAGACAGGATTGAATGTGCAAAGACTTTATTAGGGCAAATGTCTACATAACAGGGAATATGGAAGGACCTGGGGAAACTGAAAGAGCTGTAGAATCTCCATGTATATCTAGCTTCAAAAGAAGAATAGATGGAGAGAAGGTTGAATGGGAGAAATCTAGGCTGCAGTACACTCTAAGGCAGGTTGGACAAGCTGTAGGGAAGGCCTTGACCCAAATTTGCCAAAAAGGAGTTAACTATCTTCCAGGAAAGTGTCCTCTTATTATCCTTTCTTCCTTGGTGGCAAGCAGCACATGGGAGGCCTCGGCATAAGTATGAGATGCTTTTCAGGACAAGGCAGCAGCTAGGGCCTTCCATCAATTACATTGCCTGTTGTCGAAAGAAGCCTAAGAGGAACACTCATCACTGCTGCATTCAGAAATGCCCAACTCATATTAATCTTAAAATCTAAGGTGCTAAGTGACCATATAATTTAATGTCCAAACAAGGATATTTTCAAGAATGCAAGAGTGGGTCTGTTAGGACTTACACCAGGACTATCCCAGACATACTGTATAATGAGACTATCCTTTGTCTTCAAATTCTTTTCTCTATTTTTAGCTTTTACATTTTCTTATGTTCTATCACTATAATTCTTAATCCTCACCAATTTATTCAAACTGATCCAACTTCCTTAATCAATATTTATTTAACTAACTTATCCAAACTAGACTCCATAATCTGTCAATCAAATATATTTTTCACCACTAAAATCTTCGTCTTCTGGCTCTTTTTCCACAATTGTACTGAAACATCCCAACTCTAATTCATTGAACTATTAGAATGTCCACTTTTACAACTAGCTATTGAGCAATGTTAGTAAAGGCTACACTTCAGTGTACATTTGTATCGCTACAAATCCACAATATTCAAAATTATACCTAACATCAACTTAACTCTTATTTCATCAATAAAAGTTATTAATGGAAACTCTCCTTTAACATCTCCAAAACTTTATACAAATATATTTATATCAATGGCAACTATATTTACCTTGTTTATCTCAAAGAAGATTCTCCTCTCCTGTCATTGCTGGAGTTCATTTATTCTAAAATCTTATTCCATTACTCATTTTCTGTTCTCTAATGTCAGCCTCCTCCATGCTTCTAAATTTCCCCTTAGCATTTGAATGTTCTTGTGTCTCTCCAATGTAAACATTCAAAAATTTTTTTGACTCTGTATCTTTTAGCTAACATTCTTTTATACTCTTCCTGTTTACAGATAAATTTATTGGAAGTGTCTATGAATGTAGTTTCTACTTCTTTACTTCCATTTTGTTCTTTATTTCATTAGAAGTAACTCCCTCACTAATCACTCTGCTGATTACTCACTGTCGTTGATTAAATGACCATGTTATTTTCAGCTTTTCCCAGAAAAAGATGGAGTTTTCCCTACCTCTTTTATATGTGCTTGCAATATGATTTTTTTCACCAATAAAATGTGGCATAAGTGATATGCTATTTCAGAACTTAAACCTCAATAAGTCTCGCAGTTCACATTGTAGATTTTTTAGAATGCTGCCACAATGTGAATGAGTCTAACGTAGCTTTATGAAAAAGCCATATAGCCCACAGATTCTCGAGATTTCAGGAAAAAAAAAATAGGAAAAGGCACATAGAAGAAAACTAAGGTATCTTGGTCAACAGCCTACCAACCACCAACCATGTAAGTGAGACCATTGTACACAATCTGGTCCCTGCTGCTGTCCTAATTGATTGCAGCAGAATGAATAAACCCCAGAAGAACCAAAAGAAGAATTATTCAACTAAGTCCATCTAAAATTGCTGACCCACAGACAATAATTTTATAAAAGATTGTTGTTTTAAGCACGTAAGTTTCACAACAATTTGTTACAAAATGAAAATTAATTGAAACAAAACCCGATTATACCATGTGCAAAACATGACATGTATTATTTCATATAAATCTTAAAATAATTCTGGAAAATAAGTAATATTTTCCCTGTTCTTCAGAATAAGATACTGAAGCTCAAGGTATTCACATGGTTTTAACAAGGTTTCACAGATTCCATGGATGAGCCAGAATCTTTTATCAAGTACTATATCTGACAAAAATGCTTGCAAAATCTGAAAATTATGATGACTCCATTTTTCTTTACATAAACGCCATTGGCAATCATGCTTGTAATATATTAATTCTACCATCTTGAATTCTATATTGCTGTATACTACATAAAAAATTTATAGTTTTCTTTGCCACTTACCAAACACAAGGGCTAATAAATCTGTGCTTATCTAAAATCCAGTTGCATTGTATGAGTAGATAACTCAGGATTTACTTTTACTTCCAAACACTGAGTTTGAGTCAAATTATGTTTGTGATGGATTCTCTAGAGATAAATGGAGTGAAGTTATATTCTAGTATATTTTTTTTAATATTAAATCTGTGGTAAATAATCTTTGGTTGTTTTAGTACAAATCAACTACTTAGTATTATGTAGGCTGTTTTGTTTTGTTTCGTTATAGCATAAACTAATAACTATTGGTAGGAATTGCAGTACCCTGGAGGAACACAGTGCTCATATAGTCTCTCTAGATTTAACTCTACCTCCTCAACGATTTTTACACATTTTTAAACTTTTATTTTAGGTTCAGGGGTACATATGGAAGTTTGTTATAAAGGTAAACTGCATGTCATGGGCATTTGGTATATAGGTTATTTTTTTCAACCAGGTAATAAGCATGGTAGTTTTTCAATCCTCTCCCTTCTCTCACCATCCATCCCCAAGAAGGCCTTGGCATTTGTTGTCTCTTCTTTGAGCTTATGTGTATAGTCAATGTTTAGTTTCCATTTTTGAGTGAGAACATGTAGCATTTAGTTTTCTGTTCCTGTATTAGTTTGTTTAAAATAATGGCCTCCAGCTCCATCTATGTTGCTGCAAAGGACGTGATCTTATTCTTATTTATAACTGTATGGTATTCCATGTTGTATATGTACCACATTTTTTTTTTAATCCAGTCTATCATTGATGGGCATTTACACTGATTCCATGTCTTTACTATTGTGAATATTTGACATATTTGACTATTCACTTGACTCAAAAATATTGTAGTGTTTTGAATTTATTTGATGACAAAAATTCATAATCTATTGAGTGCTCTAGAGTAGTGCAACTGATAGTTTCAATAATGCTGAGAATAGCAACATACGCCTTCTATTCCCTATTTATTACCATTCAATCTTTAGTCTTGGTCTCAGACAAAAAAAAATGAGAAAATGATATGATTAATTATTTTCACAGATACTCCTGGGCATATACTTTAATATCCTGCTCCCATTCTTCACTGAGAAAAGACTTAAGTTACAGCTCAAACTGTGCCTCTCCTGTGATATACAGCCAGCTTCAACCATGTATGTGGCACTATTCTAGGTGCTAAAGACATAAAAGAAAATATGGGGAATAGGTTTCACCACTACAAGATTTTACTATACCATAAACTAAACACTTACTTAACAAAAATAACAAATGCAATCAGATGAATGAAACGAAGAAAATAAAATGGAGTTTATGTCACAATGTGCCTGTGTGTGAGAGAGAAATTAGGGGAAGGTAATTTAAAAACTGTAGTCAGATAATGCTTCCTAGAGGAAATGACTATTGAGCTGAGACATGAATGCCAAGAAAATGAAACTTATTACAAAACTTTGGGCAAAAAGAACAGCAATTTTCAAGATTGAACAGTGAGCATAACGCTGGGTGTGGTGGCTCAAGCCTATAAGTACAATAATGTTGGAATCAGAGGTGGGAAGATTGCGCAGGAGCTCAAGACCAACCTGGGCAACATAGAAAGACTCCATCTCTACACACACACACACACACACACACACACACAAGCATAAAAAATAAAATAAAAATTTCAAAAAAGTAAGATGGAGAATGGCTTATTTGAGATGTAGGGAAAAAAGTCAATGTGATTAGCAGTAGGTGAGCAAAGGAAATAATATTAAGGGATTTAGATAGAAGCATGTACTGAAAATTGAGTATGGTAAAAGTTTGGATTTTAGTTTATGTGTAATAAATAAATTAATGAGAGGAATAATATTATTTATATTAAAATATTTCAATGGCTACATGATAAATGGGGAGCAACAACCAGTTAGGAGGTCATTATAATGGTAAAAACAAGGGATAATAGTGGCTTGGATAGCAGTAAAGGAAGAGAGCAGTCAAGAAACAAATAAGGCCAGGCGCGGTGGCTCAAGCCTGTAATCCCAGCACTTTGGGAGGCCGAGGCAGGTGGATCACGAGGTCAAGAGATCGAGACCATCCT
>NW_016107819.1:769264-771298 GCF_001604975.1 Cebus imitator | reverse complement strand
TCAGATGTTGGCTTCAGGGGAGAGGCTGTGCGTTTTTTTTCACCAGTCACAGCTGGAACATCAGCAAGACAGAACCATTCAATCCCCTGGAAAGGAGGCTGAAGCCAGGGAGCTAAGTGGTCTATCTTAGTGGATCCCACTCCCACAGAGACAAGCAAGCGAAGATCCACTGGCTTGAAATTCTAACTGCTAGCACAGCAGTCTGAAGTTGACATGGGGTGCTTGAGCTTGGTGAGGGGAGGGGTGCTGCCATTACTGACACTTGAGTAGGCAGTTTTATCTTCACAGTGTAAACAAAGCTGCCAGGAAGCTCTCACTGGGCAAAGCCCATCGTAGCTCAGCAAAGCTGCTATAGCCACACTGCCTCTCTAGATTCTCCTTCTCTGAGCAGGGCATCTCTGAAAGAAAGGCAGCAGCCCCAGTCAGGGAAAACTCCCATCTCCCTGGGACAGAGCACCTGGGGGAAGGGGTGACTGTGGGTACAGCTTCAGCAGGCTTAAACATTCCTGCCTGCTGACTCTGAAGAGAGCAGCAGATCTCCCAGCACAGCACTCAAGCTCTGATAAGGGACAGACTGCCTCATGAAGTGGATCCCTGATCTCCATGCCTCCTGACGGGGAAAAACCTTCCAGCAAAAGTCGACAGACACCTTATGCAGGAGAGCTACTGCTGGTATCCAGTGGGTGCCCCTCTGGGACAAAGCTTCCAGAGGCAGAAACAGGCAGCAATCTTTGTTGTTCTACAGCCTTTGCTGACGATACCCAGGGAAACAGGGTCTGGAGTGGATCTCCAGCAAACTCCAGCAGACTTGCAGCAGAGGGGACTGATTTTCAGAAGGAAAACTAACAAACAGAAAGGAATACCATCATCAACACAAAGGACGTCCACACAAAATTCTATCTGAAGGCCACCAACATAAAAGATGAAAGGTAGATAAATCCACAAAGATGAGAAAAAAAAACGAGTGTAAAAAAGGCTGAAAATTCGAAAAACCAGAATGCCTCTTCTCCTCCAAAAGATCACAACTACTTGTCAGCAAGGGAACAAAACTGGATGGAGAATGAGTTTGATGAATTGATACAAGTAGGCTTCAGAAGGTATGTAATAACAGACTCCTCTGAGCTAAAGAAGCATATACTAACCCAATGAAAGGAAGCCAAGACCCTTGAAAAAAGGTTAGAGGAATTGCTAACTAGAGTAACCAGTTTAGAGAAGAACATAAATGATCAGATGGAGCTGAAAAATATAGCACGAGAACTTTGTGAAGCACACACAGGTATTAATAGCCAAATCAATCATTCTGCTATAAAGATACATACACATGTATGTTTATTGCAGTACTATTCACAATAGCAAAGTTCTGGAACCAACCTAAATGCCCATCAAATGATAGACTGGATAGAAAAAATGTGGCACATATACGCCATGGAACTCTATGCAGCCATAAAAAAGAATGAGTTCATGTTTTTTGCAGGGACATGGATGAAGCTGGAAACCACCATTCTCAGCAAACTAACACAGGAACAGAAAACCAAACATTGCATGTTCTCACTCATAAGTAGGAGTTGAACAATGACAACTCATGGACACAGGGAGGAGAACACCACACATCAGGACCTGTCAGTGGTTGGGGGCTGGGGAGTGATACCATTAGGAGAAACACCTAATGTAGATGATGGGTTGATGGGTGCAGTAAACAACCCCGGCACATGCATACCTATGCAACAAACCTGCACAAGTATCCCAGAAGTTAAAGTATAATAAAAAGAAAAAAAAAATGCCAGTTGTGGTAGCTCATGCCTGTAATCCCAGCACTTTTGGAGGCTGAGGCAGGCAGATCACAAGGTCAGAAAATTGAGACCAGCATGGCCAACATAGTGAAATCCTATCTCTACTAAAAATAAAAAATTAGCTAGGTGTGGTGACACACACCTGTAGTCTCAGCTACTTGGGAGGCTGACGCAGGAAAACCACTTGAACCCAGGAGGCAGAGGTTGCAGTGAGCCGAGATCACGCCATTACACTCCAGCCTGG
>NW_016107819.1:761029-768793 GCF_001604975.1 Cebus imitator | reverse complement strand
ACTTACTCTGTCAGCTCTCACACTATGTAGATTGACAAGTAAGAATTCCAAAACCTGGTATTAAGACACAATATGATATATACAGAAAAGTATCATTTCTACATATTTAAAAGCACCCATAATGTATAAATTTCATGATTGCATGTAGTGTATAAAGGTTTATAAAACCAATTGAACATATTTACACTGTTTTTGATTTCTTCTGAGAAAGAGTGGAAGAGAGTTAGAAAGACAGGAACTGAAACTCTTTAAAGGTATATAAGTCTTCAACATGGTTGAGGGTGGTGGCTCATGCCTGTTGTTCCAGGATTTTGGGAGGCCAAGGTTGGCAGATCTTTTAAAACCAGGAGTTTGAGACCACCCTAGGCAACAAGGTTAGACCCCATTTCTACAAAAAAATACAAAATTAGCTGGGTGTGGTGACACATGTCTGCAGTCTCAGCACCTCAGGAGGTTTAGAGGTGGTAGGACTGCTTGAGCCAGGGAGGTGGAGACTGTAGTAAGTGGTGATAATGCCACTGCGCTCCAGCCTGAGTGACAGAAAGAGACTCTGTCTCCAAAAAACAAAAAGAAGTATGAAAAAATACTTCAACATTATCCTATGTTTTATTTAAAAAGCTTAATAAGGTAATCATAAAATATTGATGATAGATAGAATGGATTTGGTATCTATTCATTTCTTTATTCAATAAATATGTACTAAATAATTATTTTTGTGCCAGACATAGTTATAGTTGCTGGGAATATAACAGCATCCAAAGCAGATACATATCCATTTCATGACATAGCTTACATCCTAATGAGAAAAGACAAAATGTCAGGTGGTGATAAGTACTTCAGAGGAAAAATAAGGCAGGGAATATGATATGAATTTCTAAGGAGCGTCAAAAAAAA
Organism: Cebus imitator; assembly: GCF_001604975.1. Taxonomy (NCBI): domain Eukaryota; kingdom Metazoa; phylum Chordata; class Mammalia; order Primates; family Cebidae; genus Cebus; species Cebus imitator. The sequence continues at coordinate 767,899 of NW_016107819.1, read as the reverse complement.
AAAAAAAAGCAAATCTGTCTTTATTCCAGGAGAGACTTTATTGGAAAAGGTTATTGTAATAAGAAAAGGTAGACTATTACTGGCAAACCAATTGCAACAGGACATCAAAAAGCTTATCCACCATGATCAACTAGGATTCATCCTGGGAATGCAAAGCTGCTTCAACATATGCAAGTCTATAAACATAATTCACCACATAAACAGGACCAAAGACAAAAACTACATGATTATCACAATTGATGGAGAGAAGGCCTTTGACAAAATTCAACAGCCCTTTATGCTAAAAACCCTCAATTAACTAGGTATTGATGGAATGTATCTCAAAATAATAAAACCTATTTAAAACAAACCAACAGCCAATATCATACTGAATGCACAAAAACTGGAAGCATTCCCTTTGAAATCTGGCACTAGACAAGGATGCCCTCTCTCACCACTCCTATTCAATATAGTACTGGAAGTTCTAGCCAGAGCAATCAACCAAGAAAAATAAATAAAGTGTATTCAAATAGGAAAGGAGGAAGTTGAATTGTCTCTATTTGCAGACGACATGATTGTATATCTGGAAGACCCCATTGTCTCAGCCCAAAATCTCCTGATAATCAACTTCAGCAAGGTCTCAGGATACAAAATCAATGTGCAAAAATCACAAGCATTCCTATGCACCAATAACAGACTAAAAGGGAGCTAAATCAAGAATGAACTGCCATTCACAATTGCTACAAAGAAAATAAAATACTTAGGAATACAACTAACAAGGATTGTAAAGGACCTCTTCAAGGAGAACTACAAACCACTGCTCAACAAAATAAGAGAGGACACAAACAGATGGAGAAACATTCCATGTTCATGCTTAGGAAGAATCAATATCGTGCAAATGGCCATGCTGTCCAAAGTAATTTACAGATTCAATGTTATCCCCATCAAGCTACCAATGACCTTCTTCACAGAACTGGAAAAAAACACCTTAAACTTCATATGGAACCAAAAGAGAGCCCACATAGCAAAGTCAATTCTAAGCAAAAAGAACAAAGCAGGAGGCATCACACTACTGGACTTCAAACTATACTATAAGGCTACAGTAATCAAAAGAGCATGGTACTGGTACCAAAACAGAGATATAGACCAATGGAACAGAACAGAGGCCTCAGAGGCAAGACAACACATCTACAACCACCCGATCTTTGACAAAGCTGACAAAAACAAGCAATGGGGAAAGGAGCCCCTGTTTAATAAATGGTGTTAGGAAAGCTGGCTAGCCATGTGCAGAAGGCAGAAACTGGACCCCTTCCTGACACCTTACACTAAAATTAACTCCAGATGGATTAAAGACTTAAACATAAGACCTAACACTATAAAAACCCTAAAAGAAACCTAGACAAAACCACTCAGGACATACACGTAGGCAAGGACTTCATGACCAAAACACCAAAAGCGTTGGCAAGAAAAGCCAAAATAGACAAATGGGACCTAATGAAACTCCACAGCTTCTGCACGGCAAAAGAAACAGTCATTAGAGTGAATCGGCAACCAACAGAATGGGAAAAAATATTTGCAGTCTACCCATCTGACAAAGGTCTGATATCCAGTATTTACAAAGAACTAAAACAGATTTACAAGAAAAAAACAAACAAGCCCATTCAAAAGTGGGCGAAGGATATGAACAGACATTTTACAAGAGAAGACATACATGAGGCCAACAAACATATGAAAAAATGTTCATCATCACTGATCATCAGAGAAACGCAAATCAAAACTACATTGAGATACCATTTCACGCCAGTTAGAATGGCGATCATTAAAAAATCTGGAGACAACAGATGCTGGAGAGGATGTGGAGGAATAGGAACACTTTTATGTTGTTGTTGGGAGTGTAAATTAGTTCAACCATTGTGGAAGACGGTGTGGTGATTCCTCAAGGACCTAGAAATAGAAATTCCATTTGACCCAGCAATCCCATTACTGGGTATATATCCAAAGGATTACAAATCGTTCTACTATAAGGGCACGTGCACACGAATGTTCATTGCAGCACAGTTTACAATAGCAAAGACATGGAACCAACCCAAATGCCCATCAATGATACACTGGACAGGGAAAATGTGGTACATATACACCATGGAATATTATGCAGCCATCAAAAATCATGAGTTCATGTCCTCTGTAGGGACATAGATGAACCTGGAAACCATCATTTTCAGCAAACTGCCACAAGAACAGAAAATCAAACACCGCATGTTCTCATTCATAGGCGAGTGTTGAACAGTGAGAACACATGGACACAGGGAGGGGAGCATCACACAGTGGGGTCTGTCAGGGGGAAATAGCAGAGGGACAGTGAGGGGTGGGGAGCTGGGGAGATATAGCATGGGGGGAAATGCCAGATATAGGTGATGGGGAGGAAGGCAGCAAATCACACTGCCATGTGTGTACCTATGCAGCAATCTTGCATGTTCTTCACATGTACCCTAAAACCTAAAATACAATAAAAAAAATTTAATTTAATTTAAAAAAAAAGAAAAGGTAGACTATTACAAGTCGGAAAAAGGAGCTTTTTTTTGTCAGTAGGTATGGTAAGGATTTCAAAGATTAGGTAAAAAAAAGTGGGGGTGGGCTTTTCTTTTATAAGGATGAGTAAACAAGGTTACAAAACCTGGGTGTGAGGCTGTGGGTGGTGTGATGGATCAGAAAATGTTTTTATTTGGTAGATAGCCTATTCTTGGGAGAGGAAGTTAAGAAGAGTTGTCAGCTAGCTCAAGCTGTGGAGAGGTAAAAGTTCAGCGGCCTGTAGGAAGGAGAGAAACTTAGCTAAAGTTTGCTCAAATCAGGTGTTGTGTTTGGATTAGTCAGTGAGTACAAACAGACCAGCTAATCATTTATAAGGCAAGGAATGAAAACTTACTGATCCTGTCTAGGTAAACAAGAGGGAAATCATTGAGTCTTATCTCAGTCACACGGTGAGGGGTAGTTCTTTGTACTCTGTTGTTTGAAGGTACATGAAAGTATGGGAAGTAATTTTTAACTGTTATCCAGGATCTCAGAGCTCCTGTAAAGTTCAATATTGTCATAAGAGTTTGCTATTTTAAAGAGAGTTGTCAATGATGGCCACAGTGAAAAGGTTACATCTGAGCAGAGACCTAAAGGCCTAATGGATCTAACAGAGCGTACTTCAAACAAATGAAATGACAATTCAAAACCTAGAGAATCTGTGAGCCTCACATGTTGAAAAAATAGAAAGGAGTTCAGTGTGGCTGGAAAGGAAGAACAAAGAGGGCAGTAACTGACAATGAGGTCAAAGAGAAAACAGGGCCTGATTGTAAAGGGTCCTGTAGTCCATTGTGAAAACTTTCCCCTGGAGTGAGATGGGAAAATCCTGAAGGCATAACATTTTTGACCTGTGTTTTAATAGCATCTGGCTGCCCTATTGAGAAATTCATTGCAGGAATACATCTGTCAGTAAATTAGAAGAGACTGAAATCAGTGTGCACGTGGGCTGGTAAAATAAGGGGTTCATCCATGGAAGCAGGAGGACAGGTAGAACATGTATAAGGCATGATACAGATAGAGAGATGGATGTGGTGAAATAAGCCTATGGAATTACTCTATCAATCAATTTTACTATCCCAATGAATTAAGGAACAAAATTATCAGCTGAAAGAGTGAATGAAAGAGTGATAGTAGAAAATCAAAGTATGAGACATTTAAACGTATAGTAACATAATGAACTAGGAAAATATTATGTTTAGCAGGTAGAATTAAGGACTCACTTGAGGCTAGTGATCATGAATTCCAAATGAGAATAGGGAGCATACTTGTGGAAGCTTTATCTAAGTTCAAATGCATAGGTACAAGTGAAAAATATGAAAGGGTTTATTTTAATCAGAATTTGGATTTTGCCAGGAGAGTAAAATTAAGTGGGAAAGGGTTAAAACAATTCAGGGTATTTGCAAAGGAGTTATAATGATGAGCTATGGCATTAAAGCTATTTAAGAAAGAAACCAAGGGAATAAAGTTGGTGAGGGGAAATTAAACATGTTAAGTTATTGAATTGGAGGTTTCAATGCAATAAAAGAGTTTCTGGAGTTGAAGAACTAGAAAAAGTGAACTAAAAGTTTAAGGTGGGTAGTCAAGAGAGTAGGATGTATGACATTTAAGGACTCAAGGATGTGCACTTATTTAATGGCAACTTCTAGTGTATGGCTATGGGATGTGTTGGTTGGCTAAGAGAGGTCGGAAATTACCATGGAAGGGGAGGAAGCCAAGGGACTAAGTGATTGAGATTTTGAAAAGATGACATAGTGTATATTGAAATAACAAATAATTATGACAAGAGGAGTTTTGTTTTAAAAGGTGACAGTAATCAAAGATTAAAAATCTTTGGGAATGAGAGTAGAGATAGTCCTGTGGTCTCCAAATGACTTCAATACTAACTGGTTCTTAATGATATTATTTCATAACATAAAAACAAATTATATGTGTATATGTATATATACACACATATATTATATATACACATACACACACACACACACACACAAAAACATACACACATAAACATATATACACAGATTTATACACATTAGGGAGAAGAGAAGAAAGAACAAGGATGACATCACCTCCACCTCCAGGGCCTCTGTAATTATCTATAATTTTATTAAAAATAAGTAAACATTTTTCCCTAGATGGAAGATTGAAGGTAGTGTTTTCATGCTTCTCCCACTTGGAAATACAAAATAATGTGTGGATATTCACATTGTGAACTATTTTTTTCCAAGAAGCAATGCAGGAACTTAACAGGAAAACTGAAATCCACAGATTCTTTGAAAGAAGCAACAGGCTTCAGCCTGCACTGTGAGCCAGCCAAAAAACTGTAAGTCCTCAGAGTGTGAGAGGGTGAGAAACTGCCTCTAGGATAGACACACCTTCAAGGTAAACTGGAAATCCAGGCCACAGGGATAGGTCTTAACCCTAACCAGCACTGGAACTGATTTAGGGAGAAGTGAGGAATATAAAAGTAGGAATGGCAGTGGGAGGAGCCTTGCATCTGTTCCCAGTCTCCTGAATGGACTGAGAGAAGCCATTCCTTATTCTGCCTCAATTAGCAATGAAACTGGAAACATTACAACCTACACCACAAAAACACAAAAGATCATCTGAGACTGCTATGAACACCTCCATGCACACAAACTGGAAAAGCTAGAGGTAACGGATAAATTCCTGGAAACATACAACCCTCTTAGATTAAATCAGGAAGAAATAGAAACCCTGAATACACCAAAAACAAGCAGTGACATTGAATCAGTAATAAAAATAAATATGCCAAAAAATAATCATCCAGAGCCAGATGAATTCACAGCTGAATGCTTCCAGACATTTAAAGAAGAATTAGTACCAATCCTACTGAAACTATTCCAAAAGATTGAGAAAGAGGGAATCCTTCTTGAGTCATTCTATGAAGCCAGAATTACCCTGATACCAAAACTGGGAAAGAACCTAACAACACAAAGAAATACAGACCAATATTCCCAATGAACACAGATGCAGAAATACTCAAATTTATTAGTTAACCAAATCCAATAGCACATAGAAAAGATAATACACAATGGTCAACTGGATTTCATCCCAGAGGTGCAGGGATGGTTTAACAATAAATGTTAAGTCAATATACGTGATGCATCATGTAAACAACTAAAAACAAAATTATATGGTCATTGTATCAATCCATTCTTGCACTATGATAAAGAAATATCTGAGACTGGGTAATTTATTTTTTAAAAAGGAATTTTAATTGGTTCACAGTTTCACAGCCTATGTAGGAGGTGTGATACTGGCATCTGCTCAGCTTCTAGGGAGAACTCAGGAAACTTTCAGCCATGGCAGAAGGCAAAAAGATAGCCAGCATGCCTTTCATGGCTGAAGGAGAAGGAAGAGAGAGAGGGAGGGGAGGTGGCACACACTTTTAAGCAACCAGATCTCTCTAGAACTTTATAAAGAGAACAGCACCAAAAGAATGATTCTAAATCCTTCATGATGGATCCACCCCCATGATCCAATCACCTCCCACAAAGCCACACCTCCAACATTAGGGATTACAATTGAAGATGAGATTTGGGTGGGGACACAGATTCAAACTATATCAATTATCTCAATAGATGGAGAAAAATATTCACAAAAACCCAACATCCCTTTATCGATAAAAAGCATCAATAAAATAGGAATAAAAGAGACTTACCTCAAATTAATAAAAGCCATGTATAACAAACTCACAGCCAACATAATGCTAAATGGGAAAAAGTTGAAAGCATTTCCCTGGAGAACTGGAACAAAATAAGTATGCCCCCTTACACCATTTGTATGCAACATAGTACTGGAAGTCCTAAGAAGAGCAATTAAGCAAGAAAAAAAAAGGGCATCCGAATTGGAACAGGGGAAGTCAAATTATCACTGTTCATTGACAATATGATTGCATACCTAGAGACCCCTGAAAACGCACCAAAAAGGACTTCTAGATTTGATCAACAAATTCAGTGAAGTCTCAGGTTACAATGTCAATGTACATAAATCAGCAGCACTGCTATACACCAACAATGATCAAGCTAAGAATCAAATCAATAACTCAACTCCATTATAACAACGGCAAAAAAAAAAAAACCTAGAAATATACTTAACCAGGGAGGCGAAAAATCTCTACATGGAGAACTGCAGGACATTGGCTTAAAGAAATAATAGATAACACAAACAAATGGGAACACATCCCATGCTCATGGATTAGAAAGATCAATATTTTGAAAATGACCATACTTCCCAAAGCAGTCCACAGATTTGATGCAATTCCCATCAAAATATCAACATTATTTTTCACAGAATTAG
>NW_016107819.1:752929-760724 GCF_001604975.1 Cebus imitator | reverse complement strand
TAACAAAGCATACAGAAACATAAATTGGGAAAGGATACCCTATTTCATAAATGGTGTTTGAAAAACTGCCTAGCCATATGTAGAAGAATGAAATCGGATCACTATCTGTCATCTTATACAAAAATCCATTCAAGATGGGTTGAAGATTTAAATCTAAGACACAAAACTGTAAAAAATGTTTCCATTATATCCTCAGAAAAACACTTCTGGATATTGTCCTAAGCAAAGAAATCATGATTAAAACCCAAAAGCAAATGCAACAAAAACAAAAATAAATAAATGGGACATGATTAAATAAAAAAGCTTTTGGATAGCAAAAGAAATGATCATCAGAATAAACATACAAGACACAAAACAAGGGAAAATATTTGCAAATTATGCATCTGGCAAGCTACAATATATAGTTCTTTTATATATAAAGTATATATATATATTCCTTATACATATAAAGTGTATACAGATATATACAGTGCATATATATAAATATATATACAGTCTATATAATATATAGTGTTTATATATATTTATATATATGCAGTATACATAAATATATACAGTGTATATATATATAAATAATACACTTTATATATATTTATACAGTGTATATACTCATATATATACAGTGTATATATATTTATATATATATAAATATATTTGTATATATACACTGCATATATATATATTTACATATATATACACTGTATATATATTTATATATATATATACACTATATATTTATATATATACACTGCATGTATATAAGGACTATATATATACAGTGTATATACTTTATATATATAAATTTATATATATATACACTTTATATATATAAATATATACACCTTATATATATATACATTTTATATATGTGTATATATACATATATATGCATATATACTTATATTGTGTATATTGTATATGTGCACACTTTATAAATAAACATTTAAAAAATTATAAACTGTGTATATATACACAATTTATTTATAAATAATTATACATTTATTAAGTGTGTATATATATATTCCTTATATATATAAAGTATATATATATATAAAGTGTGTGTGTGTGTACACACATGTACACATATGCTACTGCCGTCCAATTCACAATTGCAAAGATATGAAACCAACTTAAGTGCCCATTGACCGAGTGGATAAAAAAAATGTGGTGTATGTACACCATGGAATATTTCTTGCCATAAAAAGTAACAAAATAATGTCTTTTGCAGCAACTTAAATAAAGCTGGAGGCCATTATCCTAAGTAATATAACTCAGAAATAGCAAACTAAACACCGTATGTTCTCACTTATAAGTGATATCCAAGCTATGAATATGTAAAGGCATGTAGAGTGAAATAATGGATTTGGAGACACAGAAGGGAAAGGGCTGGAAGGGGGTTTGGGATAAAAATCTACATACTGAGTACAATGTACACCATTCTGGTGATGAGGGCACTAAAATCTCAGAATTCTCCACTATATAATTAATCCATGTAAACAAAAATAACTTGTACCTTGAAAGCTATTGAAATTAAAAATTACATAAAACTTAATTAAAATAAGTAAACCATAAATACAACAAATTAATCTTCAGTAATCATATAGAACAAAAAATAGAAAATATGAATCAAAGAACCCACATATAATATCAATCATTTGTTTTTCTGAAAAAAGGGGTGAGATAGGTATATTCATTGGGGTTCTCCATATAGATATAGATATATGAGAGGAGATTTATTAGAGTAATTGGCTCACATTATTATGGAGGCAGAGTGGTCCCACAATAAGCCATCTACAAGCTGGAGACCTAGGGATGCCAGTTGCATGGCTCAGTCCTAGTCCACAGGCCTCAGAACCAGAGAAGTCAGTGTTGCAAGTCTCAGTCCAGGGACTGAGAACCTAAGTGTTAGGGGGTGCTGCTGTAAGATCTAGTGTCCAAAGGCCAGGGACCCTGGAATTCTGATATCCAAGGGCAGAAGAATAAGCGTCCCAGCTCCAGATGAGAGAGAGGAGAAATCACCTTTTCTCTACCCTTTTAAATTCTCTCAGGCCTCCAGCAGATTGGATGATGCCAGCCCACATTGAGGGCAGACATATACCAGCTAGTCTACTCATACAACATAATCTTGTCTGGAAACACCCTCACAGAAATACCAAAATAATGCTTTATCAGTTCTCTAGTTATCCCTTAATTCAGTTTGCACCTAAAATTAATCATCACAATATGTAAATCAATAGTTAATTCTATAGGGGAAAAAAGACTGGGAGGGAAAAGAAATGTAACACAAAAAAATAAGGAGTGAGAATGAGGAAAGCCTGGATAAAGTGTGTGGGGGGGCAATTCTATGAAAATGTAAATCACTAGAATGACCTCAGAATGGGTAGAATATTTAAATATGCCAACAACTATAAAAAAACTTTCTCAAATTTTCACTGTGCAATCCCAAAAAAGCATAACACATTTATATTGCTCTACAGCTAACTTCAATGCCATTCAAATTTCTTCATGGCCATAAATACAACAGTAAAGTTTGAAAATTATGTTTTTCTGCATATAGCATAATTTTATACCAAACCTCCAAAATAACATAATCATAAAAAAGACCATATTTATGAATAACAAGTTAAATTTCTAAGTGTGTACAAATAGGATCTAGCCGCACATCAGTAATAACAGCATAACAGCTAACATTTCCTGAGAGCGTACAATCTGCAAAGCACTTTTCAGGGAGCTTTATATGCGTTTACATATTTAATTATTACAACAGTTCTGCAAAGTAGGTATCATAATCATCTCCATTTAATACATAACAAACTGAAGAAGAGAGATAAGGTTAAACAAGCAGATTTTAATTAACAGAACTAGCACTCAAATCCAGACATTAGTTCTAGAGTTCAAACCCTTAACCATTGCACTACACTGTTTTCTGTGAGAATAACTTGCAGTGAACAAATCTGGATCTTGAAATTGTAGCGTGTTGAATCCTAATATGAGTTCATGATATATATGTGTATGTATATATGCTTAACTTAAACACAAAAATAGTAAGTGTATTATGAAATATCTAAATATTATTTATATTATTTCAATGGATAAAAAGAGGAAAATCTCAACTTTATAGGTGCTTAAATGTTTAAAGAAAAAAATTCACAAATACATCACTAAATACATTTTAAACTTAGAAAAATGGAATAAATGAATACTTCCTCAATATGATTTTACTCTTTCCCCTTACCAAGTCAAAAGGCAAGCTTAACTGAGAAATTCAAAGAGAAAGATGGTAGAATAGAATTTTCTAGTGCTCATTATTTCCCAGAAACATCAATTTGGACAATTGTCTATGCATGAAAATACCTTCACAAGAGCTAAATAAACCAGTTAAGAAATGTTAGCACCTGGATATAACATAGAAATAAAAAAGACACATTAAAGACACATTGCCTGTGTCACACCTACCCCAAACCCAGGTAGCACAGTGTGGAAAAAGATGTCTTCTGTAAAAGGAAGGAGAGGAAAGTGAGCACCAGAATTTGCCTTGGACCCCAGCCCCTAACTCACTCCAGCAAAATCTAGCACCAGGTAGGTCCCTTTGGCTCCAGGTTCCAGGCCAGTCCCACTGCCAGGCATGACCCAGTAGACCCTGACTCCAGGCCTGCCCCATTGCTAGGCAGGTACCAGACTGGTTTTCATGGTCTCATGATTTAGGCTTGCCTCAGCACCAGGCTAGCACCCACAGACTCCAAGTTCAGGCCATCATACATGGCCCCAGAGCTAGGGTGGCCTCATGGTCCCAGATTCCATTAAGTACACCAGCAAAGGAAGAATACCCACCATTAATTTGGCTATTCAATTTTGCTATGAATATAGTACCCAATTCAATAAGACATAGGAATGTAAAACAAGAAAGCATATTATTCATTTATAGTAATATGATAAACATAAAATACACAAAAGAATCAAGGAAAGTGATTAGAAACTTTCAATTTTAAAATAACAGAATAAATGGAATTATTTTCTCATTGTCTTTCAGGTATTCTACCCTTAACAGCAATAAACATAATTTAAAAAAAATAACAGAGGCTGGGCGCAGTGGCTTACGCCTTTAATCCCAGCAGTTTGGGAGGCAGAGGCGGGCGGATCAGGAAGTCAGCTATTTGAGACCAGCCTGGCCAACATAGTGAAAACCCGTCTCTACTAAAAATACAAAAAATTAGCCAGGCATGGTGGCAGGAGCCTGTAAGCCTAGCTTCACAGGAGTCTGAGGCAGGAGAATCGCTAGAACCTAGAAGGTGGAGGTCGAAATGAGCCAAGATCATGCCATTGCACTCCAACCCTGGGTGACAGTGTGAAACTCCATCTCAAAATAAAACTAACAAATTATCTTCAATAAAATTTGGAGATATCCATAATCCCAATGCATATATTTGAGAAAAAGTTTCCAAATGGAGTGAAAGTCAAACAGATATGAAAAAACACTGAAGTAGGACTCTCGTGACTAATCTCATTCCAGTGGTTGAGCACAATTCTAAGTGTCCAACACGGAAGAGAATGGCAACAATTGGTTCATAATGGGAATAAATGACAATCAGTCTGACAGAGGAAAATTTTCCTAACCTAACTTGACATCAAATTTGAGAAGTAAGGAGAGTGGGCCTGCATAAAGAAACCACTGGCAAGCTGTTGACAATGATAATGCAAGATGGAGGAAAGAAATGTCACATGGGTGATTCTACATTGTTGATATGAGATCTACTGGGAGAATAGAAGACCTAAGAACTGTCTCATGAAATAGAAGTCTAAATGATAGCAGAATTCTTACTTGCTAGCCTGTAAGATGGTCTTGGCCCCTTCTTCATTTCAACTTCTTTCAAATAGCAAGTTTAGGAATAATTTACACAAAGATAAGTAAATTTATTATGCATATATGTGTATGTGTGGGTGTGTGCATGTGTATGTATGTGTGTGTGTGTGTGTGTTGTGTGTGTGTCTTTGTGTATACATATATGATATCTAAACAGAAAAATAAATAAACCTACGTATCGTTTTACCAAGCAATTTATCTTTTAGGTAATTGCCTTACAATTATAGTCCCATAGGTGCACAATAATATATGGACAAGTATTTCCAGAGCAGAAAATGACTTTAATGACCATACTTTGGGCAATGACTAAATAAATTATGGCATATAAATGTTGTAATGGAATGAGAAAGTGCCACATGCACACATAGAGAAAAATATCAGAGTGACAAATACTGTGCTGTGCCCTGATAAGAAACTGATTAAAATCTTTGCCTTAGGAGAGGAGAAATAAGGGTCTAGGGGTCAAGGGTGTGGTCACTTATATTACCCATAGACAGTTTTGTAACACTGAAACTGTGCCATTTGCATGTGTTTCATATTTTAAAAATATACATATACTTAAAACTAATGGGAAAATTATAGAAAGATTCCATAACATGGCTCATTAAGAAAACAATATATTAAAAACTACTTTTCAAAATATAAAAAACTTAGAAATCAAAGAAAGTTACCAATTTAAAATAGTCATATGAAATATTAAACAAAAATATTCAGTTCCTATGTGAAGAAATCTTTAAGATACTATGAAAAGTTTTCAGAAAAATCTAGATATACATTATATTATCTTAAAATTGGACAATAAAATACTACATTATGGAGACGGGTCCTAAGTTCACACTAACAAAATAAACCTTTAAGAATGCCAGTCAAATTCTGAAAGACAATGAGGAAGCACTAGCCCTTTCAAAATTTAAAATACTACAAAGATACAATTATTAAAACTAGTAAGAACTGTTATAGTATTAGAATGACAGAGCAAATGAACAGGATAGATCCAAAAAGAGATCTAACTGAAAGTGTCAATTATTACATATTAAATACAATATTTTAAATGTGTGGGGTTTATTCGTTAAATGGTGTTGAAACAATTGGCTAGGGTCACCTATATATAAAGCTGTTTCCCTACTTGGTATAACAAAATTTCAGATGAATCAACTGTTTAGAAAGAAAAATCAAAACCATAATGTACCAGAAAAAGTGTGAAAATTATTCAAATAATGTTAGCATGGTTCTCTCAAGCATAACAAATACTAGAGAAGCCATGAAAAAAATGCAAATTTAAGTATATATAACTTTATTCACTTGCATAGTGGAATAATTCACTTGCATATCAAAATGTTATTAAGAAAAACATAACTTAACAAATCGAGAGACATATTTACAGCACATCTGTTAAAGGATTTCTTTACATAGCATTCAGCTCTTCAGCCTATTTTTTAATTAGGCTATTAGTATTTTCTTTTTTGTTTTATTTTTTTTTCTTTTATTGTTGCTATTGAGTTGTAGGAGTTTCTTATGTATTTTAGTAATTAATCTCCCATCTGATATTTCTTCTCATGCTGTAGATTGCTTTTTTGTGCTATTGATTGCTTTCTTTGCTATGCAAAAACATTTTTGTTGGATGCACTCCCACTTGTCTGTTTTTCCCTTTGTTATCTATGCTTTTGGTGTCGTACTTATGAAATCACTGATGAGACCTATGTGATGAATATTTTCTCTCAAGTGTTTTTCTAAGAGATTCACAGACAAGATCTGGAAACAAACTAAACACCCATCAGTAGGTGGATGGACAAAGAAAATGTGATATATGCACCTGATGTAACATCATTCAGCTTTTAAAAAAGAGGAAAATCTACAATATATGGCAACATGAAAGCACCTAGAGGACATTATGTTAAGTAAAATAAGAAAGTCACAGAAAGACAAATAATGCAGGATTCCACTTATATGATGTATCTAAAATTGTCAAGCTCACAAAAACAGAGAGCAGAATAGTGGCTATCAAGGACTGCGGGGGAGGGGAAAATGGGGATTTTTTTTTTAATCAACTGGCACAATATTTCAATTATGCAAGATCAATAAGTGGAAGAGATCTGCTGTACAACACTAAACATATAGTTACCAATACCATATTTTACAGTTTAATTTTTTTTATTATACTTTAAGTTCTGGAGTACATGTGCAGATCCTACAGTATTGTTACATAAGAATACAAATGCCCTGGTGGTTTGCTGCCTCTATCCATCCCCCCATCACCAACATTAGGTATTTCTCCTAATGTTATCCCTCCCCAACCTCCCCAACCTCTGCTATCGCTACCCTAGCCCCCCACCCCTCAACAGACCCCAGTATATGATGTTCCCCTCCCTGTGTCCATGTGTTGTCATTGTTCAACACCCACTTATGAGTGAAACACGTGGTATTTGGTTTTCTGTTCTTGTGTCAGTTTGCTGAGAATGATGGTTTCCAGATTCATCCATGTCCCTGCAAAGGACATGAACTCATCCTTTGTTATGGTTGCATAGTATTCCATGGTGTATATGTGCCACATTTTCTTTATCCAATCTATCCTTGATAGGCATTTGGGTTGGTTCAAAGTCCTTGTAAACATTGTCATAATGGACATACCTGTGCATGTGTCTTTATAATAGAAAGATTTATAATCCTTTGGGTATATACTCAGCAATGGGATTGCTGGGTCAAATGGTATTTCTGTTTCTAGATCCTTGAGAAATAGCCACACTGTCTTCCACAATGGTTGAACTAATTTACACTCTCACAACCAGTGTAAAACTGCTCCTATTTCTCCACATCATCTCCAGCATCTGTTGTCTCTAGATTTTTTAATGATTGCCATTCTAACTGGCATGAGATGGTATATCAATGTGGTTTTGATTTGCATTTCTCTAATGACCAGTGATGATGAGATTTTTT
>NW_016107819.1:745620-752793 GCF_001604975.1 Cebus imitator | reverse complement strand
GGCACGCGCCACCATGCCCAGCTACTTTTTGTATTTTTAGTAGAGACGGGGTTTCACCATGTTGGCCAGGATGGTCTCGATCTCTTGACCTCGTGATCCACCCGCCTCGGCCTCCCGAAGTGCTGGGATTACAGGCTTGAGCCACCACGCCCGGCCTGATGATGAGATTTTTTAATATGTTTGTTGGCCGCATAAATATCTTCTTTTAAAAAGTACCTGTTCATATCCCTCATCCACTTTTTGATGCACTTGTTTTTTTCTTGTAAATTTATTTTAGTTTTTGCAGATTCTGGAAATTACCCTTTGTCAGATGCGTAGCTTGTAAAAAATTTTTCTCATTCTTTTGATTGCCAGTTCACTCTAATGATTGTTTCTTTTGCTGTACAGAAGCTCTAGTGTTTAATTAGATCCCATTTGTCTATTTTGTCTTTTGTTGCCATTGCTTTTGGTGTTTTAGTCATGAAGTCTTTGCCTATGCCTATGTCCTGAATGGCATTGCCTACATTTTCTTCTAGGGTTTTTATGGTATTAGGTCTTATGTTTAAATCTTTACTCCATCTGTAGTTAATTTTTGTATAAGGTGAAAGGGATGGGTCCAGTTTCAGCTTTCTGCACATAGCTAGCCAGTTTTCCCAACACCATTTATTTAACAGATAATCCCTTTCCCATTGCTTGTTTTTGTCAGGTTTGTCTAAGATAAGATGGTTGTAGGTGTGTGGTGTTACTTCCAAGGCCTCTGCTGTGTTCCATTGGTCTATATCTCTGCTTTGGTACTGGTAACATGCTGTTTTGATTACTGTAGCCTTATAGTATAGTTTGAAGTCAGGTAGCATGATGCTTCCAGCTTTATCCTTTTTGCTCAGGATGGTCTTGGCTATGCAGGCTCTTTTTTGGTTCCATATGAAGTTTAAGGTGTTTTTTTCCAGTTCTATGAAGAAGGTCAATGGTAGCTTGATGTAGATAGCACTGAATCTATAAATTATTTTGGACAGTATGGCCATTTTCACTATATTCTTTCTAACCATGAGCATGGAATATTTTTCCATCTGTTTGGGTCCTCTCTTATTTCCTTGAGCAGTGGTTTGTAGTTCTCCTTGAAGAGGTCCTTTATGTCCTTTGCTAGTTGTATTCCTAGGTATTTTATCTACAGAACTCTCCACCCTAAATCCACAGGATATACATTCTTCTCAGCACCACATAGCACTTACTCTAGAATCGACCACATAATTGGAAGTAAATCACTCCTCAGCAAATGTAAAAGAATGGAAATCATAACAGCCAGTCTCTCAGACAACAGTGCCACAGTTCAAATTAGAATGCAGGGCTAAGAAACTCATGCAAAACCACACAACTGCACAGAAACTGAACAACCTGCTCCTGAATAATTACCAGATAAATAATGAAATCAAGGCAGAAATAAAGATGTTCTTTGAAACCAATGAGAACAAAGACACAACGTACCAGAGAATATGGGATACATTTAAAGCAGTGTTTAGAGGGAAATTTATAGCACTAAATGCCCACATGAGAAGTGAGGAAAGTTCTGAAATCAACACCCTATTGTCAAAATTAAAAGAACTAGAGGAGCAAGATCAAACAAATTCAAAAGCTAGCAGAAAACAAGAAATAACTAAGATTAGAGCAGAACTGACGGAGATGGAGACTCAAAATCCCTTCAAAAAATTAATAAATCAAGGAGTTGTGTGTTTTTTTTTGAAAAGATCAGCAAAATAGACCACTAGCCAGATTAATAAAAAAGAAAAGAGAGAATAATCGAATAGATGCAATAAAAAGTGATAAAGGGGACATCACCACAGATTCCACAGAAATACAAACTACCATCAGAGATTACTACAAACAACTCTAAGCAAATAAACCAGTAAATCTAGAAGAAATGGATACATTCTTGGACACTTACTCCCTCCCAAGCCTAAACCAGGAAGAAGTTGAATCCCTGAATATACTAATAACCAGGTCTGAAGTTGAAGCAGCAATTAATAGCCTACGAACAAAACAAAGCCCAGGTCCAGATGAGTTCACAGCTGAATTCTACCAGACATACAAAGAGGAGCTGGTACCATTCCTTCTGAAACTATTCCAAACAATGCAAAAAGAGGGAATCCTCCCTAACTCATTCTATAAGACCAATATCATCCTGATACCAAAACCTGGCAGAGACACAAGTAGAAAAGAAAATTTCAGGCCAATATCTATGATTAACATCAATGCAAAATCTTCAATAAAATACTGACAAATGGAATGCAACAGCACATCAAAAAGGTTATCCATCACGATCAAGTAGGCTTCATCCTAGGGGTGCAAGTCTGGTTAAACATATGCAAATTTATAAATGTAATCCATCACATAAACAGAACCAAAGACAAAAAACACATGATTATCTCAATAGATGCAGAGAAGGCCTTCAACAAAATTCAACAGCCCTTTATGCTAAAAACTCTCAATAAACTAGGTATAGATGGAACATATCTCAAAATAATAAAAGCTATTTATGACAAACCCAAAGCCAATATCATACTGAATGGGCAAAAACTGAAAACATTCCCATGGAAAACTGGCACTAGACAAGGGTGCCCTCTCTCACCATTCCTATTCAACATAGTATTGGAAGCTCTAACCAGAGCAATCAGGCAAGTAAAGGAAATAAAGTGTATTCAATTAGGAAAAAAAGGAAGTAAAATTTTCTCTCTCTGCAGAGGACATAATTGTATAATTACAAGGCCCCCTCATCTCCGCCCAAAATCTCCTTAAGCTGATAAGCAACTTCAGCAAAGTCTCAGGGTACAAAATCAATGTGCAAAAATCACAAGCATTCCCTATACACCAATAGCAGACAGAGAGCCAAATAATGAGCAAACTCCGCTTCACAATTGCTACAGTATAATTTTTTAAGACAGTAGATCTCATGTTAAGTGCTCTTACTACTATATATATATATATATATATATATATGTATGTTTGTTTTTGTCTCAAACATATATATATATATAAAATATATATATAACAAACGTATATATGATATATATTATATTATATTATATTATATTATATTATATTATATTATATTATTGGGTTCAAGTGATTCTCCTGCATCAGTCCCCTGAGTAGCTGGGATTACAGGCATGCACCCCTGCCCATCTAACTTTGTATTTTCAGTAGAGATGGGTTTTCTCCTTGTTGGTCAGGCTGGTCTCGAATTCCTGACCTCACGTGATCTGTCCACCTCAGCCTACCAAAGTGCTGGGATTACAGGCATGAGCCACCATGCCCAGCACACAATAAAATGACTTTTAAAAAACATAAAATTTTTCAAAACAAATAAGAAAAGCATGGAAAGAAATAGGAAATAAACGTGAAAATATGGTTCATACAAATAAACAAAAATAGCTGTAATCATATTAAAAGGACTATAATCTCTGCCATAATTAAAGAAATGCAAAGAAAGCAACAAAATTCTTACCTGTTACACTGGCAAATGTCAAAAAAGGAACATGATAGGCAATACTGCACACTTTCTCAATGACTACCGAACATTTCATTAGAAATCCTAGCTAATGGAATTAGAAAAATACATGTGTCAAGATGTATATAAATTATAAGGGAAGCAAAGAAGAGGTCCTGCTTTGTTTATGATGTGATAAACCATCTGCAAAGATTGAAAGAATCAATGGATAAAATTAGATTTATAACAGTCCTGAAAGATAAACACAACATGTGGGAAACTGGCATTGGAGCTCTAAAATTTGTTTTTTGGAGGGAGCTAAATTAGTTGACCTCTATCAAGTATAATTTTTCTGTCTTCCATCATTTATATATTTCACATATTATATATATATTATTATATATATATGTATGTATACATGTTTTTATAAGACATGTATTGAAGTTCTGTCTACTGTAGCAAAAAATTAAAAACAATTTTAATACTCATGGTTAGGGAAGTAGTGAAATATGTTTTGTTATCTTACTATAACATGTGATAGACTAAATAACTTCCCCCATGATGTCCACTTTCTAATCCCAAACCCTTATAAATATTTTACCTTATAGAGCAAAAGAGTCTTTGAAAATGATATTAAATAAAATAATTTGGGATTGGGAGATTATCCTGGATTATTCGCATAGGTCCAATGCAATGACGAGTGTCCCTTTAGGGAGGAAAGCAGTGAGAGACATTACTACAGAGGAGAAGTCAGTGTAATGGTAGAAACAGATTGGGGTAATAAGAGGAAGAGGCCACAAACAAAGGGATAAAACCAGTCAGTCACTAGAAGTTGAAAAAAGAGAGAGAGAGAGAGAAAAAAAAAAAAAAACAAAACAAACAGGAAAACAGATACTCCCTTAGATTTTCCAGAGAAAACCAGCCCTGCCAAAACTTTGAATTTATTTGAGCTCATACTTCTGATCCCCCAGAAATGTAAGAAAATAAATGCTTGGTGGTGAAAACCACAAAGTTTGTAATAATTTTAAAAACAACAATAGAACACTAATACATCCTGGAATACTATCTAGCAATTTACAAGTTGAGGTAGATATATATGTGTCAATAGGATTTTGCTCCAAAATATACTCAGTAAAAAGTTAAAAGAAAGAAAGTAAAGCATAGTGTGAATGTTATGCTAACAATTTTATAGAAATGGGTATATTTTTATATACATAAACAAACACATACATATGAATAGAATATCTCTGGAAGAAATGCACAAAAATATGAATAGCAATTGCCTCTGGGAGGTTAATTGGGAAAAATAAGGTCAATAGTTTGAAACTTACTTTTCTTCTTGTACGCTTTTGTATGGTTTCATTTACTTTTTCCAAATTCATATATTAATTTTCACAAGTAAGTATGCTTAAAATCTTAAGAAACTAAAGCTTGCAAAACTGCTGTCAAGTTTTTGGTCATGTCATTATTGAATTTATAGATTGATATGTATAAGATTTGACATCTTTAAAACATTGCCTTTTTCCCAAGAAATATGTTAGGTCTCATCACTTATTTGGGTCATCTTTTTAGTACTTCAGTAAAAATTTCATTTTTTAAATTTATAAATATTACACACTTCCTGATAGTTGTATAATTAGTTATTTATGGTTTTACTAACATTATAAATGGAATCTAATATTGACATAAAACTGTATTTGATTCTACTTCCTTTATTCTTATTTATTTTGCTTCACTTTTTCTTATCTAGTAATTTAGCATGATATGAAAAATTAGAAGAGAGTTTTTGTCTTCTGACATAAAAGATAAAGTCAGTCACTTTATCTATGCCTGTTGTACGTATTATGTATACATATTTTATAAATTCCCAAAATATCTAGATTGCTAAGAGTTCTTATTAGAAATATCTGTTTCATTTACTGAATGTTCTTTTGTGCTTTCATTTATATGATCCTGTAATTTTTCTTTAATCTCTTTAAGGTGATTTAATATATTTGTTTTGGAACACACAGATACAGGGAGAGGAACATCACACACTGGGGCCTGGGAGGTGTGGGGCTAGGAGAGGCATAGCAGGGGTTGGGGGGATTGGGGAGGGATAGCATTAGGAGAAATACCTAATGTAGATGACTGGGCAATGGATGCAGCAAACCACTATCATAGCACATGTATACCTATGTCACAAACCTGCACAATCCACACATGTACCCCAGGACATAAAGTATAATAAATAAATTTTTAAAAATAGATTTATTTTGTTACAATATCTTTTCCTTTCTAAAGAAATCAATTGTTATGACATATTTAATATACTACTAGATTATTTGCTAATATTTGATTTGAGATATTTGCATTTCTGTTCACAAATCTGTAATGTTTCCTTCTCATGTTAACACTACCTAGATTTCAAACCCTTCTAGGTTAATAAAATTGTATGCATATATATGTGAATAATAATTTTTTTTTTTTTTTACAAATTTTAACTGAAACAGCTTCAATAGAAGATACTCTTTGTCTGACCATTTAGCAATACTGACCTACAAAGTCTTCTGGACCTGGAATCTTATAGGAGAACATTGTTAATGATAGCTTATAGATTTGATTTGTGTAATAGTTACAGATACATTTATATTTTCAAATTTCTCTGCAGTCATTTTTGGTAGTTCTCATGGTCCATTTCAAATTCTCCCAAATTTCCCCAAACTATTTCAGACACTCTGTTGGGCTTAGTTATGTCTATTTTCATTTTTAGAATTATTTTCTCCTGTATATTATTGCAAGCAGTTTGCCAATTTTATGTGTTTTCAAAGAATTAATGCCAGTGTTTGTTGAATCTATTTCTTATTTACTATTCATTAATTTTTGTTGTTATCTTCTCTGTATGAGTTTCTTCTGGTTTTCTAATTTACAGAGTGGAAGAACTAGCACATTAATTTTTGATCATTTTGTTTGTTTTATAATGCATGCATTTGTACCCATACTTTTTCCACTAAATACTATTTTGCCTGCACATCACAAATGTTTCTATGTAATGTCTCCCTTGCTTTTCGGCTCTAAATGTTTTATAATTTCCATCATGGTTTTTTATTTGATTCATGCATGTTTAATTATTTCCAAAGTTTTAGTGATACATAAAATCATTCATTATTGATTTCTCATTTTATTATGCTATACTCAGAGACTGTGGTAGGTGTATTTTGGATTCTTAAGTATTCATTTGAAATATCCTAGGAACATAATAGAAAATACCTTTTTGTTATTGTTTCATATGTTCTTGAAAAAATATATTCTGTATGTGTTGCTTAAAGCAAACCTGTTAATTTTGTGGTTCAGGTAGTAAGTACCCCTAGTAATGTTTTAATATTCTTGATTATCGGCTTTTGTGAGAAGTGAATTAAATTATCCCTCAGTCACTGAGTATTTGTTAGTTTCCACGGAATAATGGGCAATCAATTCATATTTCTTTGTGAGTCAGTTTACTTGGTGGAAGAAAAATTGTATGAGATATCATAATTGTACTAAATGTTTCCTAAGTGCTGTGCTATGGGGTGAATTGAGCCTCCACCAATTCATATGTTGAAACCCTAACCTCTAGTATCTTAGAATGTGATTGTGTTTGAAGGTATAGCCTATATAAAGTTGATCAACTTAAATGAGGCTGTTAGGATGAAACTTAATCAAATAAAGCGGAATTTTTTTTTTTTTTTTTTTTT